>NW_028258297.1:31574235-31900970 GCF_053883595.1 Heterocephalus glaber
TTCCATTGAGAAGTGGGCTCATTGGCAACCCTTTTAGGGTTAAACCTGCCTTACCTTGTAACTTTGCTCAATAAAACACCCTTAAGAAGTGGGGTCAGTGGGCAACCCACTTTCCGGGGCCCCCTTCTGTCTATCTTAGACAGAAGCTATCTTTCACTCAATAAATTCTTCCTACTCTTACCTCCATTGTTCCTAAAATTTATTTTTCGATTTTAGAGAACACAAACTCAGCATTTCAAATATCTAATAGTTTGAGAGTTATAATATTTCTCTTATTTTATTTGGAGGTCCATAGATCATATACCCTGTATCACAGGGACTCACACATGCTAGGCAAATACTCTACCACTGAGTGATGCCTCCAGGTTCTGTTTATTTTTGAATCAGTTTCAGCAGTTGTTTTCATCTAGGAATTTGCCAGTTTTTAAATAAACTATTAGCATTAGTTGTTCATAGAATTCCTTTATAATAGTTTTTATTTCTGTAAGATCATTAGTGATGCCCCTTCTTTCATTCTTTATTTGAATAATTTTTATCTTTTTTTTTTTCAGCCTAGCTAAAAGTTGTCATTTTTTTAAAATAAACTTTTGGGTTTTTAAAATGTTATTTTCTACTATGTACTTTATTTGTTCTCTGAGTTATAACACTTATTTCCTTTGCTCTGCTTGCTTTAGGTTTAGTTTACTCTGCTTTCCTTGGTTTCTTTAAGGTAGAATGTTAGATTATTGAGGTTTTTCTGCACAATTAACACAGGCATTTATAACTAAATTTCCCTCTAAATACTGCTTTAGCTGCATCCTGTAAGTTTAATATATTTTTATTTTCAATCATATCAACATTTAAAATTTCCCTTTTATAACTTATCCTTTGACTCATTGGTTATTTGTGTGTTGTTTAATTTCATGTATTTGTGAGTTTCCCAAATTTATTCTTAACAATTTATAATTGAATTTTTTTATAATTGAACTTTGATTAGAAAACATAGTTTATATGATTTCACTTGTTTTAAGTTTTGAACTGTATGGTTCATCATATGGCTCAACATGCAGAGTGTCCTTGTGTACCTGTAAAGAGTTTGTGTTCTGTTCACTGTGCAGAGTCCTGGCGCTGTCTGTAGCTCTGCTTGGCTTACTGTGTTCACCTCTCACTTCCTCAATGCTGGCACAGAGTTCCCAGCACCCACACTTTGAAGGAGAGTTGGTTTTGGCTCCCATGTTCCACCTTGGGGGCCACTGTGTGAGGCCAGAAGTCCTTGGTAAAGGGCCTGGAGGAGGAGAGCTGCGCATCTGAGGACCAGGAGGGAGAGAGAAGAGCGGGGTACCCTGTACCTTTCCAGGTCACACCCCTAGTTGATCCCTCTTTCTTACCCAACCCCACCACCTCACAAGTCAGCTGTGGCCTCCATGATCAGTCGCCTTCCGAAAGCCCCACATGAGTGCAGGAGGCCATCGGGGACATTCTTGATCTTAGCCATATCAGGGTTCCCTGAGTCCCCTACCTTCTTGATAACCTTTTAGCTGATTTTCCTACTTACTATTGCAAGCTGGTATTGAAATCTCCAAGTTTGGTGAAGCATCTGTCAGAGTTAAACAAGCACAACTTCAATAAAAATTTCTATGGGAACAGAAGAAAAACAAAGCACATAATTGGAGCTGGAAGGCAGTCGGCTATGAAGATGTTTAGGGTTTAGGCTTAAAGCATCTTCAGTTGGAGGGAAGCGGGCAGTGGAGATAGGAGAGATTATCCTGGTTGCAGTGTGTGATATTACTCTGGAGTATTTATCAAGCTGATCAACCTCATTGGACTTTTCAAAGAGCCTTGTAGGATAGGAAGCCACACCAAGGGTCACCACCAAGTTTCACCTGTAATTTCTGGTAAATTCTTTTCTCAGGTTCCTGAGTCTGTTAGAAAGTGACCTTAGTTAGTTTGTCTTATTTTGAGATGAGGTTTCTCTGTGTTGTCTAGACTGATCTTGAACTCCTGGACTCAAGCAATCCTCCTCCCTCAGCTTCCTGAGTGTTCAGACATAGACCCATGCCACCATACCTGGCTGAAAGTGATATTCCTTACTGCAAAGCCAGGCCCGTAAAACAGTGATGGCGAACCTTTTGGAGCTTTCAATGATAACAGCCAGCCAGCTGTGGCATGCGTAAGTTCACCACCACTGCCATAAGGAAACTACATAGACAAATTACCAGACCATTTTTTCATGGAATTCTCATTGGTTTCATCATACAGCTATTATTTTTGAGTTGTTTATTTTTCCTTTTAATTCTATCACTTTTTAAACTTTATCTGTTTTGTTTGGTGTTAGGTGCATATGTGCTTGTAACCATTTTATCTTTATGGTAGATTGACCATTTTATCTCTAGTAACTTTTTTTTTGTTTTTTGCAGTTCTGGGGATTGAACCCAGGGCCTTCACACTGATCTACATCTCCAGCCCTTTCTTAGCTCTTTTTGAGACAGGATCTCGCTAAATTGCTCAGGCTGGGCAGGAATTTGCTCCTGCCTCAGCCACCAGAGTGCTGGGATTATAAGTGTATGCTATCACACTGGGTTTGTAGTAACTCTTTTTGTTTTAAAGTATCTTGCCTGACATTAGTACAGTATTAGAGGTCTTACATGAGTGTGGTTTGCATGATTAGTAAATGTTTCATCTTTTTGCTTTCTGGTTATTTGTATCATTGGATCTAAAGTGGCTTATAGATGGATCTTCTACAAAAAATCTAATCTGAAATCTGCCTTGAATTGGATTAATTCACTCATTTTTAATACTACTTAATTGCATATTACATTGTTTACATCTGGCATTTTACTTTCGTCTGTGTTATGTTTTTTTGTTCTTCCATTTCTACTTTATTACTTTGTCTAATTAAGAGAATATTTTCTAGTGTAACATTTTGATTCCTATTTGCGTGACTGGAGATTGAACCCAGGGTTTTCAACTGAGCTACATTTTCAGGACACCCGGTGTTGGTTGATTGATTGTGTCAACTTGAGAAGTTTGGTTAAGAGAACCTTAGCTAAATTGGCTCTGCAATTCCATGCCCTAGGGTGTGGAAGACCCGCCCTAGGGCAGCTCTTGTCCTGGAGGGTGTAAAGGGGAAATGAGGAGGGACACTGCTGCTTCTGTTCTTCGGAGGAGCTCCAATCTTCACCTTCACCTTGGACATCATCTCCTGGCTTCCAGCGAAGACTTCGGCTTCAGATGCAGATCCTTTAGCCTTCCACATAGACTCTTCAGCCTTCCATCTCAGACCCATTGGCCTCCTGATTCGGACTCACAAAGGACACTGCAGTGAGCTCCAACCTTCAACTCAATCCTTCAGTCTCCAGTGTACAGACGAACTTTCTGCACTCTTCCTCATTCAAGTCTGTGGGTGGCCATTGTAAGCCAATCTTGTAAATTCGTATATGTTTGTATATCATGTATTATATCTGTTTCTCTAGTAAATACTGACTGATAAAGATTTTGGTATCAGGAATGGCTTAGAGAAACAGAATTGTAAAGATGAAATTCTTTAATGGCTTTAGGGGTTCCTGGCATCGGCCCTTTAACCTGATGAGACCTAAAGATGCCATGGTCTCTCCTTCTACTCCTGTGGGGAATGGTGATAACCCTTGGTGTGAACTGCTTCAAGTAATACGCACAGTAGGCCCTTTTGATTACCCTAACTCACTAGTTGTGAGACGCAAGAATTTAGCGACTCCATACATGAAAGTTTTGAATATTTTTGGAAAGGGCCAGGTGTTTAGCTCAGTGGTTCCAGTACCTGCCTCGCAAGCGCAAAGTCCTGAGTTCAATCCCCGGTACCAAAAAAAAAATTGCTAAGAATATTTTTGGAAAAATGGGGAATGTAATGATGCTGGCTGGTTGGTCTTAGCATCTCTGGACAAACTAGTAAGGGAAAATAAGAAGCTCAAAGATTCAAATTCCCAGCTCCAGACATACATAAGAAAACTTCTCAGTGTGTCCTGAAGGAAAATCTCCTCTCTTTTAGTCGCAGGGCTGAGATCTCAGAAACCCAAACACAGGCTCTCATAATTCGATTGGCTGAACCTCAGTGTAAGCTTAATGCTCAGCCTCGAAGGGGATCTGCAGCAAAGGTGAGGGCACTGATTGAAAAGAATGGGAACCTGTAAACTGGGATGGAGACCTCTGGGAGGATCCTGACGAAGCTGAAGTGGCTGAGTTTCTAGACGCTGAGGAGATTGTTTGGCAGAAGAGACCTCCCCACCCGCAGTGGCAGAGGCACCCCCACCCCTCCCCGTGGTGTTGCCCTCCCTAGTGCTGTCACCTGAGGACACTGTCCTGTGCTGACCAAGCATGATAACGCCGACAACCCCAGCACTCACCTCACCGCCCACGTTTGCCTCTTGGTCCATAACCAGGCTCCAGTTGCAGAAGACTCCTAAGGGTGAGGTTCATAGTGTGACCTATGAGGAGGTCCACTATTCTCCCAAAGAACTTCTTGAGTTTTCTAACTCTTATAGAGGCCTAATGAGCAACTAGGGGAATGGATTTTACGGGTATGGGGTAATGGTGGCAAAAATATACACCTGGATCAGGCTGAGTTTGTTTATGTGGGCCCAGTAAGCAGGGATTCTGAACTTAGTGTTGCAGCTCGAGGGAGAGCACAGGTGGTCCAGCCATGGGCTATCCACCATCAAAGGATAGCCCACTGTGAATGAGTTAAGAGATGCCTGACATTCCATGGTTTACTCATGATGAAGGGATTCAGCGGCTTAGGGGAATGGGAATGCTGGAGTGATTTGTCTTATTAAACCTAATCCTCCATACTGGGAAGATCCAGAAAATGTACCCTTCACTAACACCTTGAGAAACACATTCGTGAGGGGAGCACCAGCATTCTCGAAGAGCCCTGTCATTGCTCTTCTCTTTATGCCTGACCTTACACTGGGGACCACAGTTACTCAATTGGGAAACTTATGGGCAGTGGGTTTGATTGGATCCCAGAGTGGCAGAGGCCAAGTGGCAGCACTTCATCGCCAAAGGCAGGGTGCATGCGCTTACCATAATGGACGGCAGAAGCAGAACAATGACCAGAATAATCTGACACATGTAGACCTATGGCATTGGCAGATCAGCCACGGTGTTCACAAAAGTGAACTAGATGGGAAAAATTGTGTACAATTTTTACTAGATTTATATAATGAAAAAAATTTAAGGGCAAATGAACAGAAACCTACTTCAAATAGTGGTAACAAGGAATCACAGCCCCTCAACGAGTTCCCAGATTTGAGTGTTTACAGATCTACCCCTTAAAAGAAGGGGAGACCGGGTTCCCTAGTGGAAGGATCCTGATGCACCAAAAGTTTATACAGTCAGTCTTCTTCCCATTGTTCCCCAGAAGGACCTAAAGCCTTTTGCCTGAGTGACTGTACTTTGGGGGAAGGGACGTGATCAGACATTTCAGGGACTACTGGACACTGGCTCTGAACTAACACTGATTCCAGGGGTCCAAAACGTCAGTGTGGCCCTCCAGTAAGAGTAGGGGCCTATGGAAAAGTCCGACTCAGAGTGGGTTCACAGGTCTTCAAATCCATCCTGTAGTTATTTCCCCTGTTCTAGAATGCATAATTAGGATAGATATACTTCTTATTTGGCAGAATCCTCACATTGATTCCCTAACCTGTACTGTGAGGCCCAAATGGACGCCATTAGAGTGGCCTTTGCCTGGTAAAATAGTAAACCAAAAGCTGTTCATAGCCCTGGTGGGATTGCAGAGATTAGTGCCACCATCAAGGACTTAAAGGAGGCAGGGGTGGGAGTCCCACCACATTTCCATTTAATTCTCCCATTTGGCCTGTGCAGAAGATGGATGGGTCTTGGAGAATGACAGTGGATTATTATAAACTAAATCAAGTGGTGACTTCTATTACAGCTGCTGTACCAAATGTGGTTTCTTTGCCTGAGCAGATTAACACATCTCCTGGTACTTGGTATGCAGCTATTGATTTGGCAAATGCCTTCTTCACCACACCTATCCATAAAAGACCATCAGAAAAATTTGCTTTCAGCTGGCAAGGCCAGCAGTACACCTTCACTGTCTACCTCAGGATTCTATTATCTCTTCAGCCCTGCATCACGATTTAGTATCAGGGATCTCGAGCACCTTTCTCTGTAGCATGGTCTGTTACATGGATGTTAATGAGCAGGAGATAGCAGTTACTCTGGACTTGTTAGCAAAGCATTTGAGAACCAGAGGATGGGAAATAAGTCCAACAGAAATTCAAGGTCCTTGTACTTCAGTGAAATCTTTAAGAGACCAGTGGTATGGGGCATGGAGAGGTATCTCTTCTAAGGTAATAGATAAGTTGTTGCATCTGACGCCCCCTATTAACAAAAGAGAGGCACAATACCTACTGAGGCAACACATTCCTCACTTAGGTGTCTGACTCTTGCCCATTTACCAAGTGACTCAGAAAGCTGCTAGTTTTGAGTGGGACCCAGAATAAGAAAAAGCTTTGTAACAGGTCCACTGGGGCCACATGATCCAGATGATCCAATAGTACTTCAAGTGTCAGTGGCAGCTAGAGATGCTGTTTGGAGTCTCTTGCCGGCCCCCAGGGATGAATTGCAGTGGAGGCCTTTAGGATTTTGGAGCAATCCTCTGCCATCATCTGCAGATAACTACTCTCCCTATGAAAAACAGCTCCTGGCCTGCCACTGGGCCTTAATGGAAACTGAACACTTGGTCCTGGTCACAATGTCACCTGATTGCCTATCATGACCTGGGTATCATGTGATCCACCGAGTCGTAAGGTTGGATATGCACAGCAACAATCTGTCTTCAAATGGAAATGGTGTATATGTGATTGAGCTGAGGCAGTTCCAGAGGGTTCAAGTACATTGTATGAGGAAGTTGCCCAGATACCTGTGCCTCCCATGCCTGCTATATTGCCTGCTGCTTCCCAGTGTGCACTTATGGCCTCTTGGGGTGTACTGTATCATCAGCTGTCAGAAGAAGAGATGGCTGGGGTCTAGTTTACAGATGGCTCTGCATATTATGCAGGTACTACCTGCAAGTGGACAGCTGCAGCATTACAGTCCCTTTCAGGACATCCCTGAAGGACAGTGGTGAAGGGAAATTGTAAGTGTGGGCAGAACTTCTGGCAGTGCACCTGGTAGTACATTTTTGCCTGGAAAGAGAAATGGCCAGATGTGGGACTGTATACTGATTCATGGGCTGTAGCCAGTGGCCTGGCCAGATGGTTGGGAACTTGTAATATGACTGGAATATTGGTGACAAAGATATATGGGGAAGAGGTATGTGTATAGACCTGTCCATATGGGCAAAGGATGTAAAAATATTTGTTTCCTATATGAACACTCACCAAAAGGAGACCTCAGCAGAAGAGAACTTTAACAATCAAGTGGATAAGATGACCTGTTCTGTGGATAGTGGCCAACCTCCTTCTTCAGCCACCCCTGTCATTGCCCAATGGGCCCATGAACAGAGTGGCCGTGGTGGCAAGAATGGAGATTATGCATGGACTGAGCAACACGGACTCCTGCTCACCAAGTCTGATCTGGCTACAGCCACTGCTGAAAGCCCAACATGCCAGCAGTAGAGACCAGCACTGAGTCCACAGTATAACACTATTCCTCTGGAATGATCAACCTGTGATCTGGTGGTGGGTTGATTATATTGGACTGTTTCCACCATGGAAGGGACTACGGTTTGTCCTCACTGGCATAGACACGTATTCTGGATATGGATTTGCCTTCTCTGCATGTAATGCTTCTGCCAAAACTCCCATCCATGGACTCACAGAATGCCTTATCCACCGTCATGGAATTCCACACAGCATTGGCTCTGACCAAGGAACACATTTTATGGCCAAAGAAGCAAGGCAATGGGCTCATACTCATGGAATTCACTGGTCTTACCAGGTTCCTCATGAACCAGAAGGGGCTGGATTGATAGAAAGGTGGAATGATCTTGTGAAGACATAGTTACAGCACCAGCTAGGTGGCAATAGCTTGCAGGGCTGGGACAAGGTTTTTCAAAAGGCTATGTATGCTTTGAATCAGTGTCCACTGTATGGTACTGTGGATTCATAGGATTCATAGGTCCAGGAATCAAGGGGTAGAAGTAGGAATGGCACCACTCACCATTATCCCTAGTGATCCACTAGCAAAATTTTTGCTTCCTATTCCTGAGACCTTATGTTCTGCTGGCTTGGAAGTCTTAGTTCCAGAAGGGGGAAGGCTTCTACCAGGAAGCACAACAATGATACCATTGAAGCGAATACTTTCCCCTGGTCATTTTGGTCTCCTCATGCCTCTGAGGAAACAAGCTAAAAAGGGAGTCACAGTGTTGTCAGGGGTGATTGACTCAGACTGTCAAGGGGAAATCAGACTACTGCTCCACAGTGGAGGAAAGGAAGAATATATTTGGCATGCAGGAGATCCCTTAGGGTGTCTCTTAGTATTACCATGCCCTATTATTCAATTCAATGGGAAATTACAACAACCTAATCCAGGCAGAATGACAAATGGTCCAGAGCCATCAGGAATGAAGGTATGGGTCATTCCACCAGGGAAAGAACCAAGACTTGTTGAAGGCCAAAGGAATAAAGAATAGGTAGTAGAAGAAGGTAGTTCTAAATACCGGCTACAACCCTGTGATCAGCTACAGAAACAAGGATTGTAATTGTGCTATTTCTCTCCTAATGTGATAGCCTACCTGACTCCATTTATGTAAAGTCAGTGATTCCGGGTGGTTCCCCCTTGGAGTCCCCTCAGTTAATACAAAACAGATCACTGCATCTTGTGTGAGTCTGCAACTATGTTATCTTTACTGCCTTATAAACAGAAGACTCCTGCACCTATGTGATACTTTGTTTTAACTAAACTATGTGAAACGTCCCCTACCTCCACTAGCTTAGCAAAGTTCTGCTCCTGTGAAGTTCTGCTTGTGTTTCCAGGCCACGCTCCCTGAGCCCTCCACAAATAGAAGAGCCCTTAAAAGGACCCTGCAAACTGCCTTTCCTTTGTCCAGAGTTGTTGGAGGCCTGAACCCACTCTGGATCAGCTGGCTATGATAATAAAGGATTCCATTTAATTCAGAGTGTGACGCATCTCTATAGTTGCAACTCGCCTGGCCCTATAGCACTAATACTGGTTTTTAAGGACTGTTAAACCTATGTTATAATGTTCAAGTTATGAAATGTTAAGAGTAAGCATCACCTAAAGAAAACTTGCCTTCTATTCTGGGGAGGGAATTAGTGTGTTCCATTTGTATGCAGGATAGTTATAACATGTTAGGCATAATTATGAGCTTACCTTTGTGTCTGGAGACTGGTTTAAAGAAATCTGTCTGGTTGACAAGTTGACAAGGGTGGATTGTGATGGTTGGATTGTGTTAACTTGAGAAGTTTCATTAAGCAGCTAAATTGTCTCAGCAATTCCATGTCCTGGGTCGTGGGTTGCCATTGTAAGCTAATCTCCTAAATTCATATATTTTTGTATATCTTGTGTTGTGTCTGTTTCTGTAGTAAATACTGACCGATGCTCCCCCAACCCCCACCACCCTTTGTTCTTCTGAGATAGGTGTTGTCAAGTCACCAACTCGCCCAGTCTGGGGAACTGCCTCAGCCTCCTAGAGTGCTGGGATTATAGGCGAGTGCCACCATGACCAGCTCTGCTTATTAATTTTCAAATTAGTACTTGGGATATATATACGGAATGGTTGCTCTAGGGCACTGGTAGCAAACTGATGGCATGTGTGCCACAGCACACATTTGTATCATTGAAAGCCCTAAGGGGTTCACCATCACTGCTCTAGGGCTTTCAGTATACACCTTAACTCATAAAGCAGAATGCTCTTCAGATTTGTACTGACTTAATTTCAGTGAAATACAGGAATTTTGCCCCTCGGTGGCTCCATTCCCTCCCTACCTTTTTTATTTTCTCACTGCTATATACAGATTCCAGGAAAAAAAAAAGTCATAGACTTCAGCAGTTCACTGTACTAATACATGTCTGGAAGTTAATGGCCACCACTCTGAGCACCTCTTGTAATTGCAGAGGCCAAAAGTAACTTGTATAATCTCATGATTTATCAAAGAATTTAGTATTAAAATATTTATACAAGTTTTTCTTTTCCTGATGTATACATTTTTTGGTGGACTCTCTTATCAGTCATGTGCCACATAGTGTTTCGGCCAACAGTGGACCACACACGTGGTGGTGGTTCTGTAAGATTGCAGTGGCTCTGAAAAATTCCTGTTACTTCAGTGACGTTGTGGCCATTGTGATGTTGTAGCACGACACATCGCTCATGTGCTTGTGGTAATGCTGTTGTGAACACATCCGCTTCATGCAGCCAGTCATATGAAAGTACAGCACACACACTTATGTGTGTGTGGTGTGTAATGCTCAGTAGTGGTAATAAGTGACTGTGGCTCTCTTAGGTATTGGGTGCTGTACTTTTATCGTTAGTGTTCTCCTGTCTATAAAACTCAGTTTACTGTGAAACAGTGTGCTGTCTTAGGCAGCAGCAATCTCATACACCTCATGTTTAGGGTGTATCTGTATTGCATTGAGGCCACGTTAAGGGGTTGATGTATGCCATCTAGACTTTGTGTGAGTCTGTGGTCCCACAGTAATAACATTACCCGAGACACATTTTCTCAGAAGTGTACCCCTATGACTGAGTAACCTGTGACTGTATACCTATTGCATAATACTAGTGATGCATCTCCTAATTTGCTGTTTAAATCTAGTATTGAGCCTCTGTAGTGAGTTGTTCGCTTTGGCTATTACACTTTTCAATTCTAGAATTTCATTTGGCTCATTTTAATAATTTCTATTAAAGTGACCTAAATCCATCTACTAGCTGCTTAAGTCCTGCTCACTGCTCAAAAGCCAGTACTCAAAAAAAGACAAGAGTTGGTGGGAAGGAAACCATGGGTATTCAAGGGCTGGCACCCCAAGAAGATGGGGGACTGACCCCCCAAATGACCATGATAAGGACCTCAGGTGTATGCCAAGGGCTTTTGAAGGGAGGGAGAAGAGGTGCGGAGGGCATTGAGTGGGAAGATAATGTGCTGGGAGGTCTTTAGCTGGGTTGTGTGTCTTCCTTTCTCTTTGGCTGGAACATCATGACTGACCGTGGGGACTAGTTCTTATAATTGGTGGCAATTGGCATGGTATTCCCAGCCTGCCCCACCTGGAGTAGACTTTGCACTGTTTGGTGGGGTCTGGGGAGGGAAGGGAAGGGGGACTGCTCTCCACCTCTCCATTGAAGGGGGTGGGAAACGCAGCAGCCTGTTCCTCCACTGTGGAGTGGAGCACAGCGGAGTGAGCCAGCCAGCATCTGAGTGTTGGAGGGAGATGGGAGGGAGCCCTGTGGTCTGGCTGCACTCGGTGACCAGGGCTGGCACAGTGCGGGTAATGGCGCTGTCATAACTCAGATGTAAGACACTCACCTGGTCTAGTGGTTAGCAGACTTCCTTGGATAGCTGCTTCTCCACTGGCTATGACCTTAGGACAGTTTCTCAAGACTTTAAATGTTCGTTTTTACAAATAATTTTCACCAGCTAAGTAGGTTTGCTGAAGATGGGGCCCACTGAGCTCCTTACTCTGGCATTTTAGAATTCCACCCCATTTTGCAGCTTTTAACACCAGGTTTGGGACCTTGTATATAGAGAGGCAACAACATTTTTGTTAGCAAGTATGATTTCCTCAAGGTGTGACATCCATACAAACTAAATTATGCTTTGTTATAAAAGCCTTACAGAAAACTTGTAGTCAGTCTGAAAAGCAGCATTATTTTCGTATATAGATCAGGACTTTGACTCTAAACTTACTTTCAATTCAGTGATTCAGATTGACTGTTCCCAGGCTCTCACCGGATTCTCCTCAGAATAGAAAGCAGTATAGACAGATTCCACCAGCACACCCATTGTATTTGAAAATTTACAAAATTCTTCTCCACTTTAGACTGGCCCTTTTTTCTTTATGGCCTGTGCAGGAAGTGTCATTATCTTCCAATTAAAAACAGGAAATGAGGGCAGAATATGACCTTGTGACTGAACTGATTCATTCATCTAACATTTATTAAGTGCTTGCTCCCTGACTGATAACTTGCACATGTTCTTTTATTATCCATACATGTGTTTGACTAGAACCACTATTTCTATGGTTACAGTGTCTTAAATTTATTAATTTAAACCTGAGTGTTCATTTAGGGTAATTATTCAAAGTATTCTCTGGAGAGAAGACTTACTGTAGAAAATATTAAGGCTTTATGAATGTTTTGAAAAAAAGCCAGCACATCTGTGAAGCTAAATAATTACAGTTCAGCAACAGAGGGTGGGACTCAGTGTCCACCTGTGAAATGAGGCAGTGGGTCTGGTGACTTAGGGAAGAGCTGAGGCTCAGGAGGCCTGGGTTGTTCTCGTAATCTCTGTACTAGTAACTCTAATTCGGACAAAATGGTTGCATTATTCTGTGCTTTGCTGTTTTCCCAACTTTAACTGGAAAGTAATGGCTTCTCTCTTGTATAGTGAGTTGTGAAGGGAAAAATAGTATAAAGTGACAAATGAGTTTATTAAAAGTGCTTTAGGAATTTTCATGATGGTGGTACCTGTTTATAATGCTATCCTCTTTAAAATGGGGATAAATGCAAGGTAGGTATGGCCTAGCCAGTTGTACCTATTTAAGATGTGGAGTTCTGAAAGGATTTTGTTAATCCCTCCCCTCTCCCTCTCCCTCTCCCTCCCCCCTCTTTCTTCTTTCCTTCCTTTCTTCCTTCTGTCCTTCTTTCCCCTTTTTCTCTTTCTCTCTCTCTCTCTTCTGTTTTTCTTTCTTTTGACAGCATCTCACTATGTTGCCCAGACTGGTCTCAAGCTCCTGAACTCAAACAACCCTGCAGCTCAGCCTCCTGAGTAGCTGGGACTGCAGGCACATGTTGCCTTGCAAGCTTGTTTAAACACATTCACTTGTGACCTAATCTGCCGTTGAGATTGCAGGTCACAGCACAGCACACATACAGCATTGTGCACCATATAAAGGGTACTTCTCTATTTTCCATTCCGTGGAGGCAGACTCCATAATCCAAATATTTATTTAACTATTAGTTTCTAGCTCATCATTCCAAATTTTTCTGGTCATTTGTAGAAGAAAAACTAAATTTAGGTCAGTCTGGATTTCTTTCTCTTTTACAGAGAAATGCAGAATGCTGTGAACAATAATGAAAGGAACAAGCAATTATTTTGAATAGTTAACTGGACAGTTGCTCTTGCATGTTAAATCATTATATTTATTTTTTGGTTAATATAAATATAAAATAAATAGTGGATTCTGATTCTGAAGCTCTTGATCCTAGGGTGTTTTGTTTTTCATTTCTTAGCAGCTAATCAACCTTAAAATATGAAGGAATGAAAACTAAGAAGCAGTTGTAAACCATTCCTTGGAGAGAGTTTAAGAATATGAATAAAGAGTCAAAGATAACAAGCCTGCTTCACTGAGCTCAGGTACTGTACTTGGTGTTCACTGTACTGTCTCATTATTGCTCTGACGGCCACCTAAAGAAAGAGTAGCCTTTCCTCTTCCACTTTGTGAAGGGAAAACCGTGGTGTGCAGTGAAGACAGAGTAGCTGAAACTTACCAGGGTTACATAATTCTAGAAACAGAGTGGACAGTTCATGTAATGAAATTACAACCAAATATTCTTCCATTTATGTGGTGGTATGTATTCTTTGTTTAAAAAATCAGAGATATATGAAATCTAATCTTTAACAAATTACCAATAATTATTTTTATTTGTGTGTGAGTGTAATTACAGAGAGATCTGAAAGGTACCTAGTACATTGGTAGCCATCACTGGTTAGCCTTGGGGAAGGAAGTTGAGAAGGTGCCAGGAGTAGAAAGGATGGTCAAACAAGTATTTAGCTTTATCTCAAATGTCCCACTCAGAAGAATATTTTTGTATATTAGTTGTGAAAATTTAAATCAATAATTTAAAAACCCGTAAAGAATGAGGGCAGGAAGCCTGCTTCCAGATAAAGTTTAACCTTCTGTGACCAGCCTCTTTTTGTCCCCTTTCTATTGACTTCGTCACAGTATGCGTCCAAGAACACGAAAGACTTTTTGGCGGTAATGTGTACGTAAGTTAATGAGTTGGTATAGCTAACATTACAAAATTAGTGCTAGCTGTAGGGCACTTTAACAGGGTAGTTAGTGCACTGACCTTGAATCCAGACTACCTGAGTTTGAATCTTGGCTTTCCTTTCCCATTTATAACCTTTCTGCATCCATTTCCTTCTTCGTACTGAGTACCTACCTTATATAGGCTGTTGTTAGACGTAAACGAGTTATCGGTACGGTTCTCCCAGCAGTGGCTGGCACATAGTAAAAGCCATATAAGGGCTAGGTGGTTATTTTGTTACTGTTGCCATTATCTTACCACTTGGGGACACTGTCGCAAGCTGAGGTGTATGTCCTGACTTCTGTGTTCTGTGAGTATGTACACATACACAAGCACACACATACAGAGGACATTCAGATGAATAAGTACAGATACATTTTTATTAAAATTGGATCTTACTATTTCTAAGTTTGATAGCCTTTTGTACCCAATACCATATATTAGAAACATCTGTCTATGCCATTAAGTGAAATAATGACTATTTAAACAAAAATCAGATGCATTTGATCTTAAGTAGTAATGATGTCTTAGATTTTTTGAATGAATACGTGAATTTAGGATTAAAAATTTCTTGGGCTATACTGAAAACCTGAACTGCTTATGGCTATTTATGCAGCTTACAAAAAGGGGTCTGTGGGCTCTGTTATGAACTACCTAAAGTGATTATTATTTGCCTGATTTGTTAAGCAATTATATTCAACATTTTAAAGTGTTTATCTTCAGAGCCAATATCCAAGGTAGAATGCTAGTTTTAGAATGTCACTGTGGGAAAGACACTGGACTAGAGCTCTCTATAAAGAACTATAATGATCCATAAAAAGCACATTGGTTATTAAGAAAATCATTTCTTCCTTCACTTCTCTCTGGATTTTCAGGAGATGTTTCACAAAACAGAAGAATTCATGTCCAAAACCACGGAGGGTGGAATGGATGACATGGACACATCAGATACGCAGTGGGGCTGGTTCTTCCTGGCGGAGTGTGGGAAGTGGCACATGTTTCAGGTACCCTTCCCGTGCATGGAACAGAAGGGGTTAATTCATGTAGCATCATCTCGCTGAGGTATAAAGGGAGTCGGAATGTAGGACTTAAATTAAAACTTGAGGAAATAAACAGCTTAACTACAAGAACAGTTAGAAATTCTTCCAGTTCTTTCACTTTTCCCCAGGTTTTCACGGTGATTTGTTTAGAAGAGACAGTGTGCGTTTACTGTGTAGAGAGGGCCATGGTTACGTGAGCTCAGTACATTTACTTTTGAGCAACTCCACTTTTGAACTGGTAGCCGAAGAGAGAGAAAGGAAACAGCAAGTCCATATTAACCACCTTCTAAATGCCAGGTATTATGCTAGGTACCACGCACAAATTTTCTCTCTTATCCTCAAACTCTGCCAGATGTTAACACTGTTGAAGAAAGTAAAACTCAGAAAAGTTAATTTGTCCAAGGTCAAGGAGGGAATTAAGCTGAGAATTGAACCCATACTCAGAAACCTGTATCTTTTTTTTTAACTGTAGTAAGCTTTTAAAGAAGATTTAATTCTACCCACTTATTATAATTATTGGAATAATTTGTAAAAATTGTACCAATTTGTAAAAAGGCACTATCACCAGTTGTTGAAGGGGACCAGCCACAACCAATTGTTTTTCTTGGAAATCTTTAGACTGCTTCCAGTGTGCTGCCTTGGCTCTGATCTCGCGTGTGTTGGGCGCTAGAGCAGGTGCTAGTCAGTTTCCTCACCCCTCCAGCACCACTTGTGTGGCCCCTCACTCGTGTGAGCAGCTGGTAAACGAAACTCTCTGGTCTGTCTTAAAGCCGGATGCCAACATCCAGTGTTCAGTCAGCAGTGAAGATATCGAGAAAAGCTTCAAAACAAACCCTTATGGCTCCATTTCTTTTACCACTTCCAAATTCAGCTACAAGATAGACTTCGCAGGTATGTTTTTCCCTAATAGTTGTGTGCTTTTAGTATACCGATATGGTACAGTCTGCAGCTCTGAAGGTCAGGATTAGTCAATATGTTTGCAAACAGTGAAGTAAATCCTTTTTGTTACACACAAAAATAGTTCTTTAAAAATTCAAGATTTGAAATCTTGAGCAACATTATCTTTTATAAAGGCATGTTTATATGCTTATATATATATTAATGTGTGTGGAGGGCATCATATTTGAGTTCATGTAATGCTTATCTTTTAAGAAATAGGAAATACTTTATAGCTTTGTGTGTGTGTGAGACAGGGTCTCAATAAGTTGCCCATGTTGGGCTCAAACGTGTAATCCTCCTGCCTCAGCCTCCCAAGTAGCTGGGATTACAGGTTCCTGTCACCACACCCTGCTCATAGCTCTTGTTTTATTCATCATCTCATAATTCTGAAAATAGATTTGAAACAGTTGGGAATCTTTTTACATTAAAGTGCAATCAGATGGTAAGTGAGAATGTTAATAGTAACTGATAATAGTTTCACACCCAAAGTGCAGCCTGGTGACCATTTTCTTGGTGTTTTTGCTAGCAAATTGGGTTGTTTTGTTTTGCAGTATTGGGGATTGAACGTGACCTCCACACTGAGCTACATCACTCATCTTTTTTTGAGACAGGGTTTCACTAAATTTCCCAGGCTAGGCTCCTACTTGTGACCCCCTGCCTCAACCTCCAAGAGTGCTGGGATTATAGGAACGCACCACCACACCCAGTTCCTTCTGCCACTTTCTGATATTATTGGCTCTTGATAGGTTAGCCAGCTAATCTGGAAATTAGCCCCACTTTGGGTTTTGCCCAGTGGTGTATATTTAGTTGTCCATGAGAAGCCTGTTGGATTCACCCCTGAGGGTTTAAGTAGCAGGCATGTGTTATCTGTTGGCCAGAGGCAAACGAGACGTGGTCGGGGAGGCTTTCTTCATGAATGTGTTGTCCTCCAGCTCTCCCTTCCGTTTCTGTGAGTTGTGTCTTTCTGACCCTAGTCGTATAGTGGAGGGAACCTTAGCAAACTCCCGTGGATGGGCCTTGGCCAGAGCTGGTGAGGGGCTTGGCCAGGAAGAAGTTGATACACCCTAGCGTCTTAGAGTCGCTGTCCTGCTGAAATGGTTCTTGCTTTCTAAAAAATTATTATCAAGAGTTAAAGCCATTGGGGGCCTACTAATCCTGACTCTCTCCCATGACAGTAGGCCCTAACCAGGCTACCTGTGCGGGTCCTGACACATGTTTTCTGTGGGAGTCTGGGCCAACGGGAGCCTTCCCATCTGTGTACAGAGGCTGCTACGAGGCAGTCCTGAAGCGGAGAGAGGTTCAGGCCTCTGGCTTCACAAGGGGGGTGAAGGTTGGTAGCGCATTTAGTGATGGTAGATAATTTAGGGAGCCACATGTTTCACAGAGAATGTTCACTAGAACACTATACTTTTTGGAAGCTTTCTGTTAGGAAACGCAGTTTTAACCGGGCCTGTAGCTCAGCAGCACAGCACCTGTCTGGCAAGCATGAGGCCCTGCGTTCGAGTCCCAGTACCAAAAAAAAAAATCTTTATTACAGTATAGGAGGCTGTAATAACCAGTACTCATACTAAGACACCATTAGTACTGTAACACTAATAATTCAGGTTTTCCCACTCTCTACATAACGGTACTGTTTTAGAGTGTAATTATTGGCATTCAACATATACTGCTTCCCAGATTGATAGCCCCACCCCTTCTGCCATTAGCCAGCTCAGGTTTTCATGTCAGAATGGTAAAAAGTAAATTCACACAGCAGTGGGTTAAGAAGATGGCACCGCAGGCTGTGTGCCATCTGCTGAGGGCCTTGCCCCTGTGTGCCAGGTCGAGGGGAGTGCAGAAAGGGCAGAACACACTTGACACTAGCACCGGCCTCGGGGAGCCTCAGGGAGCCCCTGTGTTCTGGAGTGGAGCCATGTCAAGCAGATGCTTACGGGAGCACATAATGCTTACTTTTGTGGGAATGAAGAAATGGACCTGCTAAATCTTGGCTGAGGTGAGACATAGGTAAAAGAAGGAGAAAGTGATACTGGAATTAATTGGCCTTTTATCACTAGATTTTTTTAATATGAATGTGTTGGGTCTTGCCTGGTTTTCTGTTTTTTTGATTTAGGTATACAATTTAAAGAGAAGGCATGAATATATGAATTTTTGAAATTCTTTGAGTTGTGCAAGTTTTATAATGGTCATGTATCTTTTTTAATCACTTCCAAATTTTTTGGAGAAATTAAAATAATATTGGTCTATTTAATAACAAGATTTAGTTTCCGTTCTCTCTAGTACTGTTAACCTTCTTAAGTTAAAACTCTTGTATTTTAGTGTCAGTTTGACCTCAGTATGATACAGAAACGAGCAGACCCTGCATACGGAGCACTGTTTGAAGCTAACATCCTTTGCATGAGCTCAGACTGAGCCCTGGCGCTGTGCCCCACGTGCAAACTAGCTGGTGGTGAGGTGTCCTGAACACTGCTTGTCCCTCTCTCGCAGAGCGCGTGGACTCCTGAGCATGTAGTGTGGCCGCTAACTTCGTGACTCTCATAGCCAGTACATTTCTGTGGCTGATCTAATATCTTTGTTTTTGTATTCAGAAATGAAGCAAACGAATCTCACCACTGGGAAGCAGCGCTCAATAAAAAGGGGTCCCTTTTCTATCACCGCTTTCAGGTATTGTACGAGAAAAGCTGCAGAAAGGGTGGGTTTTTCCTCTCCCTTCTCTTTGTCACCATGTAATGGAACAACAGGCTGACAGTGCTTTGGTAGGTCATGTAATGATCTTAAAATCGATCTTTTAAATATTAAATCTCATTTGTTGATGAAGTCGGAAATTAGTATATTCTGTTATTTCCTTTCCTGCTATTTTCCCCCTTTTTTCTTGTATTTTTATATTTCTCAGTTCTTTAGAACAGTATGCATGGCAGTTACAAGATGCCTGGTAGTCTGTACTATAAACACTTAAAATAAAGCACTGAGGTAAGTTTGAATTTCAGCTGGAAATGCTCTGACAGATCATCTAATCATTTGGGCTGTAAATCTTAATAATTGCCCACTTTGTATGCATCTCCGGTGATCCTGGGCCAGACTTACAAGTAATTCATCTCCAGTCTGTGGGGACAGGCAGCTTGAGGAAGATGGCTGCATGCAGGGTAGCTGGACAGTTCTCTGCTCCTGGGTCCTTTTTCCTCTCTGGACAGATGTGGTCTGAAAAAAGAAGTGTAAATGCCAGAAGAGGATAAGTATTTGTTATTCACAGGAATGGAATCGAAGGGAGAAGTCTTAGAGCATGTCTCCAATTTGCTGGAATTATTCTGCAGGCAAATACTAAGATTCCTTCTCTTCAATAGTTTTTAAATGAAACTTAAAAAAAAATAGCATGTGAATTGTGGACAGGGTCCTTTTACTCCTTCCAAGGAGATTTTTGAAAGGATTAGACCAAAAGAAAGACATTGAAAGAATTAAAGAACTAAATATTTTAAGTTTCTATCAGTTTGTTTCTCAAGATTTTTGGCTTATATTTTAGTATCAAAATTTAAAGTGAGGGCCAGGGATGTAGCTCAGTGGCACAGCACCTACCTGGCTAGCAGACAGGTCCTGAGTTTGATTCCTGCTACCAAAAAAATAAAAATTTAAATATGTTCAAGTACTTATGCAATGAATGCTCTAATACTTCTGTAGAATATACAGAATATTTTCTTAATAGCTACATATACCAGGAATATAATAAAGGAATTATGTATCTTCAGAGAATGTATATTCTGGGAAAAAAGAAAGATACTGCTGACACATGTTCCTGTAATTGTGTGTTGTTATATCTGCTAAGCCTTTGGTGGGGAAGAAGTACAAGTTGGAATCAAGCACACTTTTCTCTCCTAGACTGAACAAATCATAGAACAAAAATAGGAGAGGGAGAAAATTAAACAGAATGGAGGACAGCAAGCAAGAAAATAATAAAAGCAGAGGAATAGTTAGTAGGAATAATAGAATGGTGAAGGTCAATGGGTACTGATACAGAAATGTGTATTTATTTCAGGAACATAATAAGCATTTATCACCAGCCAGGCAAACAATGCATGCTTCTGTTGAGAAATAGCAAATTAAGGCTATGGACTGCAGAATTTTTTTTTGGTGTAGTGCTGGGAATTTAATAGTGACCTTCACACTAACCTATATCCCAACTCTTTGTATTTTAGTTTCTTTTTAATTTTGAGACAAGGTCCTGCTAAGTTGCTCAGATAGGACTAGAGCTTTTGATCCTCTGGCCTCAGCCTCCCAGATGGGCATGCACTACCATGCTGAGCTACTACATAAAATTTTTTTTAAGTTTTTTTTTTATAGCTAAAATATATTTTAGCAAAGTGAGAAAAAAGATTAGGAAAAAATTTTAATTCATTATAGTTGAAGGGACAATTCCTATAGTACTTGAGCTCTTCTAGAACTTTCTAAGACCAAGATAGACAAAGAATTTAAATGTGCATGCAAGCACATTCATAATAAAAGAAACACAAATTAATTAATATCAGACTTTTATTATCAAATTGACAAAAATTCAGAAGTTTAATAACTTTTGGGAGAAGTTGTTGGAAAATAGGCATTCTCAACATTTGTTGTCAGAATGTTGAGTGTAACCTTCAAAGATGGCATTTGGGCAGTATTTGTCAAAATCTTGAATAAATACATACCTTGATATAGAAATTTCATTTCAGAGACACTGTTTGACAGGCAGACTAGTGGATTTCTGAAATGACAGATGGACAAACTTGTTCTTTGTAGTATTGTTAATAGAGAAGCAAAAAGTTGAAGACAAGATAGGTGTTGTCTGTAGGCTTCTGGTTAAATGAATCATGGCAAATCCATACAGGGGAGTTCTATGCATCTGTAAAATAGAATGCATTTATTTGTTCAGCCAGTATTTATTGAATGTCTACTAGGTACCAGGCTCTCTTGCTGGCTTTGGGAATGCAGGTGCTCTCTGTGTACTTATGTTGAAAGATCTTGGTAAGAATACATGGAGTGAAAAAAGGGTTCAGAAATGAATGCTTCATGCTTCCTTTTGCCGGGGGAAGAACTTGGTGTTTATTAACCCATGGTTCTGAAAGAATATCCAAGAGACTGAAAACAGGGATTACCTGGAGTTGGGGCAGAAGTGAGGACTGAACAGAACAGGGACTAGGATGTGAGGAAAATGTCTCTGTATATTGCTTTATATGTATTCTCCTTTTTTTTTTTGGCACCAGGGATGGAACTCAGGACCTTGCGCTTGCAAGGCAGGAGTGATGCCACTGAGCTGAATCCCCGACCCTTCTCCTTTTTTGGTGTAGTGCTGGTGATTGAACCCAGGGCCTCACTCATGCTAGGGAAGTCCTGTACCACTCAGCTACGCCTCCTCAGCCCTTTTCATTTTCTTTTAAGACAAGGTCTCACTAAGTTGCCCAGGCTGGCCTGAAACTTGCAAAATTCCTGCCTCAGCCTCCTGAGCAGCTGGGATTACAGAAGTGACCCACCATGTTGGGCTTCTACTTATTCATTTTTGATCATATGTTACATTACTTTGAATTTCATATTTTATTCTCACTACTTTGGCTGGGGAAAGGGAGGCATCCCCAGCTCCGGAATTGCACTGTTCGATTGTCTTCAGACAAAATGTGGTGGAGTTTCTGATTCTCATTATTGAGGATATGGATCAGGAGGTTCACCACTGCTGCTGGGGGACAGAGGCTGCTGGGAGAGAGTCAGGAAGTGGGTGTGGAGTTGCGCAGGGAGGGTTCATGTTCCAGGGTACCCATCTTAGCATCCAAGGGTCCTCCATGGAGATCACAGGAGTGGCAAGAAGGGCTGTCCCTAAGTCGGGCATGCCACAGCTCTGGGGCTGACAGTCGAGCAGATCAACAGCATCTTCCCTGAGAGGACCTGAGCGGTCCCTGTCCTTCCATCTGCCTCCCAGAGTCTTGTGCAGGGCCTTTCCATAAGGACACTGTAAATGTTGACTCCTTGGCCTCTTGTTGGCCTCACAAATAGTCCAGTATAATGCTGCAGACTCACCAGCCAGCACAGTCGCTTTTTCCAGCTCTTCTGGTGGAGATGCCAGCCAATTGCTTGTGACAGGATGTGATTCTTCTTCACTCTCACGTATACTCCATGTTCCAGAAATTCCCATTCTTAAAGAAAGCTCCGGGGTTCCTGGTTGCTGTATGTTTGAGTGAACTGGCCTGTTCTTGGTTCTTGATTTTCATTTCTCTTCTTCAGTGCCTGGGTGTTTCTGGAAATTTCTTTCCAGAGCACTACTTTCTCCATTGTATTCCTGTTTCTTCATTGGAGTCTTTGCTGCAGCCAAAGGAACTGTCTGTGATAGAACCCAGAGAGTTAGGGGCCTGGCAGAGATGGGCTTGCTCTTCTGCTTCCCAAGGCTCTACATTACTTTATTTTTTCAAAAATTAAAATGAGTTTGAAAAACAAATAAGCTAAGCACTGTATAGGTTTGGGATTTGTTAATCACTTTTTTGTTTGTTATGTTTTGTTTTGTTTTTTTAAATATGGGGGATTGAAACTAGGACTTTCTCATTGAGCTACATCCCCAGCCCTTTTTAATTTTTAATTTTGTGTTAGGGTCTTGCTAAATTGCCTAGGCTGGGCTTGAACTTGCAGTCTTCCTGCCTCAGCCTTCTGGAGTGCTGGAAGTCCAGTCATGTGCCACCATTCCAGGCTATTTTTGAAATTTCATGGTAAATGTATGGTTGTATATTTTCCATCCAAGTCCACAATTCAGCACCTAACAAGTAGCACACAAGAAACATTCAATAAATATTTTTAAATAAAGAAAACACAGAGGAGTACACCTGGTTGCATTTGTCATGATGCCCTAAGAAGAAAATTCAGCTTTGGCAAAAAAGCTAAATAACCAGCAGTAATTATAATCAGCTTCTGATATTGTGTTTTATCTTTGCTATTTGAAGCTATATCTGTGAAAATGAGGCCATACCCGTGCCACCACACTGGGAGAATGTGAAGAGTGAAGTGCCCTATCAGGTGAGAGCAGAGCTGAGCGCTGTCCTGTGGAGAAGTAGGGAAGGGCCCCTATGAACCTACGAACTTCTCTCTGCAGCTCGTTTCTCTGCACAGCCAGACACATGAATATAATGAAGTTGCCAGTCTTTTTGGGAAGACAATGGATCGCAACCGAATCCAAAGAATTCAAAGAATTCAGAACTTAGATTTATGGGAGTTCTTCTGCAGGTAAGAGGTTTCTAGTCTGAACCTTCTGCCATCCCTAAGACTGTTACGGCCTTGGGGATGGTTGAGCCCAGGTGTTTTTGTACTAGTTTCAGAGGCGTAAGCGTGTGTTTGCTTTGGCCGTCTTTCGATCTGCCTCTCCAGCATTTCAGGGGGTGGCAGGGAGCAGATCTGAAAGTGAATCCAGGCTGGATCGTGTGAGAAGCATTCTGCCCTTCCAAGACTGCAAGCTGAGCACCCTGGCCGAAGTGGATGAGTCTCCACACCTGTGTCAACAGCACTTTGTTTGGCTTCCAGAAACCTCTGGAAACACTGTTGAATTTCTTTTTGAAACCATTGCACTGTCTGCCTATGGCCATTGGCTTGTTTTATTTTAAGGAACATACACCTTCAAGTCTACCGCTAACCTTAAAGTTTTATGCTGTAAAATCTGAATTCACTACTAGATTTAGTTTGGAAATGACTCATTAGATTTCCCAGTGTGTACTTTACCTAGAAATTAACATTATAGAAAATATAAAGGTATTTTTCAAATTAACCTGTTGTGCTGTGTTTTTATAACATATATTACTTAAAATAACTCTGAGATATTTTTAATTTTTATAGATGAGATTTTATTTCTAATTTTTATTATAAGCTTTTAATTTTTTATTTAGAAAAATTTCAAATAGACACAAGTAGAGTCTAATATAATGAACACGATACCGCAATCCTGATTCAACATTTATGAAGATTTACCACACATAATCTATTTCCTTTTTTGTTACTGTTGTTGCTAAAGTATTTTAAAGCAAATCTCAGACTGTAACTCATTTCCTTTTCATATACTTGAGAATTAGGCTGAATTTCAATTTTTAATGATTCATGGGATTCTTTCATGGTTTTGACTAGCTGATATGACTTTAGTATATTCTAGACATTAGTCTCCTAGTAAAATAAGGTGCTTTCAGCATGTGGTTTTTATTGTGTCTTTAGACTAAACCAAGTCACTTTTTTATAATAACTGGGTTTAGAAGGTTTTATTCAGTTCTGTTCGGATGATTCCCTTACAGAGAAATCTGGAAGCCTCTTCTGCCCACTTTGATTTGATTTGATTTTCTCAGTGAAAAGATATTTTTCTAAAATGAGTTGATAAAAGTGTAATTCCTTATTTTGGAGGTCCTGCAAATTGTACCCAGGCAGTGCTGGGCTGTGTCCCCGCCCCCGTTTTTCTTTTTTTTTGAGATGAATTCTCAATAAATTTACCTAGAATGGCCTCAGACTTGCAGTCCTCCTCCTGCCTTAGCCTCCCAAGTCACTGGGGTTACAGGTGTGCACCACTGTAGCTGACAAGTTTATTGTCTTTTGTTGTTGTTTGTCTGCTTTTGAGGTGCTGGGGAGTAAACCCATGGCCAGGCAAAAGCTCGACCACTGAGTTACATCCTCAGCTCTAACTTATTATTCTTAGTCAGGACTCTAAAGTGAAGTTTATATTGGTTTCCTTCATAATTTGAGTTCTCAGTAAAAGTCTAATGGTAAAAATGTGGCACAGGACCCTAAAACATTTTATACCAGTTTTCTCATTGGAAGCAATCCTACCCTGGTGATGCCCTTCCTGATTTCATGTAGTGTCAGCCTGTGAAAATCTGTGGTGGTAAATGAACCTGCCACCTGCCACAACCATGCAGAATGCCAAGTCTCATTGTAAGGACAGCCTGGCATCTCCCTGAGAACCGCAATAACTGAAGTTGCTGCCATGTAAACTCTGACTCCCCAAACAGGCAGGCAGGCCCACGTGAGTCCATCGAGAGTCAGCTCACATTCCTCAGGCCTGCCTTCCTCCCCTCCCTCCCACCTGCTTCTTGACAGGCAGTATTCTGGGCATCTGAGCTATGATGGTGGACAGGACTGTAGGTTAGACAAGGAGCCAGGCCACTCCACCAGAAATGCAGATGTGAGCAGCCCATCACTAAGGGAGGGTATCTGTCCACCCCTGCCCACTGCAGTAGGGTGTGTGTCCTGGCTGGGAACATGAAGTACTTCCAAAGGCAGGTGTCATTTCAGCTAGACACAGGAGGGTAGAGAAAAGGCATCTTGGCACTGGGAGCACTGAGACCGAAGTTTGGAAACACGGAGGGACCCAGCAAATGGAATTTTAAATGCATAGAAACTTAAGATGAATGAAGAGGCTGGAAAGGTGGTTGGGAAGCAGGACATGGAGGGTTTGTAGTTGCACCACAGGGCGGTGGTGTGATTTTCTGCATAGCTTGAGGTGGATTGGATTGAACTAATCCAGAGTGGAAGTCGGAGAGTTAGCGGGTGCCAGTGATGCAGGCCTTTATAAACTAAACTAAGGGACTCGGATTCATAGTTTGTTTGCTTCCTTGCTTGCTTGCTTGCTTGTTGGCTTGCTTTGAGGCAGCCTCTTACCATGTAGTCTAGGCTTACCTTGGACTCACTCTGTAGTTCAAGCTGGCCTCAAACTCGAGGTCTTCCTGCCTCAGCCTCCTGTGTGCTGAGTTTGTGTACATGTGTCAACATGCCTTGCAGGACTTTAAGCAAGAGAATGATGAATCTAATTAGCATTTTAGAAAATTAATTCATTGGTCCATTCTGAGGGGAAAGTTTTGAAGCAGTGGTTCTCATTTGGGAGTGATTTTCCCACCAGAGGACATCTGGTGATGACTGGAGACATTCAGTCGTCATGCGAGCACAGTCCTCTTCCCTCTGTCCCTTTCCTGACACCTTCCCCGTCTTCAAAAAGTCTTATTTTTACTCTTTTACTTATATTTGGGTTTCACATGTAAGAGAAACCATGCAGTATTTTACTGAGTCTGCCTTATTTCACTTAACATTATGTGCAAGAGCTATCCATTTTCCTCTAAATGACATGAATTCTTCTGGCTGAATAACATTTCATTGTGTATATATAACACATTTCCTTTACCCATTCCTATAGGCATGTAGGCTGTTTCTAGAGCTCAGCTGTTGTGAATTGTGCTGCTAGAAACATAGGTGTGCCTGTGTCACTATAGTGTAAAGTCTTTGGGAATATACCTGGGAGAGGTATAGGTGGGTCAAATAAAATTTCTATTTTTTGTTTTTTGAAGAATCTCCATACTGATTTCCAAAGCATTTGATAAGCGAGGCCTAAGCACTGTGATTAGAAGGAAGCTCTCAGAAGAAGAGCTGACAAGCCAGGAGAGAGGGCAAGGGTCATTGGTGGACTGAGACTCCTGAAGGCACACAGGGTCAGCTCGGAGGTAGACAGGATGGCCAGCTGCACATGTGGCTCTGGTAGAGGTTGGGGAGGAGGACAGGAGCTGGCTTGTGGCATTCTTCCCTACCGCCGTCAGTTTCCGTGGTGAAATAAGTGAAGTCCTATGCAGGAGGAAGTGTCAGGGAGGCGTGGAAAGGAGGAAGGAAAATGGGAAAGGGAAGACTTGAAGTGGCCGTTATGGGAATGGGGAGAGAAAGCTGACTTGGGAACTGGAGGATTTCTCAGTGTCGAGGCTTAGCTGGAGTCTGGTGGAGGATGTGCATTTCTGGTGGAAACCATGGGGAATCTGGGGTGATTTGCTTGTGCAGTACACGTGTAAGAGCAGATGATTGGGGAGAGAGTTGGCACGATCCCTGGTTGGGAAGTGAATGCTGCTGTTTATTAAAAATGTGGATGTAGATTGATCAGAGACTCTCAGTCTGGCTGCATGTCAGAGTCACCTGTGGAGCTCTTCAGCAAGCACAGATGTCTGTCACCCACCCCCAGACCCACTGAGTCAGAGCTTCTGAGGTCTGCCTTTTTGTCTGTGGGAAGGTCTACAGGTGTTTCTGATGTCCACCCAGGATGGACGCCCATAGTCCAGTGATGGTGAACCTTTTCGAGCTTTCAGTGAGGCAGACAGCTGTGGCACACGTGCTGTAGGTTCACCACCACTGCTGGTTTAGACCTGGGCAAATTCACTTGGATCCAGAAGGTCTGCTCTGGTACAGAGCGTGTGGTGTACAGTCTGCTCTCTTTGGCACTCTGGTCCCCAAGAGGGTGGGTAATTGTGAGACATCATTGAGAAGAGAGCGCCACAGTATTTTAGTAAGTTTAGAAATAATTGTGGGTTTGGGCACAGGTGGGCAGGGTTGTGAAGAATTTAGTGCAGTCCTGTCTTTCCTTGCAGGTTTAACTGAAGTTCAAGAGGCCCTGCAACTCAACTTTGGCCTTGCTGGAACACAAAAGGCATGGTCTGTGAGTGTCCACATGTCACTGGCGCCTTAGTTGGGGCACTAAAACAAAGCTTGCTGGGGGATGCACAGCTTTGACCACCCCGCCCAGCTCTGCCTCTCACTGGTGCGTAGCTCCGTCCAGTCTCCTAACTGGGCAGCTCTTCATTACCTGTTGATGCCCACTCTCCAGACTTCGAGCAGCTCTTCAAACCCATATTCATTTTCATCTGTGCCTGGAATGTAGTGACCAGTGCACGTCCTGATTCTCCAATTCTAGTCGTTTGGCTCATGGGCCTTACAAGGATGTGTGTATTAAACAAATGTATACTTCAGAAAAGGGAGAAAAACCTTGTATGGATTCAATCGTGCCCAACTAACTGATAGGACTGCCTTGGTGGTAGGTGGGAAAGCCTCTTAGCCAGTCTAGCTTGATTCTTATGAAGTAGTTGAGAAAGTATCTTGTAATGGAGGCAATCTATGCATGGTGATGCTACAAACAGAAAAATTAGTAGAAGTCTTTTTTTGTTTTGTTTGTTTGTTTTTGAGACAGAGTCTCGCTTCATAGTGCCTTGAACTCACTGTGTATTCCATGTTGGCCTCAAACTCATGGGAATCCTCCTGCCTCACCCTCCTGAGTGCTGGGATTACAGGCAGGCATCACTACGCCTGGCTTAAAACTAGTAGATTTTATGCAAAGAGTAACTTCAATGGCATGCATGCTTTTTTCTTGAGTCTTTCAACATTTTTATCAGATATTTGAATAAAGTAAGGCTTGCATATCCCCACTGCCAAAGATTCAACACTAGAAGGGACAGTTTATTTGTTTTGTTAGTGAATCAGTGGACAGAAAGACCTTGGAAGGTTGAAATTATTTTTTTAAAGCTTTTTCCCCTCAGTTATGAAAGGGACAGCTGCGCCTTGTTAAAAGAAAAAAGTTGAGACAGTACATAAAGTTCTGAAAAAGAAAGTTGATATAATTGATTCTAAATCAGTGAAGCTTGACTGCAGTAAGTCTACAGCGTTCAGCCTCTATATCAGTTGTACAGAGTGGCAAGGGGTAGACCTGGTCTGAAGAGTGCCGGAGCTGTAACCGTTGCAAGCCCAGTGTCCAGCAGATTCTTGTTACTGAGAGCAGTCCCGTGCAGAGTGGGGCCTGGGAGCTCTGCCGTGTGAGCGTGGCTTGGGGACAGGGCAAGCTTAACCCAGAGGAGAAAGCCTGGGAGACGTTCTGAGGTATTTCTGGGTATTTACAAAGTTGTTTTAGTAAGAGTGTCCTGAGTCACTCTGTGTCCAAGAGACAGTAACAAAAGCCAGTGAGCAGGAGGAACAAGGAGGTGGATCTGGGTTCAGCATCTGGTGGGTGCACTTCCTAACTAGTGCAGCTGATCGATCTCAAGCAGACTTCGCTGTCCAGCACAGCAGCGAGTCCTGGGCACTGTCTTAGTTATTTCCTCATTCCAGACATAAAATACCTGACACCCACAGGTGGAGCAAAGGCTTATTTTGGCTCACAATTTGTAGAAGTTTGAGTTCATAGTCAGCTGGCTCCAAGGCAGGGCTGCCTGGCAAGGGCAGACAGTAGGCAGTGAAGCCTACCTTCCCTCACTCCCTTTATATCCCACCCAGCCTACAAGCCTATTGATTGGTGCCACAGTGGGACTTCCGCTCCTCAGAACTGTGCTAAACCCATTTGGTTATCATACACCCTTAATCTATATTCACACACTTCATGATCCATCCAGCTCCGAAAAGCTCCACCTATGAACACAGAAGGCTTTGGAAGGACATCTAGGTACAAGCCATAACAGCACTGGAATAGCCTGAAGCAGGCATTCGGCAGTTAGCTCTCAGAAATGCAAGGGGAAGGGCTTATTTTTAACATCTTTTTAATGAAATATTCCCAAAGTGAAAATATAACATTTATAGATACCCATTTATCTACTGATCAGACTTAACATTTTACTACTTGTCACATTTTCTTCATCTTTGCATCATGTTTTTTGAAGGTATAAAACACTACAGATGCAGGCAAAGTGTTTGCCCCACCCCCACCCTACTCTACTCCTTTTCTCTTTAAATTGGTACAATACCTTCCTGTCTATATTTTTAATTTTCTTCTACCTGTATGTGTACCTGTATAGTACACAGCATTATTTTAAGAAATATTCTTTCTACATTTAGCATTATATTCTAGATTTACTATGGTAATGCACACAAATCTTGTTCATTACTTTTCAATTTTTTATGCAGAAATACATATTTTTCTGTGAATTTTAGGCTCTCAATTTTTGTCATAATCAGCAGAGGATTGAATATCCTTTTATGAGTAGAAGAGATTTGTCCACTGAAAAGAGTGTTACACTGGATAACTTAATGTTTTCCAGATTCAAATTTTAGTTAAATTCAGCTGACATTTTGTAATCTCTGGAGATGAAAAGAATAAGGTGTAGGTCCAGCCCAAATAATTCACTGTCTACAGGCTGTGTGAACTTTGTACTGTTTCATTGTTGATAGTCTCCTTTGTAGGCACCTAAAGCTTATCTGGCTTAGGCAGTCCATTACTTTTACCCTTATGGGCATAATCTGGGATATGTGTACCTATTGGTAAGATTTTCTTTTTCTTTTCTTTTCCCTTCATACTGGGGACCCGATGCAGGGCATATACTGGGCCAGTGCTTTGCCCCTGAGATACATCCCCAGCCCCTTGTAGTATCCTTTTCAACTTTTGCTCAGTGTTGACTAATAATTTTTGGTGAAGTGAATCATGTGTTGTCCAAGAGGATCCAAAATTCTTTCTTTTCCAGAATTTCTTTGTTCACTTACAACTCATATTACAGAAGTATTTGTTCTCACCCTTTCTGTTGAACTTTGCTTTTTAAAAAATTAATAAGTGCCACATATGGTATATTTCTGCGTGTGCTATTGTGTCTGTGTGTGTTGTGTTTTTAGGAAAAAGGCTCAGCTCAAGAAAAAAAGAGGCGTCCCTCAGATTAATGAGCAGATGCTGTTTCACGGTACCAGCAGTGAGTTTGTGGAAGCAATTTGCATTCATAACTTCGACTGGAGAATAAACGGTGTACATGGCGCTGTCTTTGGAAAAGGTAACTGTCAGAGTTCCAGGTCTCACTTGAGTCCAGAGAGAGCATTTTCTCTCTTTAGCAGTAATGGATGTTTTCTAATTCAGAGACTTGGTAAGGGTTAAAAGCTGCCGTATTAGGTTCGAGGCACACTCTGAGCGTTTCTGAGCCAGGAAAGTCAGTTTTATACACACAGGAGCCAGGTGAGACTTATGCCCTTCTGCCAGGTTAAGGATCTTCCCAAACCCCAGTCACCAGATGAAGCACATTCATGCTGGTGAATCTGCGTTAGACTTGATTTTCACATGTGAGTTCTTTCTGTGTATGAGCCTGTACACTAAACTGCTTGCTGGCAACAGAGAGGGTGATATAACATACAACAGTATATGCAGGTGTTTTTACTTTGTTTTGTTTTTCTTTTTCTGTAAGAAAATGACAGGTAAGACTATTAATGGACAGTAAGGAATACGGGGGGAACTTCTCATTTCTAGTGCTGTGAAAGTACAAGTTGTCTAGTTTGTCCCCCCAAGTAATTAAGGAGAATGCTGAGGGGCAGAGGTAAGGGCTGGGCATCTGTTCTTCTAGTCCTTGCATCAATCCATCCGTACTGTACTGGGTGAAGATGGGACTTTGCAGTCCATCTGCAAAATTGGTCAGAGCAGGGATTCCCCTAGCAGTGTCGGTCTCTCCTGTCTACTGTTTTCAGAGAGGAGACTGCTTAATGAATTCTCATGTGTAGGCAGCGGACCCATGAAAATAACTCTTCTAGAATGCTCAGGCATGAGTATCTGTCAGTCAGCTGCCACTAAAATACCTGAGAGAATCAACTTAAAGGGAGGAGGGTTTTCAGTCCTGTTCGGTTGGCCCTGTTGCTTTTGAGCCGTGTTAAAGGCAGATGATGACAGCAGGGAGCGCCTAGTGGAGTGATCTCCCTTCTTGGCAGTTGGGAAATGCAGAAGAAGAGAGGAAGGTAAAGGTCACACCCTTCAAGGGCACATCCCCAGTGACCAAGACCTGTCATGAGCCCCAAATCTGAGAGCTTCCACCACCTCCCATCGCTCAGGGCAGGGACTGAGCCTTTACCACGCCGGCCTTCGGGGGACGCTTAAGATCCCAACCCTAATGACAGCGTCACACTTTCTTGTAAATCTTTTCCAGGATCTAAAGCTCTGTCATTTCCAGGTTATTACTGGATTGTTAGCCTGCATCATGGAAATGTGGCTTCTTCGGGTTTGAATTCACATCTGTGAGCTGACGCTTTCCTTGTGCTCTCCAGACCTTCGCTGGATGTTGGACAAGGGGAGGGGAGGACACTGGTGGAGGAAAAAGAAATGGGAAGGAGGCCCACACAGTAAAAGTCCAGGCCCTCAACCCCCCTTAACCAAAACGACCACAAAATTCAGACCCTGCCCTTTTAGCCCTGGGTTTCTCTGGGAGATTCCTTCTGAAACAGAAGTCTGGTATCTTGTTAGGCGGAGGTGCTGAAGTATATTGGAGACCTGGTTTATACCAACAAATCTATGCCTCTGGCAGGCAGGCATTCTGCACCACAGCTGTCCCCAGCAGACAGATTTCTCTAATCTCAAGGGTCTGCGGATGGGAAAAGTCCTCACATTTTTGTTATATGATTTCATGTGTCAGTTCTCCCGACAATTAGAATGTTTCTGCTTATGTTTAATATGTTCCTAGGAATAATCTCAGCTCTCTTTGGTCCTTTTTGTTCAAGGAACCTATTTTGCTAGAGATGCTTCTTACTCCAGCCGTTTCTGCAAAGATGACGTAAAGCATGGAAACACATTCCAGATTCATGGTGTCAGCCTGCCACAGCGGCATCTGTTTAGAACGTACAAATCTATGTTTCTTGCTCGGGTGCTGATCGGAGATTACATAAATGGAGACTCCAAATACATGCGACCCCCTTCCAAAGACGGGAGCTATGTGAATTTATATGACAGCTGTGTGGATGATACCTGGAATCCAAAGGTTTTTGTGGTTTTTGATGCCAACCAAATCTATCCTGAGTACTTGATAGACTTTCATTGATTTCAGCTCCGGTTCTCAATGGTCAAGAGAGTTTTGTTCTTTTTTGCAGGAGGATTTGCTCTCCTGTCATCTAGCTACTAAATATTAATTATCTGATACTTTTGAATCAGATGTGAAAAAAGTAGCTTCCACATAAAAACACGTACTGACTATAAGGTTGCTTTTCTGTTTCATTTTTCTGTTGTTATTCATATCGACTATTAAAAACGAATACCATTGCCATTTTAACACACAAGGGTGAGAGATAGCATTAAAAATCAAATCAGCTGAGTCTCACCACCATGGTTATGCAGTCTTTATATTTTACACGTGTGATGGGGATAAATGATTTTAGTTCACATGGACTTACTCATCTACAGTATATATTCAGAAAATAAAAATATAGGCAAACATACCTCTTTAGAGAAATGGATCTTTTATAAATTGAATTCTGGTGTTATTGGCTACCAATCAGCTTATTGTCTGGTTGGCCTTTGAAGGAGAGATACAAACCCTTAAACAGTCGGCCCTTTGAGAGACATAAGAAACAAGGACTTTATTCTCAGTGCTGTCCAACAAGTCAAAGGAGAGTCTAGAGAGCCCTGCTTCCTGTTGCCCTACTACCTCAGGCTGCAGCCTCACACTTGTTCTGTCATTCTCTTTTGTGGCCTGTGTGACAGAAGCTGTAGACTGGTTCACCCATTGCTCTCCCGGCCAGGGTTCTCTGATTCTTGCACTAAGACACGGTGTGTAAGGTATCTATTTCATCTTCCAAGTGCAAGCTTTATTTATTGCCTAAAATATTTGTTTTCCCTTTGTTTTAGAGTCCCTACAGTGATTACTTCTAAAGTGTTTTCATCTGCCTCCTACAACACTCACAGTTTTCAACAGTGGTTTCGAAAATTCACATTTTCCCATTTTGAATAATTGCAGAAAACATGGAATGTTCAGAACAACACTGGTTTATCCTTTTTTTTTTTTTTTTTTGGTACCGGGAATCAAACTTGGGACCTTGTGCTTGCGAGGCAGGCACCGGAACCACTGAGCTAAATCCCCGGGCCTGGTTTATCCTTTTGAGTAGCAGTAGGCACCTTCTAACTCTGAATGGTTAGATAGAATAATCCGTTGTTGTATTCATGGAACTATGTTTACCATCTGTTTTGTTGCTCCTACTGTAAGGAAAAATAAGCAGTGTTGCACCAACTTACTACCTGTAAGTGTTCTAGCAGAGACTAGACAACAGTTTGGCAGGATATTGTACAGGAGTTGAAGTATTGGATGAGGAATTGCCCAGATGATTTAAAGAGTCTTTCCAGCATTGATTTTTCCAAGATTCTCTCTGAAAAGTAGAACACTTGTACCATGCCTTTCTCAGAAAATATTTTTCTAACTCCTCATAGTACTGAATTCTCTCTCCAGTATCCTTACTCAATTTTAGCAGAAACTTAGTGAACACAATTTAACTTCCAGAAAGTATCCATGCCCATATTGCTTTATTCAACCATTTGAGTTAGGGAGGCATCTAGAAATGATAGAAGTAGAGTATAGTATGGAATTAGTGATAGTAATTCTCTAAGTGCCATATACCACCAGATTTTCATTAGACCCCAGAATATGTGTAATTCTGCAGTGAAAGTAAATAGTACACAGGAAATTGCTTGCACAAAATTTGGAAACAAAGTAGCAACAAGGATTTCCTAATTCAGATATGCAGATTCATTGCCAGTTTAGATGAAGTGCTGGGGATATTTAGAAGAAGCACATCTTAAAAACATCCAGCAGTTGTCGTGGAGACACAGCCGCAGGGCTGCCCTAGAGAGAGGAGGCACAACACAACTCAAGATTAACTTGCAAAGCACAGTGCTGGACACACTAGGAATTCAGATACTCAGAGTCTTTTCGTTCTATTTGTTGTTTACATAAAAATATTGAAGTACTTTCCCTTTTAACATGGCTATCTCCCCGCCCCAATGTTACACGCATGTCTTCCTCAGCACTTGAATAACTGTTGGAGTATTTGGGAGTTGTTTTTTTTAGGCATGTGCAGAAGTTATCTCAGGGTGACTGGTACTGGAAGGCAGCCTGTGAAGTGTGAGCCTGTGTATCAGGCTGATCCATGGTAAGTAGGGTACACTGCAGTCACTGTTGGAAGAAAGTGCTGTGCTATTGTTCATGTCTGAGAATGTACTACCACTTCTTTTTTATAAGAACTGATTTTTGATACATGTTTTAAAATATAATGGTGTAAAGTTGTTGCTGTTACAGTTTTCTTTGGTGATTAAGTTGGGCTGAAACATGTCATCAGTTTATAATGAGGCTGATTACAGCCATTTAGCATGGCTTCCTCTGGTCATTACATGGTGTGCATGAGAAGAGTGAAGAGAAGCCGTGCCAGAGTAACGATAAAGGATTTTTAAAACTCTGTGTTAAATAAATTGCAGCTGGTAGTGACTTTCCTCTTTCCCTTTGGGGAGCCTCAGTAAAAATAAATGTGTTTTTAAAAAACACTTAGGTAAGACTGTTATGAACAGGCAAGTTTTGTTCAGTGCTTCATTTCATTTCCAGGCCACTGTGGTGAAGACAAAGAGGAATCTGGAGCCACTTTAATCTGTGAATGTGTTGTTCTACATTTGGTGATTAAAGCTCTGCAGTGAGTCTTGGTGCCATGTGCTCATTCTTGTTTCTGAGCTTTCTGTGTCTCATCCCCACCTCGCATGGTTTGAACCTAAGTGTGCAGCTCAAGTTTAATGACTGTCCAGTATGTTGCCCGTCAACTCTTCTGTACCCCACCCCCACACGGGGGAGTCTGGTTCTTGGTGTGAGTCATCACGAACAACAGCTGATCAGATAACTTTGCGAGAAGATTGTTGGCCACCTGCTTTTGAGAAGTCCAAGTCCGAGTAAGGCCAGACTCCGCAGCCGCCTTGCTCCTGTGGGCGCCTTTGGGTCTGCCTGCTCATTCAGGACACAGCCTCTGAGGCCCTTCCAGCCCCGCTCTGCCAGTGTGGCTGGGCCCATTCCCGCTAACCCAGGTAAACCCTACACTTCATCTTTCAGGTGCTATCGGTAGAGAAAGGAAGTCAGAGCATTTCTTAAGTTTAGAACTGAGAAATAAGGGACAAGATGATTGAAGATTACCTGTGGACACAAGGCTTCCACTCTGTAAATCACGTCTCAGTGTTCTGAATGTTGAGCTAATTACTGATAGGCCTGATAAAATTGGGCTTTGATTGAGCAGCGTGACATCGTCATTCATTTTGTCCGTAGGCCATTCGGGAGTTGCGCTCTCCTCTCAGGTGCCAGGGATAATCCCAGAAACAGTCTGGTGGCCCTAGCAGCTCTTTAGTCTCCAGACTTGCTTTTTTTCTTAGAGGAGGATGTTTCATTTTTAAATAAATATTTTGTTTTCCTTAGTCAATGTCTAAATGAAATTATAATTCTTATAAAAAAGAAATGAAAAACAGCAAAGAAGGGAAAAACAAAAGCAATGTGAGAAATCATTACTTTATTTCTTTCTTATGTTGGGATTCCATCATGTTCCTGAGCTCCTCTCTAGATTTATTAATCATGTCTTGCACTAGGGGCACAATTTCTCCTGTTATCTGAGAAATTATTTCTGATTTCATTTTTTCCAGATCCCCTTTTGTTGCCAGTTCAGTGGGTCCAGGTGGTTGAGTATCAGAGTGTCCCATCTCATTTCCCTTTGGGGTTGCTGTAGGTGATCTGGAAGTCTGGTTTTGAGACTTATCTACGTGTTTTCTCATTTCGACTGGGGCGGGGGCCTGTTAGTGCCTGCACGGATTACCTCCTCTGAGCTCGGAGAGGTGGGACAGGGCCCGGGAGCAGCGGTAGGGATGGTGACCCAAAAGCCCTTTCCTGTGGGCTGGGAGCAGCCAGAGGGATGGTGACCTGGAAGCCCCTTCCTCTGGACCAGGAGCAGTGGGATGGTGGCTCAGAAGCCCCTACCTCTGGGCCGGGAGCAGCAGGACTCAGTACTTTGGTCTGGTGGTCTGGTGTCCTCTGCGTCTTTGTAGTGTGGAACCAGGTCGCTGCCGGTCTGCAGTGGGGTGATTCGGCGTCTTCCGCGCGACTCGGGACCTCGGTAGGGCGTGCACAGACCTGCCTGTCTGCAGCGGGCTGATTCGGCGTGTTTCGCGTGTCTGGGGACCTCGGTCGGGCTTGGGCAGACCTGCCTGTCTGCAGCGGGGTGATTCGGCGTCTTCCGCGCCTACTTTATTTCTTAAGACATGGGGTCTGGAGCTCCTGCCTCAGTCCCCTGTGCCCGCGAGTACAAGCACAGACCACTGTGCTCAGTGAAAACTGCTTCTGGTTAGAAACCCTGGCAAAGGGATTTTACTTACTTTATCCCTTTTCACTGCATGCAGGACTTTTGATGAGACACAGGCGACCTCTACAGTGTGCAGCTTCTGACTCCCCGACCCATGTGGACTTTAACCCGGCTTACAAGAGTCACAGTTCAGAGTTTAATTCAAATCATTTTTGCAGTATTAATTGTAAGTCCAGATTGCATTCCTTGTAGTTTTCTGTTCCATTCTAGAAGTACCTCTTCCTGAAGGGCTCGCTTTGCTGTGATATCTCTGGTGTCCCGAGGAAGCCACAGGCGCTACAAGCCCATGTTTGGTTAACATTCAGAGATTCAGCAGTCAAAGGCATTTCCCCCACAACGGTCCTCTGAGATGAAGCACCGCCCTGGGAGCCAGCTGGTGGAAGTTCGGATCCTGCGACCTTTGGATGCCTCACCAGAGGGGGAAGGTGAAATTGGTGAAAGACCAGTGAGACTCCTTCAAAGGAAAAGACCTGGGAGAGCTCAGCTGGATTCCTCTGGGCAACATCTGACCTGACCCTGGCAAAGCTCAAATGTGGGTCCAGACTAAGGGGTCAGAATGCATCACGTTGAAAGAAGCAAAGACTCAGAGCAGGAAGGAAAGGGGCTGTCCTGGCACCCCCGAACCCCATGATACTAAGTCCTCTGCTCCCCTCCAGTTCACTGCCCTGGGTTACTATGTACCAGGCAATGAACAAGTCAAACACAGCTCTGCTGTCACGGGTCATGAAGTCTGGCGGGGATTCAGTGTGACCTGCAGGGAGTGACAGCTCTACCAGCGGGCGTTCACCCAGAGAGCTGGGACAGGAGGGGGGCAGGCTCCCCTGGGAAAGGCCGTTCCAGCTTGGAGAGGGGGCTTCACAGGTGTCAGCTGAAGGACATTAAGCCCTGGCCACACCCATCTGTGCCACATCAGGCTTTGGGAGAATGAAAGAAAGCAAGCTTGCGTAAAGGCAGGCGGGACTTGTTTTTAGTTCTTGAAACTTCAGAGTGGCAGAGTCAAAGCCACAAGGTGTCTTGACTCCAAACCCCACACCTGGCCGAGGCTCAGTCTCAGGGGAGCCAGTCCCCAGCATGCAGGGTGTGCTGAGAGAGGGGAAGGGATTGTGCAGATCTGTGCAGTAAACTAAGCGTACTGGATGGAGAGGTTCATGCTGGTCTCAGACAACCCCGGACACTCATGTTCCTCCTGCCTCCAAACCCTGCATGTCAAGAAATGAGCTCTGCAGTCACATGGCTAAGTGAGCTCCCAGATCTGTGTCACCAGCTGTCTGGCCATGGGGAGGGTACCTCTCTGCTTCTGTTTCCTCATCTGCAGCAGTGTGGGCACCTCAGAGGGCAGCCGTGCCGGGCCAGGCCTCAGCATGTGCGAGCAGCATGTCCACATGAGGCCCTCCTCATGGCCCTGATGGGCCCTCACAAAGCCAGGGTCCATGTGGGATTCGTGCTGCACTTGGGGTTACACGCGTCCTCTTTCTCTCTCAGTATTTGCTTGATTAATGCCTTTCAACCACAGACTGCCAAGAGCAACTCTTGTAAGTTAAACAGGTTAGATACATGACCGCAGCAAGCAAGCACACACACTGCTGGGAACCATGGGGTGTTCGGTAAAGGGAACTTGAACTTTGGATAGGACTCAGCTTGGGGTGGTGGTTTGGGGCAGGCCTGGGGAGTCTCGATGTCACGTGAGACTGGCTGTTGTGGGAAGCAGGGCTGATTCTGCCATGATATGCCTAAAAGTTTCTCTAGGGAGACCAGCTGAAGATGAAGTGTGATTGGGAGGGAGGCACGGCCACCCATGGCTCAGAGAAAGGGTGTCGTATGGCTGCCACAGACCTTATTTTCATGTGTGCTTAGACAAAACTACAAAGTGGCCTTGCTTTGCCTCATTTTCCTGTAGTCTCGGCTGAGACTGGTTGGGCTGGTTTTCAGTGAGATAGTGCAGGTTCAACAGTAACATCAGCTGAGTGCGGCCTTTTTCTAAATGTCGGGCTGTTCTTTCTCTGCTTGTCTTTTATGTGGGTTAGTTTTCTTCCTCTGGAAGCTGGAGGTCGGTGTATCTGTTCATTCAACAAACACCACTGTCTCCACTCCATACTGGCACAGAAGGATGCAGTAGTGAGACCCTGCCTTTAAAAGGGCCTGTGGAGATGCTTGCAGCCAACTGCTCTGCTAGTTTAAATGCCTGCTTTGCCTTCTCCACACAGATCTCTAGCTTGTCTGAATATTCCCAGTGACGGGAAACTCCTGCTGTCAGCAGTCCTCGCGTTAAAGCATTGATTTGCATTTGGTTCTGTAACCTCTGTCCCAGAACGTTCCAAGCCGTGGACCCAAATTAGCGCTAAAGGCACACGGAGGCTCCCTGCGTGTCCTCCGCACCACTCGGCAGCGTCGTCGGCCATGGACAGCGCCGGTGAGCCCGGGTTCCCGCATTTCAGCATGCACTGCCTACTCTTACAATTTTCTCAAAACACTTTAGTTCAACACAGAACTTAATATTGATCGCATTTCCTGTATGACTTTACTATTTGGGTCTGTTTGGGCTGAGGAATTGGTACTGAGGGACCAAGTTGGTGTCTGCAGCCCACATCACTGAGCATGAGAGGAACCGCTAGATGGCAGCATCTTGCCTCTGAATGGGCACAACAACACCTAGACGGCCAGCTGTCTGAATCTAGAGAACAGGGTGGAGGACCTCTCCACCCCACCCCCAAATCATCTAATCAGTCCCTGCATCAGGTAGAAAGCCCTGGTCAGATCCACCCAGACAGGTCTCTCTCCCACCTACAGTAACTGCTAGAAAAGCGCGCCTCTTCCCAGTTGTAACCTAGTCTAACCTATCAGGATCTTGCCCTTTGAAAGTTTGTCCTAAACAACAGTACGTCTTGATAATGTGTATTTTCTTTCTTTCCTTTATGAAATTAGATTTAATTCAGCAGAAAATTGTTGGGCACTTTCTGAGTCCATGAATACAAAGGCCTTTACCAATGAATCACTCTTTAAACCTGGCTTCTTCACCCTCCATGCTTACCCCTTAGCATGTGCTCTCCCCTCCTACCCTCCCTGTCCCCTTCGGTGCTGCCTCCTGACTGTGGGCTGAATCATCCTCAGGTTACAGAGGCCCCAAGCTTGGCTCTCTTCCCCCTAGCAAACAAGAGAATCTGGTTTCATGGTGCCAGAGTTAGGACCTCAGAACACCTTGTGCACTCTTGGGTTGTGATAGTCTGTGCTCTTTATTAAAATGTGTCTCAGAAAAGGTGGGCCATCACCTTATCTTAAAAGTGGAAACTACGACAGGTCAACATCACATATTTCTGAAATACTTCTCCTAAGGTCTGAGGCAGTGAACATGATACATTACAGTTTTTAAGGTGTGAGTTTTATACTCTTCCTCTAAGATTGAGGTGAGGTTAAACAAGAGGAGAACTGAGTGCCTGAGGCAGTGAGTCAGTGTCATGGCTGTGTGTAGACCCCACGCACTGTGACATTTGTTCCCATGGTCAGTCGTTATGGGTAACTTTGTAGTACTGTGGCTATATGTGCAAGATCTTTGCACTGGTGAATTTTCATTTTAGAAATATGTAGTACAAGATTTGCATTCTAAAACATAATGCCATAGGATTGTATGTTTTTGAAATCAGTGTGCTCTAATGACTCAGGGTTTACAGTGAGGCCGTCCTCCTTGTAAACCTGATTTGCTACTGTCTCACTGCATCAGCCTAAGAGAGTTGACCAGCTTGCTCACCTTTGCATGTTGTTGAGGGCATTATCTGAGGCTGAGATGTGAGGCCCTTGGCAGTGCCTAGATACAGTAATTACTGCTAGCTGGGCTGTTCCGAGAGAAAGGCCTTTGTAGGGCCACGGCTAAAGGCACAGATGGTCTGAGAGGTCACTCTCAGATCTCACCACTACCCTGCACCTCTCAAGAAACGTGGTTTAGAGTCCATAATGCCCCTTCCCCGGGATTCCTAATGCATTCCAGACAACCCTCAGTGGGCTGAGCTGCAGGCAGGCTGAGGATGAGGAACATAAGATTTTGGAATTCCCATGTAGTAGTTCCTTGCCAGATCACCAGAGGCAACACCACCTACTACTTTGCAGTCCTGAATGGTCATGGTCTCCTGCTAGGCACCCTGCCATCATGTCACGTTACCCTGCCAGGCTGTGCTTCTGGCAGCACCTATCCCAATATCTCAGACTCTCACACTGGAATCCAGTCCTGCTCTTCTCCCTCCTCCTCTGGGGCCTTGGCTCTATCATCTCAAGGTCCCTCAGGCCCTGACTTCTGTGATAAACCGCTCTGCTCCCCCTTTACTTCCTCAATGCTTCATAAAGGAAATAAAGGACTAATTCTGCAAAGAAACCTAAGAGTCATACACCTACTTGAGGGTCAGACTTGGACCACAAAAAACTAGTATGCAAAAGACAAGGATAAAGTGGCAGAAGTGTAAAGCATTATCGGAGTGGTGTGGGTTACTTTAGGAAAGTTGCCTCTCCCTCTTGCCAGATGACCTTTGAGAATCAAGTTCATTCCAGCAAGAGAAATGATAGTGGGGTGTAGGGGGTGCAGCAGAATCCAGACTCACTTCTCAGTTTCCTCCTGCATCCATGTGGACTGATAACATCCACAGGCACAACATACCCTCAAAGGTACACTTAGCTTTTGCGGAATTGTACCCAAGTACATGGAGCAATACATAAGTTGTAATTGGTGCAACTTGGGGGGAGATTGCCATCTGTAGCAGAGTCGAAAGGCTGGATTTGTAGGAAGCAGCTAGGTAAACTTCGTGCCTTTGTCACCTGCCCACGTGAGAAAGCATGGGAGGAGGCAAGACGAGGACAATCTTGAATAAACTTGTGTATGACCAGTTCTACCCCTCATTTAAAAAGGGTCTTTGTTAATATTAACATTTTATTCATTACAAACCTCACAGCTGCTTGGGATCTTTGCTCTGGAAATCTAATCTTAGGAAAAAAACTGACGGCTGAAAATATATTCGGGTAGTCCTGACGTGTAGCCAGGTCCACAGATAGGTCGTTCCTTTACTTGCCCATTTCAAACTCAACTGCATTTCAGACTAATGTGACGGGAAAGAAGGATCAGAAGTATATGTCAGTACTGGGTAGCAGGCACTGCAGTAGCATTTGATAAAACTGAAGTATTGTGAATGGTCATAAACCCAATAAATATATTCATTATCCCTTAATCTACTTTCAAGGGAAAGAAGAAAAGAGACTTAGCCTTGTTAATTTGTGGTTTTATTTATTAGAACTACCAAATCAATCTTAAAAGTTAGAAGTTTTCAACCATAGCTTGAACCCCTAAGACTCGTGGACCATCCACCATAGGCCGGCAGTCACATGCCAGGTGTTGTGCTAGGACTAACTTCAAAGATGAGAGTGCGGCCCTTCCCTCGGGAAGACCCTGGCCCACTGAAGAGACAGACAGGTAAACAATAAATGGTAGTTGCATGTGATGGAATAGACAGGGCTGGTCAGTGGCATGAATTCAGTGTCATTTGGACACAAAAGGCCAGGGGACCATACGTTTCTGGAAAGTAGGAAGGCTAACCCCAAGAGTAGGACAGCACTCTATGTAAATCCTGCAGGAAAATGCACCCGGGAATAGAAGTGAAAAAGGAGAACCCAGTTCCAGCAAGGAGTGAACATGGCAAGCATGCAGAGCTGGTCAAGGTGCATGTATCCGATGAGCGTCGCAAGCACAGCGGCACTGAGGCTGTGAGGGAAGGGAGGGGTTCGGGTTTTGCTTTAAAACTGGCAGTTTGTAAGTTCGGCTAAGTGGGAGGCTCCGAATCCAGACGCAGTGTGACTGGAGAGTGCAGAGGGGCTCACAGTGCCCACCCAGTTCTTTCTGTGCTTCAGTTGCTCATGGTCAGCTCTGGCCCGACAGCATTCCACTGAAAACTCCAGAAAAACACTACTTGTAAGATTTAAACTGCATCCAGTTCTGAATAGCACGATGAGATCTCATTCCCGAGCTCCATCCTGCCCAGACCCTACTGGCCGCCTCGTGCCCACTCCCACTGTGCACATACGCCCGCCCCTCAGCCACTGAGCCGTGGGTCCAGACTGGCTAGCGTCCTGTCATGGTGCGTGTGCTCAGGTCACCTGATGCAGTCGCCTCACCCCCATCACAAGGCCTTGTTGTCTTACACTGTGGCATCATCTCACACCCTCACAGGAAGAAGGATGGCCCCTGGATGATGACAGCTCAACTTAGGGGTTTTGACTCAATGGTGGTGTGAAAGTCGTAGGCATTCAATAAAACCTTTACTTAGAGCTCTGAAGTTCGATCTTTTCCTGGGCTAGTGATATGCAGTATGCCACTCTTGTGCTGCCGGGCAGCTCCCAGCCAGTGTGAGCATGGAGCATAGCACTGATACCCTAGAGTGTGCTGTGTTGCTAAGCCAGGGTGTTTGGTGGGTTAGGAGTGCGGGGAACATATTTGACTCATGATATTTTCCGCTCACAACAGATGGGCTTATCAGGACATAGCCCTATTGTTAAGGGACCACATTCACATAACTTTTATTATAGTATATTTCATTGTTTTATTTTCTTATTATGGTTACTCTTACTGTGCCTAATTTCTCCGTAGGATTGAATGTTTAGGGAAGAACATGGTACATAAAGGGCACCACATGTGCTTCAAGCACCCACTGGTGCTCTTGGACCATCCTGCATGGGAAGGGTGGGGCCGCCATGATGTTGTCTGCCTGGCCCCGCCCCTCTCCTGGGAGCACCAGAGGCACCAGTCCCCCGTGTGAGCCTCACGGGCCTCAGTCTCCTTCACATGTTCCAATCTTCTTAACTATGGAATCAAGCTGGTTCAATCACAGTGCCTCACACTGCCCTGCCCTCAGTGTTCGATGAAAACACAGGCTTGTGACTCCATCTGAGCCCTTCTCTGGAAGTTCTGAATTTTGAATTGGCGCGGAGTGAAATCTAATGAATCTGGGAAGTTGCAAATCTAGAAATGCTAGTGGTTACGCCTTTATATACAAACAAGATGCTCTTCATTAGAGAAAAGGTGAGCCTAACACAGAAGCAGTATGAGAGAAAGAAACAGATGTCGAGTGGCCCTTCAGTTCCTGGTGGTTCCAGGCACCCTGAGCTGCCTTATACTCTGCCATGCTTTGGTTAATATGAACCAATAAAATACTGGTTTTGCCCAAGTAGCTAGTATTGCGGGATTTTTGTTTGTTTGTTTTTGGTTTTTATTCTTTGTATTCTCTCTCTTTTTTTGCAGAACATTTATTGGTACATTTTAAATATGCATAGTGATAATATTCATCATAGGGAACTTGTACCTGTGCATGATCTATCTTGCTCCCTCATTTCCCATTCCCCCATTCTGGCCCCTCTTCCCCTCCTTATTTACAAAAGTTTTGTTTCTATTTTTTCCTTCTATTCTCACTTTTTTCTTGTCCCTTTCCATTCCCTGTCCCTTATTCCCATTCTCATTTGAACATTTTCTTCCCATTTCCCAATATACATCTTAGTTCTTATTTCCACTTTTGGATTCTCACACCAGAGAAAGATGCAGTATTTAAACACGTGTGTCCAATTTACTTCTCTTAAGAGTATGGTCTCAAAGTGCATCCATTTAGCTAGAAATGTCTCAAGCTTATCCTTTATGGCAGAGTAGTTCTCCATTATATATTTTTTAAAACCCACATTTTCTTTATCCATTCATTGATTGATGGGCATTTGGGATGTTTCCAAGATTTAGCTATTACAACTGTGCTGCTATAAACATGGGTCTGCATATATCTCTGTGATATGATGCTTTCACTTCTTTCAGGAAGACACCAAGAAGGGGAAGGGCTGCATTGAACAGAAACCTCTGGTTTTAGTTTTTTAAAGGAATCTCCACACTGATCTCCATAGTGCTTCCAGTCTACACTCCCACCAACGAGAAGGGTTCCTTCTTCTCCACAGCCCCATCAGCATTTGCTATTGGTTGATTTCTTGATAATAACCATTCTTTCTGGGGTAAGGTGGAATCTCAGTGATGTTTTCATTTGCATTTCTTAAATGACCAATGACATTGAACATTTTTTCATATATTTATTTGGTTTTTCTACTTTCATCTGAGAAGTGTCTGTTCATTTCAGATGCCCATTTTTGGATTGTGTCTTTATTTTGTTTTTATTTTTATTGTGTCTTTAAATTTAGGGGAATCTGATTTTTTTTGAGATCTTTACATATTCTACGTATTAGTCCTTTGTCTGAGGAAGAGCTGGAAAATTTTTTTTCCCATACTATGGGTTGTCTTTTCACTCTGTTGATGGTTTCTCTTGCTGTGCAAAAGCTTTCTAATGAGATGGGTCCCAGTTGTTGATGCTTTGTGATATTTACTGTTCAACTGGGGTTTTGTTCACAAAATCTTTACCTATGCCAACATCTTCAAGAGCTCTACATAGTCTATCTTCTAGCAGATTTATGTTCGTTTTAATACTTAGATCTTTGATCAATTTCAATTTTAGTTTAGTGCATGGTGAAAGATTTGGGTCTAGTTTTACTCTTTGGCAGTTCTTCCAGCACCATTTATTGAAGAGGCTATCTTTCTTTGAGTGAGGGTGTTGGGCTTCTTCGTCAAAGATAAGGTGGCTAAATATGTCTGGAGTTATTCCTGCATCTTCCAGTCTGTTCCATTGATCCTCAGGTTTGTTTTTGTGACAGTACACAATATCTTTATCACAATAGCTTTGTAGTATAATTTCAAGTCAGGGATTGTGATTCCTTATGCTTTGACTTTGTTGCCCAGAATTGCTTTTGCTATTCTAGATCTCCTCTGAATCCCAATAAATTTTAGGTTGGTTTTTCTAATTGTGTGAGATATGCTGTTGGAATTTTTATCAGGATTGCATTAAATCTGTATAACAATTTTGGAAGTATGGCCACTTTCACTTTATTGGTTCTTCCTACCCAAGAGCAAGGGATATCTTTCCATTTTATGTTATCTTCTTTGATCTCCTTTTCAGGGTACTATAGTTTTAAATGTAAAGGTCTTTTACTTCCTTCATTAGTTTGATTCTTAGGTATTTCATTTTTTTGGATGCTACTGTAAGACGTGTTTCCCTAATTTCTCTCTCAGTGAGTTTATGTTTTGGGTCCAGGAAAGTATTGATTTTTGAGTGTTGACTTTGTATCCAGATACACTACAGAATTTGATTATTAAATCTAGAAGTCTTTTGGTGGAGTTTTTGGAGTCTTCTCTGTAGAGTATCATGTCATCCAAAAATAAAGATAATTTAACTTCTTCCTTTCCTATCCTTATTCGTTTTATTTCTTTCTCTTGCCTAATTGCTCTGGCTAATGTTTCCAGAACTATATTGAATAAGAGTGGCGATAGTGGAGATCCTTGTCTTGTTCCTGATTTTTGAGTGAAAGCTTTCAGTTCTTGTCTATTTAGTATGATGTTGGCTGCTGGTTGTTCATAGATGGCTTTTATCAGATTGAGATAAAGACCAACTATTCCAATTTTCTGTAGGGTTTTTATCATGAATGGGTGTTGGACTTTGTCAAATGCTTTTTCTGCATCTATTGAGATGATCATATGGTTTTTGTCCTTGGCTCTATTGATATATTGTATTACATTAATTGATTAGCGGGTGTTGAACCATCCCTGCATCCCTGGGATGCATCCAATTTGGTCATGGTATAACCTTCTTGATGATTTGCTGCATTCTGTTTGCCAGTATCTTATTGATGATTTTTGCATCTAAGTTCAGTAGGGAGATTGGCCCATAGTTCTCTTTTTTGATTAGGTCCTTCTCTGGTTTTGTTATTAGGGTGATGCTTGCTTCTAAGAATGAATTCAGGAGTATTGCTTCTCTTTTGATTTCACTGAAGAGTTTGAGAAGTAACAGCATTAGGTCTTCTCTAAATTTCTTGTACAATTCAGCAATGAATGTGTCAGGGCATGGGCTTTTCTTTGTCGGTAGGTGTTTAATTACATCTTCAATTTCATTGACTGATACTGATTTATTTATAATTTTTACATCTTCTTGTTTCAGCTCTGGTAATTCATATGTTTCTAGAAATCTGTTCATTTCTTCTATGTTTTGCATCTTATTAAAATACAAGTTCTTGAAATAGGTCTTGATGATCTTCTGGATTTCTGCAGGATCTGTTGTGATTTTACCCTTTTCTTTCCTAGTTTCATGGATTTGATTATTTTCTTTCTATTGATAAGGTTGGCTAAGGGTTTGTCAATTTTATTTAATCTTTCAAATAATCACCTGAAATCAAGGAATCAATCAATGATTCATTGATTCATTGATTCTTTGTATTGTTTTCTTAGTCTCCATTGCATTAATTTCTGTTCTGATCTTTATAACTTCCTCCCTTTGTACAAGTTTTGGGCTTGACTTGCTCTTCTTTTTCTAGAAGCTTGAGATTCAACATTAGGTTGGTTATTTGAGCTTGCTTTGTTTTTCTGATGCAGGAATTCAGCTATAAATTTTCTTTGAAGGACTGTTTTCATTGCATCCCATAAATTCTGGTATGTTGTTTTGACATTATTGTTTAATTGTAGAAACTGTCTAATTTCATCTGTGACCCATTTGTTGTTCAGGAGGGTGTTGTTTAATTTCCATGTGTCTATGAATTCCTAGTGGGGTTTTTTGCCATTGATTTCCAATTTCAATACAATATGGTCTGATAATATGCATGGGATAATGTTAGTTCCTTTGCATTTACTTAAGAATGTTCTATGAGCTAGTAAGTGGTCTATTTTGGAGAATATCCCATGTGCAGCTGAGAAGAATGTGTATTCTGATGTTGTGGGGTGGAACACTCTGTAGACATCTACTAAGTGCATTTGTCCAAAGGTTTGGTTCAGTTCTGGAATTTCTCTGTTGATTTTTTTGTCCAGTTAATCTATTTGTGACAGTAGGATATCAAGTTTCCCCATTACAATTGTATTAGTTCTTATTTGATTTTTTTGCATCCATTAATATTTGTTTTATATAGTTGGATGTGCTGGTATTTGGTGCATATATATTTATGATTGTTATCCCTTCCTCTTGGATTGCTCCCTTTACAAGGATGTAGTGACCTTCTTTGTCTCTCTTACTCAGTCTTGGCTTGAAATCCACTTGGTCTGCAAATAGAATAGCTACCCCTGCTTTTTTCCAGGTTCCTGCCACATGGAGTACTGTTTTCCATACTTTGACTTCCCATGTTTGTTTTTGAGTTAAATGTGTTTCCTGTATGCAGCATGTTGTTGGATCTTGCTTCTTCCAGTCTGCTTCTTTTGGTGAATTGAGACTGTTTATGTTGACAGTTAAAATGACATGTATTTACTTATCCTTGTCTTATTATTTACTTATTGTTGGTTCCCTTTATTTTCCCCTCTGTTTAATTACTTGTCTTGCGTGGTGGATTCATTCTGTTGGGGTTCATGGAGTTGTAGTCCTCATTATCTCTTTCTAAAATGTCCTTCAGAACACTTTGGAGTGCTCGTTTGGTGTTAATTGAATTTCTTCAGGTGTTCTTTGTCATGGAAGTATCTTATTTTGTCATCATTTTTGAAAGATAGTTTTGTGAGGTACATCAGGCTGGGCTGGAGGTTGTTTTCTTTTAGGGCTTGAAGTACTTTACTCCAACCTCTCCTTGTCTTGAGGGTTTGTATTGAGAAATCTCCTGTGATTCTGATGAGTTTGCTTTCTAGGTGATTTGTTTATTTTCTCTAACAGCTTTTAATATTCTGTTTTTGTGTTGGATTTCTAGAATCACAACTATTATTTGCCTTGATGAAGTTTTTATCATGCTAATTGGAGTTCTACATGCCTCACTTATCTATACGTCAAATTCTTTTTCCCTGTTTGGGAAGTTTTCTGCCGTTACTTCTGTGAACAAATTTTTTATGTCATTTGTGCCATCTCCTGCTTTTTCACTGACTCTGATCAATCTTGTGTTATTCTTTTCTGCATTATCCTGAAGCTTTGGATTGATTTTTCACGGTCCTTTGCTATTTTTAAGAAATCTTTTTTTTTTTTTCATTATTGCTAACTGCAATCCTGGCCTCTAGATCTGGTATGCTGTCCTCACATTGGCTCATTTTGCTGTGTATAGTTTCAATAGAATTTTTAATTTCCTGGATATCTGTTTGAATCTATTTCCTGGATTCAGTTTCTTTCCTATGTTGGGCATTTATGGTTTCCATCATTTTCCTAAGCTCTTCTATTTTTTTTTTAATCTGTATCTGCTCTTGAGTCGTTAACCATGTTTTTCATTATGGTCACCATCTCTGTAGTTACCCAGGAAATTATATCTGATTTGACTTTTTCTAGCACCTCATTCATCTACTTTGTTATTTCCACTGTTACCATTTCAGAGAGTCCAGATAGGTGGCTTTTGAATTGTTCCACTTCATTGCCTCCTGAGTTTTCCTTCGGCAAGTTGGAGGTCTGGGGTTGCATCTTGTTTATGTGTCTTCTCATTTTTTATTTTTTATTTTTAGTTTAATTCCTAGGTTGATCCTTACAAATTGCTTATGGAACATAGCTTTATTTGTAGTATTGAGAACCTTAGGAAATGACTACTTCTCAGAGATGTCTTCCACATGTAACTGGCTTTTGGGTTTTGAGTCTTTTGCAAGGTCATACCTTTTCAATTTATTGGGGATGAGAAGTTGCTGCCTATTTGGCCTAGCCTCTGGTTCATTGGCCCTGGCCTATAGCATTGTTTATGACCCTTATGCAATCTCAATCTTGGTGTACCAGGAAGAACAACTGATTAGAACAATTATGTCACCTTGGCTAAAGCAGTACAATCAGCAATAACAATAGCATCAAACATAACCTAGAAATTGTAACAAAGTGTGGTAACTATTAATTTGCCACTTTTTACCATATGAACTATATTTGTGGTTTTATAACAAAATCTAAAACATATCAGAAAATTGCATACTGTAAACAAGCCCTCCGTATGGCAATTTTACCTTCAGGGGAGAAAACTTAAAAGGGGTTTTGTGGTAAATTAGAGAAATAGAAGAAGAAAAAGAGATTAGAATCAAGGCTGTTGGATAAAGGAAGATAAACTTTGGGAAACCGGTAAAGAAGGCAGGAGGGAATGAGAGAAAGAAGAAATAAAAACAAGAACAGAACAGAACAACAACAAAAAACTATAAACAATGTTCATCCTCATATAAAAACAAGAACAAACAATCAAGAAAGAAAAGAAAAGAAAAACAAGTCCACTTCAGGGCATGTCTCTGCTGTCACTGGTAGAAAGAGTGGTAGAAAGAGCCCAGATCCATGTTGATTCATCCCAGCAACCCAGCTGCAGATTCACAGTGGGCTAGTGTATAATCTCAGCAAGCCTGCATCTGTACTTCCACTGAAGTTCAGGCTTGTTTCTGGATGTGAGGATGGAACTAGATTTGTTCAGCCTGAAATATGCAGTCGGCTTCCTGCTGACTTGACCTCAGCTGAGCCTCACCCTGGCACTGGGAACCACTAGATGGAGCCAGTCTGCAGCTGCTCTGAGTTCCGAGCTCTGTCAGCACCTCTCCAAGATGGCTACTGGCCAATCATCCTCTCTTTGAAGGAGGACAGGGTCCTGAACCCAAGTAAACCAGCAGCCACTGCAGTCTGCTGCATCCACTGCTCCATTCCACTGGTATGTTTCTCTGTGGAGGCCTCTGGGGTTGCTAATAGTTACCGTCCCATCTGTATGTTTGAGTCGGCCTTCCCATGCAGTGAGTCAGGGCTCAGGGAGAAATCACAGTTTGCCACCTCCTTCTTCTGCATTGAGATCTCTCTCTTTTCACTCTCCCCATGGGCTTCAATTCTAGCTTCAGATCCTTCCTGGGTCCCAGGGACCCACTTTCCTCCTTTCTTCCTCATGTTGCTGTATTCCAGTGACTGGAACCAAATCTTGGAGAGGCTGTTTCTCTGCTGTTCCCCACTCCACCTTCTTCCCAGAAGTCTTGCATCTGGCTTTTTAAAGCATATTTTGGGGGCTCATTCGTGCTCTAACCTGTGCCAGTATTTGGTCCAGTATTGCTGAACAGTATTGCACAGAAGTGCAGAAATGGGAATACTGCATTGGGTCTATCCATTCCAGCTGGTAGATATTTGGATTACTGCAGGTTTTTGGTTACTATGAACAATGCTACTGTAAACATTCACTTACAAGTCACTGTATGGAAATGTTTTCATTTCTCTGGATGGATTCCTCATAATGAAATTTCAGGCCCTTGAGTAAGTTTGTATTTAACTGAAAAAAACAACCAAATGATTTTTCAGAGTGGGTGTGTTATTTTCATTTCTGCAACTATGTGCAAGTGTTTCAGTTTCTCCATATCCTCACCAGTTCTTAGTTTTATGTCTTTTTAAATAGAGCTCCCTAGTGAGTGATTAGTAGAATCACATTATGGTTTTAATTCGCACTTCCTGATGACTAATAATGCTGAGTACCTTTTCACACCCTTGTTAGCTATTCATATGTCATCTTTGGTAAAATATTTGTTCAAATGTTTGACCAACTTTTTAAGCTGGTTGTTTGTCTTATTGAATTGTAAAAGTTCATATTATGGATACAAATCCATTATCTGGTATATGTTTTGTAAATATTTTGTCCCAGTCTGTGGTTGGTCTTTTTATTTAATTCAGTTTATTTCTCAAAGCACAAAGATATTAAAATTTACTTAAGTGCAGTTTATCATTTTCTTCTATAGTTTCTCATTTGGAGTCAAAGATTTACACAAGGTTTCTCAAAGATTTTTCTCCTATGTTGTCTTCTAAAAGTTTCATAATGTTGGCTTTTGTATTTAAGACAATGACCCATTTTAATTTTTATGTGAAGCATGTGAGAAGGATGTAAGTTTGCTTCATGTGGCTGCCCCTCCCTGCCCTTCTTTTTTTTAGTATATGTGCTGCCAAAGTGAACACTCCCTGCACTTCGCATTGGAAAGACTATCCTTTCCACGTGCTTACCTTTGTTGAAAATTAGGTGACCAGAATGTAAGGTTTTATTTCTAGATTCTCAATTCCGTTCCAAAGCTCTATATACTTGTCCTTGTGCCAATACAAACGTGCACTGATTATTGACACTTTAAAATAAATTTTAGAATCAACTTTCTAACTTCTATTAAAAAGCCTGACTGGGATTTTAATATGTTGTTCCTATAGATCAATTTAGGGAGAATTAACCTCTTAACAACATTAAATCTCTTAGTTTGTGGACATTTCATCTTCATTTATGAAGATCTTATTTTGCACTTAATTTCTTTTTCTACTTTCCTGTGGAAACTTACATTGTTAGTCTCAGATCTTTCTTCTTTTCTAATATATTCATTCAGTGCTATAAATTTCCTCCCAACCAGTGCTTTCACTTCATTCTAGCAATTCTGACTTCATCAAAATTTGTATTTCATTCCAAATATTTAAAATTTCTTTCACACATTATTCAGAAGCACATTGTTTAATCTTTAGATAGTTTCCGATTTTTCTAGCTCTAATTTCTTCTAGCTCTATTTCTGTTGTTGATTTCTAATTTAACTCCATTTTGTTGAGAACATACTTTGTAGGATTTCTATTCTTTTAAATGTTTAAGGTTTGATGATCCAGAATGTGATCTGTCTTGGTGAATGTTCCCTGTGAGTTTGAGAAGGGTGTGTATTTTATTTTGTTGGATGAAATAGTGTGTAAATGTCAGTTAGACTCAGTTGATTAATGGAGCTATTCAGTTCGGCTATGTCCTTACTGATTTTCTACCTGCTGAATCTGCAATCACTGAGAGAGGGATATTGAAATCTCAACCACAGTAGTGAATTTATCTCTTTCTCCTTGCGGTTCTGTCAGGTTTTGCCTTGCATCGACTGACACCTGTTGATAGGTACACACACACCGAGGATGTTAGTCTTTGAGAACTGACCCCTTGATGGCTACAGAATGCTACTCTTCATCCCTGTTAATTTTCCTCCTGCTGAAGTCAGCTTTGTCCATCGCTTCTCGGCCTTTTGGCTAAGATCAAGCAAAGTCCGCTTTGTCTAAAATACAACACTGCAGCTTTCTTTTCACTGGCATTACCATGACACTGCTTTCTCCTTCAATGTACTCTGTGTCTGGTGTGAAAGTAGGGTTCCTATGGACAGCACAAAGTTACGTCTTCTTTCTTTTCCATTGTTAACTATCTTGGTGTTTCGCATTTTTGTGTTGAGAACATTCACATTTAAAGCGAATGAGTACATGCTTGCAGTCCATGTTTACATTCATCGTGGGGGTTGGTACATGTGTGTAACACACCTCCATTTTCCTTCATCCTCCTTTCCTTCCCTCCATCTCCTGGTTATATTGTTAGATTGATGTCTATCTACCACAGTTATCACTGTCTCCTGTTTGTTGCACTTACTCTTTATCTCCTTTTAAAAATTTCACCTTTTTCCATCTCTTTGGTTTGTATTGAGCATTTTATATGATTCCATTTTCTCTCCTGTATTAGCATATCAGTTATACTTCAAAAATATTTAGTAGTTGTTTAGAGTTTATAGTGTATGTTTACAGTTAATCTAAATCCATTTTCAAATTGTCTGTATTTATACATTCTTGATTCCTCTCACCTGTGTTATTTTGCTGTTGTGCATTTATTCTATGCTACACTGTTATGATTAATTCTTTGAAAAAGTCATCTGCCATGTCAATTAATAATGAGAAAGTAAAAGATTTTAATTTACCTCAATTATTTCTTCCTAAATACTTGTCCTCTTATTTTACAGATATACATTCCAGAGCTACATCATTTTCCTTCTCTCTGAAGAGTTTCTTTTAATGTCTTTTGCAGGGCAGGTTTCCTGGTGATGAATTCCCTGTTTTTGCTTTTTTTGAATCCTTATTGCTCCTTCATTTTTCTATTTTTTTTTCCAGTACTGGGAATCAAACTCAGGACCTGTGCTTGCCAGGCAGATGCAGCACCACTGAGCTACATCCACGGCCCTGCTCCTTCATCTTAAAAGATAATTTTGCTAGATATAGAATTCCAGGTTGGTAAACTGGTGGTTTTTTTTCTTTCAACACTTCACTTTTTCTTGATGATACTAGAGATTGAACCCAAGGCCTTCACACTGAACTACATCCCCAGCACCTTTTTATTTTTTATTTTGAGACAGGGTCTCATTAAGCTGTCCAGGATGGGACTGAACTGCAGTCCTCCTGCCTCAGCCTCTTGAGTAGCTGGGATTACAGACATGTACAACTATTCGCAGCCATTTTTTCAGTATTTTTATTTTCCACCACTCTTGGTTACATGGTTACTGGTGAGAAGTCTGTTATAGTTTATTTTATGGGTTACCCTGACCAGGCCATGGCATGCTCAGATATTTGTTTGACCATTGTTTGGGTGTCTGGGAGGGTATTTCTGGGTGAGGGTAACATCAGTGTGGGGGGCTCATCCAACCCACTGAAGCACACAGCTGGAGTTAGAGTTCTTGCTCTGACCATCACAAGCTGGTACACCGGCCTTCCTTTACCTTCAGGCTCAAGTTAAAACTTACACCACCAGCTGTTCACACCCTCAGACCTCCATACATTGTCTTCCCTACTGCACATCTGCAGTTCTCCCAGCATCCACGTTCACATGAGTGATTCCTAATAGTCTCTACCCCACAGCAATTCCTCTGTAGGTAAGATGTGCCCACGTCATCCCACGCCTCTCCTCCCAGATTCTTTCTTTCTTTTTTTTTTTTTTTTTTGATACGGGGGATTGAACTCTGGACCTTGCGCTTGTGAGGCAGGCGGTAGAGCCACTGAGCTAAATCTGAGGCCCCTCCTCTCAGCTTCTTTTTAGATTTTCTTTTTGCCTTCGGTTTTCTGCTGTTGGAACATGATGTGCCTGCATGTAGATTTTCAAATGTTTATCCTTGATGTTCTGTGAGCTCCGCCAGCTTGCTTTGTGTCACTTTTGGAACATCTGCCATTCCTGTTCACCTTTCTTCTGTTCCTTTCCTGTCTTTTCCTTTGAGTCCCATTGTCTTTTGGAATTGTTCCACAGTTCTTGCTCTTCTGTTCTTTTTCATTCATTTCTCCTTTTGCGTTTAGCTGGGAGTTCCTGTTGCCAGGTCTTCAGTTTCACTGACTCTTCCTCAGCTGAGTTCAGGCTACTGCCCAGCTTGTCAGACATCTTCATGGGTGCCTCTGAGTATTTGAGTATTAGCATTTTCTTTTGATTCTTTCTCAGAATTTCCATCTTTCTGCTCAAATTACCCACCTATTCTACTGTTTCTGTCATAACTCTTTAAAATTTTATTAATGATATCCATTATAACTCTTAAGATATTAATCATAATTCTTTTAAATTCCATATGCAATAATTCCAAATTTCTCTTATATATGAGAATGGCTGTAATGTTTGTCTCTTCGGATTGTTTTTTCTTGCCTTTTAGCATGTCTTGTGACTGTTTGTTGAAAGCCAGGTATGATGTAGCAGGGAGTGGGAACAATAGGCCTTTTGCATGGGTTTTGTTCGTCCGTCTGGGGTCCTGGCTGTGTTGAATGTTCACGGAGGCTGCGGGCGCCAGGGCTTTAGTCACCCTAGTCCTCCCGTGTATTTCCTGCTCTCGTCTTTGGGTTTTCTCGAGAACTCCTTCCTCATCAGTGTGTGTTTTTAGCTCTCCTGGTTGTAATGTGCCATGTACCAGAGCTCTGTTGACATGGCATGGTGGTGAGGTGAGCAGAATTGCAGCATGGGTTCCACATGCGTCAAACCACAACCAACCTGTGGTGTCACAAGTGCAGCTGCTTCGCTAACACTGACCCAACAGGGAGGCGGGGCACACAGCAGGGGCACATGGGAAGAACAAAGGCATTCTGGGAAGGGAGGGGTCCAGATGCTCTGGTCACCCGCCTGGGCGACAGATGCCTGTCAGGACTTGTTGGGCCAGGTGGTGCTAATCACAGTGCAATCTCAAGCTGCTCCTCATCGCTAGGAGGCTAGCAGACCCGGCCATTGCATCTCCACCTTGTGCCTCCAGCCGCAGTACTGACATCTTTATTTTTCGTGCTGACTTCCTCGAGGGCCCAGTCCCCCTCTGATTCTGTATTAATTTCTATTTAATTTAGCTGTCTTTAATACTATCATATGGGTTACACTGGAGTATACCATGCAGAATTTCGATTTTGAGCAAAACACATCTAGCCCCCTTTGGTCTCACACAGAAATGAAAATCCTCCAATATAAACTACATCCTTTTCTCCTGATTGATTAGTCCTGCCTGGGCTGGCCCTTAATTACTAAATTAATTATATGAATTTTGCTGTAGTAGATTTCCTTTCCCTCCTCTGTTCCATTATTGTACCAATGTCTATATATTCTGCATTCTCAACAATACAATGTGAAAGCTTTCCAATGTATAATTTTATGTCATTTAAAGAAACTAGGAGAAGAAATGAGAGAAATATATTGATATTCTTCTTTTTTTTTTTTTTTTTTTGGTACTGGGGATCAAACTCGGGTCATTGTGCTTATGTAGCAGGCGGCGAAACCACTGAGCTAAATCCCTGGTCCTATGTTGATATTCTTACATATGTATCCACTTATCTGTCATTTCTGGAACTCTTCATTTCTCCCTGTGGATGTCAGTCCTTTCTGGCGTCACATTCTTTCAGCCTAAAGGACGTCCTTTAGCATTTCTTATGAGATATGTCTGCTAGTGAAGCATTCTCTCAGCCTTTGGTCATCTAGCAATGTCTTTATTTTGCCTTCATTTATGAAGGACATTTTTGCTGGTTATAAATTTTTGATTGACAGATGTTTTCCATGGCTTTGAGTATGTCATTTCTGTGGCATCTATTCTTTCAGAATGATTCACTTGTGTAATTTGTATCTTTTCATTGAGATGGTTTTATTCATTATGGCTATACTTCCTTCAAAATTTTAAACATGGTTTCCTTTAGTTTCCCAAATATATATGTATTTATTATTATTATTGTAGTTTTTTGAGACAGGGTCTCATTATGTCATTTGGGCTGGCTTGAACTGTGTAGCCCAGGCTGGCCTGGAACTCAAAGTGATCCTCCTGGCTCAGCTTCCTGAATGCTAGGACTACAGGCACGTGCCACCACACTCAGCTATTTCCAAACATTTCTAACAGCTGCTTTGAAAACATCTGCTAAATCAAACGTCTAGGGACACTCAGAGACAGTTTCTACTTACTGCTTTCTCCTTTCTGAATATGATCGTATTTTCTTGTTGTTTCACCTGCATAGTAATTTCTTTGTTGAAAACCAGATATTTTGCATAGTATATTGAAGCAACTGTGGATTTTGATCTTCTCCTGTGTGTTGTTACTGTTGCTGTCTTGTAATTCATTTAGTAACTTGTCTGGACCAAATCTCTGTGATGTGCACTCATGAATAGCTCTACTACTTTCTTTTTCTTTGCAGTTCTTAGGCCTGGCTCCCTGGAGTCACCCTGCCTGGCTGGATCAGTAGGTTCATGTTCGGCCAAAGACTGGCCAGAGGTTGGGCCAGTGAGACCTACTCCCTGGTGGATCTGTGGGCTAGCTGGGAGCCCCCAGATCTGCCCAGGTTTCTGCTTTCCTCAGAGCTTGAGCAGCTCCTGTGAACGGGAGTTGGCTCCATTGGCCAGGGGTGTGTGTGGCTTGGGCTGTTCCTTTGCAGCACCTTTGGTCAGCCCATGACACACGGAGCCTTTAGCAGCCTCCCTACAGCTCTCCACCTCCTGGGGTCTCTGTCAATTGCCCATTTAGTCGACAGTCCATTGCTCACTCTGCAGGTGCAAGCCCCGGGCCCTGTCTGTCCACTTGCTCCTGAGGTTGTCGCTTACACTGAGGATCTGTCCTTGTCAAGGGGACCCGCTCTGCAGCAACAAAACTCTGCTGGCTTTTTACAGCCCACCTTGCTTGGACTGAACCAGCAACCCAGACCCCAGAGCTGGAAGGTGGAGGTGGGAGCAGCCCAGCAAGAGCATCGCAGGTGTGTGCTGATTCTACTCCACAGTTGTTTTCATGAACACATTCTTCTCCGTTTGTTGTATGCCTTCATTCAGTTCCCAGATAGATCCAAAGGCTGTTTGGACAGTTCTGACCTACAATTATAGTTGTCTTTTGAGAACACAGCTTACTGACCACTTCACGGCTCCTGCCGAAGGTTTCTCTCTGTGTTAGGCTTCACCAAGCCCGGGAGGTGTGGAAGGCACTGAACCTGCCACTTGCTGCCCTTCACCCTATGCTGATCTCGGTCTCCTTGGCAGAAAAACAACAGGAGTTTGGAAATTTTCTGCATTTCCTTCCATTTTCAAAACGTTAAGTTTATGGTAGAATTCAGAATTCACCTAATAACTCTACAGAGTAAATTTCAAAAAATTAATTGATTTCACCTTTGCCACGATCTTAGTGTCATTTCTACCTAAGATCCTGCTCCAAGGAGGTTGTGTGTGTGTGTGTGTGTGTGTGTTCATCTAAGAAGAGGCAGTGGTGCTTTTGCCTTCAGGAGAAAGAAGATTTTGCTCACCTTTTCTTTCTTTTCTTGTCTTCCCTTTGCTTTGCTTTTCCTTCTTCCCCATTTCTTCATTTCCTCTCTCCTGTGTTGAGAGCCCTGACGGTGTGCTGGGTGCTGGACTAGGTGCTTCCTACCTGAATCATCTCACACCCTTATCAGGTAGGTCCTGCTGTGGACCATACGTTACAGGCAGAGAACCCGAGGAACCTCGTGCCTGCTGGCAGCCAACACTGAGCCTCCACCTCTGAACTCCCTTCCGGTCTAGCACAGCAGCCCCGTAAGTCTAAGTCGGCTGTAACACAGCAGCCTGTGGTGGGGACGTGCTGGGAGAAGGGGAGCTGAGGCTGGGAGAGGTCAGAGGAGTCCACCTGGCACAGGCTCTGGCTCTAGGCTCTGAATAGAGGCAGGTGCTGGAACCACTGAGCTAAATGCCCAGCCCCTAGGCTCTGAACAGAGATGGCAGCACGGCACTGCTGCTGGGAAACAAATGCTGGTCTCTTCATAGTCTGTTTGGGCGTGAGAAGCAAGCTGGGTGAGATTATTCAGGGCTTTCATGGCCAGCCTGAAGATTCTGGATTTTATTCAGCAAACACAGCAGTACTCAGAGGAGCTTCTGTGCTGGGAAAGGTCATCCCTAGGGTTGGCCTTTGCCTGTGTGGTCGTCTGGGAGCCACACATACGATGGACTGCATGGAGGACAGGCTGAAAGTAAAAGGCCAAGGTGCAGTGCAAAGAGAGGCAGCGAGAACCTGAGCTGTAGGCTAGGAAAGGAGCGTGTGGAGGCGAAAGGCACTGCAGAGAAACCCCACGGTTCAGGAAGGCCAGTATGCACAACCTCTCCAATCAGAACCAAAACTCATTATTCTGAGTTTTTATTTCTATCCCTTCACCTATTTTAAATCCCCTGGATTGTTTGTCCTAGTAATGATATTAAGCAGGTGTTGCTTTGATTACGTAGATTTTCTAAATAGGTCATTTAACCTGTATTTTAATCTTCTTAAATTCCAAATTGCTAGCCAGTATAATTTTTGATGTCTAAAATCTATTCTTGGTGGAGTGCATCGACTTAAAAACTTCAGGTTTTTTTTAACCAAAACAAAAGATGCTCCTAAAAGTGCTCTTGCTCCCTGAGAAACATGATGGGGCAGGAGGAAGGGCAGTATTTCAGAGCATCCCACAGTGCAACTGCCAGCTTTCCTTTCCTTATGGCTCTTAGGACTTAGCTGGCTCTGCCATACTCAACTGGAAAACATTCTTTGGTGTGCGGCATCCTGTTTTACCTGTGCTTTAAAAATGTCCTTATTTATTTAATAGCCAGAGTGGTGTAGCTGGATCTTGGGTCTATGTGTGTATGCAGGCACGAGAAAGAAAAAATTGGGGAAAAAGATAAGCAACTTATTTTCTCCAATATTTTGTTATCAGTAAACTAGGAGATATAAATCATCCCATCACCCCCAGGGGGAACTAACTGACCCTATTTTCCTGTACTTTTGGGTAATATATTACTCCTCGTAGCTTTTTACTTTTTCTTAGCAGATGTAACGCTATGGTGTCTTTAGTGAACATCTTTGACTATATGGTGTCTTTTATTTTCCTGCTCCATGAACGAGATTCAGAAATTTGGGATCACAGAAACAGTTCCCCACACAAAGCGGCCTCAGGTGCTCTATCGCTGTGGGGTTCAGGGATGGAATGAACTCTGCATTCAGGCCTGGGCGGCCCCTCACCCAGCAGAAGTTGGTCTTGCTGTTCCAGTGTCCCTGGGCCACAGTCCCTGACTTGCAGTGCCTGCAATGGGCTCTCTGGTGTCCAGGTCCTTTTGTGCTCTGTAGCTCTGGGACTCCATCGGAAAGATGAAGTCCTGCCGCTGCCGCTGGAGAGGAGAAAGCCCATGTCTTCCCTGTTCCGACTCTGAAGGGCTCCAGGTCTCCTCAGCCAGTAAAAGAAGCATGTGCCTTTCACAGACTCCTCATGGAGGCCCTTCCTCTAGCCCCAGTTTCTACGTGAGCAGTGGCCGGGATGGCTCCTGCCGTTTCCTCCCCAGCCTGCCCAGCATATTCATGGTGGGGGAAGATGGGAGGCGTGACTTCCTCCTGGAGTTCTGCAGCTCTGACAGAGCTGGCCCTCCAGTCCTCAGCCCAGCGGCTGTTAGCTGTGGCCTCCGATGGTGAGGCTCTGGGAGGTGGGGCAGATGCCGCCCTTCTGCAGGGAGCTGGGAAAGTCGATATTGAAAGATCTGGTGTGTTCTGTTTGGCCTCCACCTGTTGAAAACCAACTGTACCCACTCTTAACAGGGAGGAAGAGGGCGCCTGGTTCTGTGCTGTGGCAGCACATAGTTCCGCTGCCCCTAGGAGATGGCTGAAGTTGAGAGCAGCAAATGAGCGAGAAAAGCAAAGACAGGCACCAGGACGAAGAGTGCCCAGGAGCTGAGCGGTGGGTCGGGGGAGCCCAGCTCCCCTGTCTGCCCTGGGTCACCCTGCTGAGGTCTGGACCCAGTGTGGTCCCGGTGCTGGACACTTAGTCCTGTGTGGAGGTGTGGAGAGCCGGGGCGCCTGGGAGACCAGATGCCCGCTGCCCCCTCAGGGGTGACTGCAGCTCTCAAAGGACCAGGTTAGTGTCCCCGGAAAGAGGAAGTCTGGCCCCCAATCACTCTGCTTCGCCTCACCGTGATCTCCCCTCTCCCACATGCCTGCCCCACTTGATGCCTCTGTGTCATGATGTAGCCAGAAGTCCCCGCGGAGTGGGCTGTGCCACTGTGGACAAAACAAAGCTCTCTGTATAAAGGACTGGCCTCACACACTCTGTTACAGTAACACACCACAGACAGAGCCCCGCCCTAAGCCCCAGAGGCAAAAACTAAGAGCGCGGAGTCTAAAGGTCAGTGGCACCTGGTGGCCCAGACCTCCTACTATCCGGGTCCCAGTCACAGAGGAGAAAGGGACTGTCCCTGTCCGGTGACAGGGTCTGAGGCAGAGCCACTGGCACGGATGGACTAGAGAGGCCGAGAGGGCGGTGATCCTGTCCTGAGAGCATGGACAGGAAGATGGACGTTATGACCGGAAGCAGAAAGGCACCAGTGTGGCAGGAAACCAGCCCTAAGCAGCAGTGCCTCGGCAGACTCAGTCCTCCACCCGCAGGACCTGGCAGTCAGTAGTAACCGCGCTATGGGCAGTGCAAACACACTTGGCACCTTACATGTGGCAGCGACTGTGCACACCAGCTAGTGTGTGCCCATTAGTCACACACTTGTTTAGAGTCTCAGAACACACCCACGACGCAGGGACTGTTAACAAGGAAGCTTAGCAACTCACAAGGCCACACCTGACAGGCTGGAGCACCAACAAAGCCTTGCCTGTCTACGGGCTTCAGACTCTGTGTACCTGATCAGTAATTTTAGCACATATGAGACTGTGGCCCGCAAATGACCAGACGACTTAGGGACTTGGTGAGGCCTTGTCTTAAAGTGAGAAATGTAAAGGGTTGGGATAGCTCAGTGCAAAGGTCTTGGGTTCAATTCTGAGCATGGAAAAAAGAAGCAAAGAAAGAAATGGAAGGTTCATCAAACCCTGCAGGGTGCCAGTATCGCTCTCCTTCAAGCAGAGTACCGTAGCCGGGGCCCTTAGCTCTGACGCCCTGACTCGGTCTCTGACCTCCGGTTTCGCCTCCGCGAACGGAGGTGGACGGGTTTGCGGCCCGACATCTCCATGTCCCTCCACGTGTCTCATTCGCCGTCATGAAAGGTCCTCTTTCTTTACACAGGCCAGAGGCGCGCACCCCGCACAACCTGTTCTGCTACCTGAAGGCTGCGGCTCAGACGAGTGTCTGAGCAGCCGTGGACCGAGCGGAACACACCTTGGGGCTGACCCAGACGAGCGCGGGGACGAGCCGCGCCGGAGCGAGGGCGCAGGGGGAGAGGCCAGGCCGGGCCGGGCCGGGCCGCAGTCCGAGAGGGGACAGGGCTCCCAGCCCCGCAGCTGCTCTGAGGCAAGTGTGCCGGCGCCTGGAACCGGAGAGCGGCGCTGAGCGCGCGCGCGGCCGGAGTGGAGGCCCAGGGCGTGTCTGCGCGGACGGGGAAGGCAGGCAGGGTCTGCCTGGGGCGGGGTCCCCGCTTGGGGGCGGGTGGGCTCCCCTGGGGACCAGCTGTGGGTCTCTTAGCCCGTAGGCCTTTGGAGATCTATTTAGTGCTTCAGTAATAGGCATGGACGGTTTTAATTATGCAAGCATCGTGTCCGAAGAGGCACATTCAGAAGGGGCAGGAAAACGCCAAAAACAAACCCCCTTTCGTTTCCCTCGAGCCAAGCCGACAGGCTGGGCTGGGGTCTTGGGGTGAGCACCTCCCCAGCCTCCAGCGGGCTCAAGGTCGCGACAGAGGCCGCGTCCTGCCTGCCGGCTCTCAGCTGTCAGCCGGAAGCCGCCCGGGCCCCGCCCTGCACCCGGCACGCGCGGGTCCCGCCGGCGGCGCTGCTCTCCTGCTGCGGGGCCCGGCCGAGCCGGCCGAGCCAAGCCAAGCGCAGGTGCGTGGATGGTGCTGAGGTGAGGCGCGCGTGCGCGCGTGTCCCGCGTGTGTGTCCAGCACGTGTGTGTGCGGGACGGCCGGGCGAGGCTGCGCCTCTGGGTCGGGACAGCGGCTCCAGACGTCCCTGCCGCGCCTTTGTCCTTTGCACTCGCCCCGGTGCGCTGCACAACGTGGACTTCCTTAGGAAGGGACCTCGGGGCCCTGTAGCCACACCAGCCTCTTGGGTCCCAGAGGAGGAAACTGAGGCAGAGTGGGGAAGTGCCTTGCCCAAGGCTGACAGGGAGGTGCTGCTGGGGGCTCGTGCCCGAGGGCGGGCGCTGTTGCCAAAGGCACGAGATCTGGCAGCCCAGGCCAGGGAACCGCACTCCACCCCTTGGGGCAAAGGAAGAGGTCGGGGAGAGGGCCTGGGCCTTTGCTTCCTCCCTGGCCCTGCCTGTAATGTGGTCGGGCTGTGTGACTCCGCTGGCTTGGCCGTGCGCGCGTGTGCATGTGTGGGATTCAGGCGCAGTCTATCCTTACACATGGGGAAGTCTTCTGGATCCGCGCGCAGTGTGTGTGTTGGGATTCTGCTCTGTCTGTGGGGGACAGATTCCCAGAATCCGAGTACTGCGCGGGGGGGGGGGGGGTTCCTGGGACTCCGGAGGCTGAGCATTCAAGAGGGAGAAGCTATGTGGTGATGAGTTTCTCGTCCCTGGGAGAAATCAACATTTAAAATCAAGGCTGTGCTCTGAAGCTCGATCAGCTTTCTCCGTGTAGAATCAGCATGTTGGTTGGGGGCTCTAGGTTTTGTGTCCCTCTTCAGTTGAATTAACCGATGTCTTCATGGGCTGGCATTTGCCCCAAAACTGCTCTGTGCAGTTTTCGAATAGTGCGTGAAAGGCTGTGTCTGACTCTGTGGGGTCCAGAGGGAGTCTGGGGAAGGGGTGCACCTCCCAGAAGGAGTGGCCTGGCGCTGAGCTGGCCCTGAAGGCAGGCTGCGGGAAGGAGCGCAGGGGTGACCCAGTGAGGCCTGGGCGTGCTGCTGGGATGGGGGCGGTGGGGGGTGGCGGGAGGCCTGGAACCTTAGGCTGGGGAGCTTGACCTTTGCCATTGGAGGCGTTCCCACGGTGGCTGGGAAGGGAGAGGATGTCACTGCCACCAGCTCGGAGCGCTCCGCACAGCAGCAGTCTCCACACAGGGCAGCCTGCGGCAGGGCACTGAGGGGGGAGAGCCACGTGGGGCCGGGCAGGGCAGGCGTGAATGGAGAGCAAGGGCACCCAGGCAACACTGTTGCAGAGCTAGGGGGGACACCTGCCCCAGGCGTGCAGGGGTGCTGGTCTCTTTGGGCCCCAACAGCCTTATGGGGAGGTTGTCATTGTTCCCACTCCCAGGACGAGGACAGGGACTGAGTCAGGAAGGTTAGGCAGTTTGTCAAGGTCACATGGCAGATAGGTGGAGGGGCGGAGAGCTGGCCCCCAAGAAGTGTGGGATGGCTCAGTGGTAACTGAACAAACAGGAGGCGATCAGTGCCTGTGGAGCTCGGTGTCCCGGTGCGCAGGTGATGGTGACACCTGGCGCAGGTGGGGGCCAGGTGTGTGAGCGACTGGAGACATGTCCACGTGGGCAGGGGCCACAGGACTGGCCATCCTGCCTTGGCCTCTAGAGGCATTCTGGGGCCTCTTCCGGCCTGAGGCTCTGGTGGATTCCTCCAGAGAGGGCATCACTTCATCCGTGTGCCTTGGCTCCCAGCCCAGCCTGCTCAGAATGCCAGCGGGGCACTCCCTTCCCAGCAGCGCCTGACTGCTCACACATCCTGGATGGGCTGGACAGGAGGGGAGGCATCTATGAGGCAGCAGGCTCAGTGTGAGTGTGTGCTGACTGTGTGTGTGTGTGTGTGTGTGTGTGTGTGTGTGTGTGTAACTGGTGATCAAATCCAGAGCCTCGCACTGAGCTGCATCCCTGTCCTTTTCATCTTTTATTTTGGGACAAGGTCTCACTATTTGCCGAGGCTGGGCTTGCACTTGTGGTACTCCTGCCTCAGCCTCCCAGAGTGCCACCCACCGAACAGGAGAGGGCCACCACATCCAGCTAGTTTCCACCTTCTTCATGCCTCCCAGAGGGGATTCAATTTTGACACATGAATCCCTACAGTGCACACTTGGGCCACACCAGACCATGGGGGGAAAGGTGCCCTACCCAAGGGAGGGCCACACAAGGACACAGAGGCTTCATGCCCAGCACCTGCACCCAGCACTTAGTCTCCTGGGTCACAGGACTTGGCTCCTGGGGAGAGGAGAATGGACAAGCACACAGGGGCTGCCCCTCCAGGACCCTGCCTGTGCCCCATGGCCAGGCCGCCGCCTTGTCTCCCTCCATGATTCACAGCAGCACCAGGAGCTTGGCCACAGCAGCTCAACTACCAGTGCACACAGAGGAAAATCTATTACTGGACGATCGTTTATTGTCACTTTATTTCCTTCAGAGATTGCTTGGCGCCGAGCTCCAGGAACTGCCTCCGCCCAGCGTTCCCCTGGCCCGTGGCTGGAGCTTTGCCATGGGGTCTGCCGCTGGGAGGGAGGGGGGCCCAGGGCGGGCGGTGGGGAGGGCGAGCCCTTTCCGAGGCCCCAGCCAAGCAGCACGGTGCCGGGAGCCCCCACCCAGGGGTTCCGGAAATGGGGTGCTGGGCGAGTGAGTGCCCGCGGTCCTCCCCCCCCCCCACACCGTGGGTCAGCTCTGCTGCTGTCCTTGTCCCCAGTTTGCACCTGGGGAAGCCCAGCAAGGGGCTGAGCTTGAACCCAGGTGACCGGGCCGCGCCTTCCTCTGAATGCTGGACTCAGGCCATTCTATTCTAACCACTGATTCCTCTGCAGGCGGGCTATCTGTGGGACCATCTCTATGAACCCCTCCACTGCAGGGGATGAGAAAGCGCCGAGGTCAGGGCACGTGGCCCCACTCTGTGGCTTCAACTGTCCCAAGCCCCAAGCGTTGGCCGCAGGGCTCCGTTGTCTACTGTAGTCCTTGCCTTGCCTTCCCTCTCCACGCGTCCTGGCCTGAAATTCCCCAGAAGGAAGCCGTCCATGCTGAGCCGCTACTGACCAGTGAAGGGTCTGCAGGGGCTGTGGCCTGAGAGCAGCAGTGGGTCTGCTGCAGGCACACAGCTGTCTGTGCCAAGGCTGAGGCCTTTCGGGCCACACATGAAAATGTACTTGCTCACTGATCTAGCCCTGGAAGTCTGAGATCACGGCCTGATGGGTTCTGGTGAGGGCTTTGAGACAGCCACTCTCCTGCCGTGTCCTCTCATGGTGGGGAGAGAGAGGGATGAGAGCCTCTCCTGTACTGCGCTGTCCTTGTCAAAGGCACTTAGGCAGCGTGAGCTCCACACCCAGCTGACTTGTCCCAGTCAATCCCCTGCAGGCCTCACTCCGAAACTCATCGCGCTGGGGCCAGGGCTTCCACACCTGAATTGTGGGGGACACCATCCAGCCCATGGCAGGAGAGGTTCACACAGCTTCACAGGGAAAGCGGGTTGGCTGGACGAGGAGCCAGCAGCCCCCAGACCAAAGCAGGGGGGTGTGGAGCATTCAGAGCAGAGACCGGTGGGCAGGGCAGGTGGCGGGTGCAGAGAGGACCCTGGCTCCTGGAGGGTCCCCAGGAGGGGCTGTGTTGCCAGGTGTCTCTGGCGGGCTGCCAGCAGAGCTGCCCACCAGGGAACCTCACAAGGACTCTGAAGGCCTTGGCTGGAAGTCAGGCAGGGAGCTGGGAAGTGCTGCTGGACCCTGGGGTTGGGGCAGCTTCTGCTCTGGAGGGCATGGCCCAGGCTGGGTGGCATTTGCAGTGGGGACAACCCTTGGTGCTCTCAGCAGTGCCATGCCAGGTTGGCGTGCTCTCCTGGGGGGGGATGAAGGGCCCAGGCCAGGGAGACCACTCCTGTCTTCAGCCGGGGCCTGCTTTTCTGTGGGAAGGAGGTGGTGGCTCAAAGCCAGCTTCCCCCAGCCCAGGCAGGACTGAAGTCCCAGAGGCCTGCTTCCCAAGGGAGGTGTCCTGACCGAGGAGGCAGCACCCCCAGCCCTGGGTGAGACCGGTGAGGGTAGACGAGGAGGACTCTTAGGAATTTCATGTCTGCGCGTGGAGTCATGCATCATAGCCAGGAATTACTAGGGGGACGCCATCGGAAGGACAGGCCGTGGCTTGGTGTTGGGGTGCCAGCACTCTCCCCGTGCCTGGCCCGTGGCAGCCCTTGGTCTTCGTAGGAGCTGGGTCTGCAGCTGGTTCTGAGGCCTTCGCTGTGGGGCCAGATGCTGCCCCGAGGCCTGCAGAGCGAGGCCGCCTTGCTGTCCTTTACACTCTTTGCTTTAATATTCTCAGTGGGCTGAAGGGCGGGATTTGGGATTTTGTTTTACATTTTTTTTGTATCTTGATTTTTTTATTGCAATAAAATATACTTAACATAAAATTTACCATTTTAACCACTTTCAGTGGACAGGTTTGGTAGTATTAAGTATGTTTACACTGTGAATTTTTTTCATCTTCCAAACTGACAGGGTTGGGTTTACTGCTGGCTTCAGGAAGTCCCTCGAGGGATGCACTGCCTCAGTTTCCCTCTCTTCCTCACTGCTGCATGTCTCTGTGCTTGCTCAGGCTTTCTGCTGCCATGTCTTGTTACTTTCTGTTTTTCTGATTTTCTAAGTACATTCTTTGCTTCCATCAAACAAGCTCCTGTAAGATTCCGGCAGAGCAAAGCACTCTGAGGTACCTGGTGTTTCCCCAGCTGTCTTCCCTCACAGTTTTTGTCACACACCCTTTCCAGGGAGGAGACAGTGCTGCAGGCTAGTGTCACACTCAGAGCGAGTCATTTCCAAGCCAGGACTCCACTCGGTGCTCTGGCCTCTGGTCCTCTGGCTGGACAGGGGCTGGAGGTGTACATGGAGTGCAGCTGCCCGGCCAGCATCTTAGCGTTTGGTCCACACCACTCTCGAAGCTGCGGAGAGGGGTGCTCATATGAACCGGGTTCCCTGGGATTCTGGAGCCTTTAGCCAAAAAGGGTTTGCTTGAAAGGAGCTTAATTACACACCATAGATAAACTGCTGATGGAATTTACGAAACTGCTGAATTACAGGTTTGTACTTGTTACACGAGTACTCGAGTGTGAGCATAGCTCTGGCCAGGTCCCTGCCGCACAGGGTCGGTGGGTCTTCTGCCCAGAGCCAGACTACTGAGGTCCTGTCCCAGATGCCTTGGTTCTGCTTTCCCATCCCCTTGGCATCTGCGTACCCCAGGCAGAAGCACTTTATCCCAGGCGTGGTGTCCTGGTCACCACTGCTGCTGTATTTCCCGGTTCTCGGCAGACAGAGTTCTTCCCAGCACCCAGGTCCTCTGCAGCGTGTCTCTGGGGCACTTCCTGTTGTTTGTCCTCTCCCTCCCCGTGGGCTGCCGTGGTCCAGCCTGTTTGTCCGGGCAGTCATATTTTTAGCATTCAGATTGCTTAGGACTCTCCTCTGGGATTGAAGCGGCCAGGAAAGCAGCAGGCACCAGCAGACTGAGACCCTGGGCTGCGCTTCATGACTAGGATGTCTTGAGTGAGTGCCTGCCGTGCGCCAGGCCCGGTTTCTAGTTGAGGACGGCTGAGACTGGGGCTAGGGTGAAGCAGCTTGGCTGCGTCACTGGCCAGGCCCCTGTGTCAGGACACCCCTGAGCCCTGGGGTGTGGGGCCCGAGTGTCAGCCGAGCTTGTTGCCTGCAGAACCAGAGCAGGTGCCCTCTGAGTCCGCCCTGGCTGAGCTACCCCAGGCTCAGGCTGTCTGAAGCACAGGGGTGTCTGCTGTGGCAGTGCTTTTACAGGAGTGGGGCCTTAATGCCTTAAACAGAACAGCTTGCATCAGAAACAAAGGAACTGGTAATTAAATTATTGCTAATGAAAAATGGAAAATTACTAGGCTTTCATTATGTAAGCACACATTACAAACTAAATACTTTTTTAAAACATACAAGCCCTGTTTACTGGATTTAGAAATAGAAGGAAAAGTTCTAGTTGTACTGAATAGCAAGCAGATTGTAACATACATGTCTGAATTTTCTGACACTGTCGGAGTTAAATCAGTGTGGTTTTGTTGAAGGTTAATGCCAAAAAAAGAAAACCCAAGACCTCACAGTGGATGCTTTCCAATCACCTACGGTGTGCTGTACACTGCACTGAGACCTCAAAGGACATGGCATGTATTTGGGCCAGACACAAGTGCAGAGAGGGCCGACCACCTGGACAGCATGAGTGACGAAGGCACCGACTGCTCTGGACAGAAGCTGGACCTCGGGGAGGACTTAGCTGAGTAGATGGGAGCCAGCTGGGGAGGCAGGCGGCAGCAGGAAGTCCTGGTAGGAATGTTCCACAGAGGGTTTTCGGACCATCTTATGAACCCTGCTTGGAATTTAAAGTGATGCAGTTCTGCCCAGCGTATAGGATGCACCACTATTTCTAAGGACCACCATCTCCTCGTGCTGGCCTTTTCTGCCTCCGTTTACAGTCTAAAGCCTGTGAGATTTCTCCCAGCTAGGAGCCAGGATTCCTTCCTTCTTCTTCCATCCAGACAGGAAGTTATTAGGAAGAACCCAGCCCCACTGGCCTGGCCTGGGCACACGTTCTGAAGGGTGTGCCCTTCCAGAGTCAGCATGGCTGGGTGTGCATTACATGGACCAGGGTGGAGTTGTAAAGCTTCCCTCTGGAAGGGGGTGGGGCTGCTGGCAGAGACTCTCCCACGGCTTATAAAGCAACCCCCAGGAAAATCCCTGGTGTACCCCTCAGAGCAACAGGCTAACCACCAAACTCCTTCAGGCCTGCTGCCTGGCTTCCAGTCCTGATATGTTCATGGTTTAGCCACGGCCCTGACCTTGGCCTGGTACACCCAGTCAGTTCAGCCTTCCCTCCCCAGCCTCACTCACATATTCAACCCAAGGAGCCACATGGGCTGTTGGGGCTGGCCTGTCCCAGGGGTAACTGAGGACAATGTTGACCAGCACAGTGACAGGGACTAAGTCATGCCTTCCATCCGCCTCCCTGTCTCTGCAATAGGAATGCCAGTGTGAAGTGGGCTCTGATGTCTCAGGACTTGGATCCACAGAAGCTAAACGCAGGTGAGTCAGGAGCTCAGGGAGACGAGGCTGGACAGCACATTCCAGGCTCCACTCTGCCACCAGCTCTCGGTGGGCCTCAGTCCAGCAGGTATAATAGCTGCCCTTCGTGTCTCCGAGAAACATTACAAAGATGGGGTTAGGCAGCGACGATGGAAAGTCCTTGACAAAGACAAACCCTTTGGAGTAAGGGTTGCCTGTATCACTGTGCAACTCCATGGTCTCTGCCCACGCCTTATGCTAGGTGTATTAACTGTTTGCATCCTAGGTTTTTCAGCTGGGTCCCCAGGGACTTTTGTCAGTAGTGCGAACTGCACAGTCAAGTGAAGCTGGACAAGTGCTCCATGATCTCTGGACAGTCCCCAGCCTGTGAATCCAAGACACATGAGCAGAAGTGAGAGGGTGCTGGACTATGCTTCCATCGCACACAGCACGGAGATGCCTCTGCCATGGACAGGGAACTTAAGCCTGCAGAGTGGAGACCCGAGGCTTTCCATTTTCAGAAGTAGTAACCCAGGGTGTATCCTGATGTCTAGAGGTGCCCTCCCTTGGTGAATATTTGCTGAGGGTGTGAAGCTGGAAGCCACCACGGAGAAGAAGGGCAGGAGGATGTGGCCAGTGAGCACATAGCTGTGGCCAGACCCTGACCAGATACTTCTCTGACTGTGTCCCCCAACTTACAGGTGCCTGTAGCAGCCTAGCAGCTTGCTCTAGGACACCACCTAGTAAGTAAGCCAAATCCGAATTCAGCCCCAGGCTCTTGCACTGCAGAGCCCTCTCCTAACAGGTGAGCCGGGCTGCCCTGCTGCTGATCCCTCTTGGAGCTGAAGCCATTCATATCTTGCAAGGAGGGTCTCAGGCTCTGCTTCCGGATCTCCGCAGCAAAGCAGCTAGGTGTCAACACAGGACCTGATGTACCTGACATGTGTAGGAAGTGAAGTTATGCCTGCAGGGGCACTTGGCAAACTACAACACTCTACAAAGGGCATACTAATTAATGGTCTCCAATTTACATTCGAGGATCATACCATCAGAGAGGTGGAATGCTGTGCCCAAGGGCACACAAGCAGCAGATGGGAAAGGCAGGAGCCAGCCCAGGTCCTGCAACTTCAGAACCCCTTGGTTTTCTTTCCTCGACAGCGTCAAGACTGAGATCATCTGTTTCCCTGAAGTTGTTGCCACATGAAGATGAGGTGGAGAATACAAGAGACTCTGCTGACTTCCTGGCCGTCTTCTCCTGCTTTGGCTTTCTTCTTCTTTGGCGAGTCCTGGATCCCGCTGGCAGCAGTCTCAGCGTGGGGTGGCATGGCGACACTGCAGAGGGGTCACTGGCTGGCAGAAGAGTGCTGGGGAAGGGGGCAGACAGGAGGTTGCTCTGCACAGCGGAGGGGCCAGGATGTGCTTTGTGACCCTGAGACACACAGTAGTTTTAAATGGTGAGTTACACTGGAATCCAGGTGTAACCGTGGGGCTTGTGTGTTTCTTAAGTAAAGAAATCATAAATATTTTGTTTCAGAGATCTTAAGGTTGACACTGGAAAAATGAAAAGAACTGTATCTTACAAAAAAGTGCCATCATTTCATCCTAAAGCCGAAGCAGAGGGAGTCGTTTGTGGATAGCAATAGTTTATTTATTTGTGTACTCATTAATTTTGAAAGCAGTAAAAAATGAACACATATTTTATACCTTCCGGATTCAGAAGCTGTGTTGGGAGCATTTACATTCATTTGCTCATGTAGTCCTCACAAGAACTTTGTGCAAGTTGCACCATTACACGAGTTATTAAAATGAGGAAATCAAGACTCAGAAATGAAGCAAGAAGTTCAAGATTAGATTCTGAGACAGTAGGAGATGGCAGAGATATACATGTATCTCACTACAATCTGAACGACACACTGAGAAAACCATTCTAGTTTTCTTTGTTCTTGATTCCTGATTCAATCTCAGATCTTCTACCTACATTCTCTCTTCCTGTCTGAAACACATCATTTTAAAATTGCCTTTCATGAAGCTCTGTGTGTGGTGAACTTGGAGTTTTGTTATGGTTGGCCGATGTCTTTTATTTCTCTTATTTTTAAAGGACATTTTCCTTAAGTCTGTACTTCTCAGATGACAGTTACTTTCTGTTCCCACGTTGGAGATATTTTACCACTGTTTTCTGGCCTATTTGTGGCTGCTGAGAAGTTGTCTAAACGTTAATCCCTGACAGGTAATATCTGTCTCATTGCCACTTTAAAAACATTCTTTTATCTTTGGTGTTTGCCATTTCATAGACATGTGTGTGGTTGTGTATTTCTTTTTGTTTCTTCTTGGGATTCATGGATCTTGGTGTTGGCGTCTGTCATCACTTTTGAAAAATTCATAGCTATTGTCTGTTTAAATAGTGTCTTCTTCTGGGATCCCCAAAAGACCTATGAAAATACTCTATTTTTCAGTGTAATTTTATTTTCAATTGACACATAGTAATTGCATATGTTTCTGGTCTAAAGTATGATATTTCAATACATGTATACAAAGTACAATGACCAGATCAGGGTAATTGGCACATCTGTCACTTCAGACATAGATTATTTCTTTGTGTTGGGAACATTCAAAATCTCTATTAGCTATTTTGAAATATTCATTTGTTTTTAACCATCATTACTTTACTGTGCTATTGATCATTAGAAGTAAAGACAGAAAAATATGAAAGAGCTTGAGATACAAAAATAGAATCTGTTGGTCAGCTTTCTGTTACCATAACAAATAACTGAAATAATCAACTAATAAGGAGAAAAGGTTTATTTTGGCTCATGTGTTTGGAAGGTACAGTCCATGATGGAGTGGACCCATTGTACTGGGGCCTATGGTGAGATAGTTCACTGGGGCAGCGAGCCTACCAGGGAACACAGCCTTCACCTCGTGGCTGGGAGCAAAAACAGAATGAGGAAGAGACCAGGGTCCCACTGTTCCCCTCAAAAGCATCCCCCCAACCATCACAAACCTCCTACCACACTCCCAGACATTCCACACCTGACAGCAAGCATGAACCCAAGCTGTAGCACTGTCCATCTGCAGCAATGGATGGACCCTGTTTTTCTTATCTCCTAAGATGGTGCTGGTGAACCTATGACATGTGTGCCCCAGTGGACAGTTTGTATCACTAAGAGATCTAAAAGGTTCACCACCACTGTCCTAAGATATCTTTCCTATTTTCTGTACTTTCCTATTTTTCAGTACCTTTATCTTCCCAAGTTGCATTTCAATGAATTTATTTTGGCCTGGGTCACAGTTCACTGTTTCTTTCTCGTACTGTATCTAACTAACATACCATTAAATCTCCTTAGGGTTTTTAATTTCAATCATTTATGTTTTATTTCTAAAATTTTTCTTGGTCCATTTTCCAAATCTTCTTGGTAATTCTTTACGTATTTTTTTTTGTTCCCTGTGCATATCGTTAAGTTTATATCTTTAATTTCTTTAAATGCATTATGGCCATTATAACAGGCAACATCTGGATACCCTTTTTGCAAAGAAATCTTGGACCAGTGAATCTCTTCCTTTCTTGTGGGATCATCAGTGACTTTAGACACATTTTTTTAAAGAAAGTATTTTATGTAAGACTTTCAGTAGTTTTCAGTGGGCGGTCCAGTCTAGGTACTTAGCTGAGCATGATGCTCACATGTGTATTTAAACTTGACAAGATTATGAGAGGGAAATGTCATCAAATATAGACGGGCACTCGGGGTCTGGGTTTGCTGGACAAATGTTCTTCCTGACAGCCCGAGGGCATGAGTAAGCTTGCTTCAGACACCTGTCTGCCTGTCTAAGTCTTAGCCTCAGGGATTTCCTGTGACTTGTTGGGATAAAGCTCTGGATCTCTCCCCTGGCTCTCAGAGCTTTTTTTAAACCTGGTCTCCTGCCTCTCTCAGCCACATTAAGATTGTTCTAGCCTTCCGATTTCCTTCTGTTTCTGGAGTAGGTAAAAGCTTCTAGCTGCGGGTGTTCCCACCTGCTCTCCTCCCTTGCTCACCCTTGTCGTCTTAGAGTGTCAGGTGCAGTGGGGGTCCCCATCCTCTGGGCAGTCGTGCTGCTCTGTGCCCCTATAGCTGCATCTTTGCCTGTCTTCATCACAGCACTTACCTCAGTTGCGATCCCGTGGCTATTTTTATAATTTTTATTCTTTTCTCTCTTCTTCCCCGCTATCTGGCAAGGGCTGGACTTGTGTACATCCTGCTTTCCACTACATCCCCCCACCAAGCACAGAGCCTGCCTGTGGTAGATGTTGCTCACCTAGAGAGTCAGTCCGTAGCTACATCTGGCTTCTGCTTGCTTCCCTCCCCTGGGACTGCACCTATGGAGTTCCCTTGGAACCTTTTCATTGTCAAGCCAAGAATTTCTTCTTAGTTTCAATAGTTGTCAACTTTATACCACTTAAAACTGCTGCCACCGTTCTCCAGTGTTCTTCACCCTTTGATTTTGAGTTCTATTTCTTTCATATCCACACTATTTCTCTAAGCACTGTTTCTGAGCCTCCTGGGTTGATTTGCCCTGAGTGTCCCTTAAATGTCGGTGTCCCCCACAGTGCTGCCCTCCTTTTCTCCCTCTCTTACACACTGTGTGCAGAGCCTTACTTGTGTCTGCTGGCTGCATCGACCATGATATCTGAGCTGTGAAGGACAGCCGTGAGCCCTGTCCTGAGTACCAGCTCTTCTCTCCCACTGAACTTTAAACACTCTCATCCTCATGTCCCACGGGACCCCAGCCTTAGCCTTGCTCAAGTGGAGCGAGTTCTTTTCCTTTCTGAACCTGTTCCTTTTCTAGCATCTCCAGCCTGACTAATAGTTCCACTGTCAACCTATCCTCAGGAGCCCGGAGCCGGGGGCTGTCCTGGACGCCTCTCCCCCTCCGTGTCCCATGTCCAGCCGCTGCCACTCTGTCTGTGGCTCTGCCCCTGCTCCTCCTCTCTGTGCACTGCCCACCTTGGTACAGCCCCCTTACTGTTGTCTGGACCGCTGCCTCGGCCTCTTACCTGGCTGCCTTGTGTCATCGTCTCTGTTCATGGTTCCAAGGCCAGAGATCTTGTCAAAGAACAGTTAGATCAGGCCATTTTGCAGCATCCTTCCTAACTTTCTCCCTGATACCTATTCCAAAAAGCCAGTGCGGGGTTCTCCACAGCTCTCCGCTGTGATAGCCTCCTGTGTGGATGTGTAGAGTGTGCGCCCCAGGGCGGCACTGCTGGGCTCCACCTCTGCCTCCTCCACCACCTCCTGTGCGCTTAATCTTTCCATGCCTGATTTACTTATCCAAGACATGGAGCGAACACTGCGAGCTGCCTCACAGGTTTGGAGCAGGATTAAGTGGGTTAATACTCCAGCAACACTTCAAATTCTGCCTGGTTCACTGTAACCAGGAATGATTGGCTGCCACCGTTTATAATTACTTTTGTAATTGTTCCTACTCTTGATTATGAATGCCTGTCGGCCCCACTGTGTTTTGGTTGCGATTTGCTACTCTGTCTTCAAGAATCAGTTTATTTCTGAGGAGCTTTGTGCCAGCTCTGGCCCAGCCCAGCCTTGCCGGCCCTCTCCTCCGTGGTTACCAGGATCCCACCTGCATGGCGTCCACTGTCCCATCCACCTGTTCGCCTGGAGCTGTCTTGCCTGCTGTTTGTTACAAAAGCCTTCGTTTTTGTCTAGCTTTATTGAGGCTTAAATGACAAATGACCCTGTAAAAATCTAATGCACAACTTGATTGGATATCTGCACATATCACGAAATGGTTACTGGAATGGAGTTAGTGATCAGCCGCCAGCTCCCCTGGTTAGCATGTTCATGCGTGTGGGGAGAGCATTTAAGATCATCCTCTCTGCAGAGTTCAAAGGCACAGTACAGTGTGGTTAAGTGTAGGCTCCGTGCTATACCCTGGTCCCCAGAATGCCCAAACCCTGACTGCAGAGTTGGACCCTTTGACAGATCTCTCCCCACTTGCATGCCTGCAGCCCTGGCACACACTGCACTCCTCTGGTTTCTATGAGCTCACCATCCTATACTCCACATTTACGCCAGACCACACAATAATTGTCTTTGTCTGACCTATTTCACTTGGCCCAATGCCCTCAAGGTTCAGCCATATTTTGCAAATGGCAGGACTTCCTTCTTATAGCTGAAAAACTATATACACACATTCATAGCTGCAGTGTATACAGTGGAATTTTGTGCGTGTGTGTGTGTGTCTGCATATCTCACAACCACTTCTTCATTCACCTGTTGATGGGCACTTAGGTTGATTCCATTTCTTGGTTATTGTGAATAATGCTGCTGTGAATATGGGGATCCAGAAATGTCTATTCATTTTTTTCCTTTGGATTACAGTATATCCAAATGTGGGACTGCAGGATCATGATTGTTCCACCTCTAATTCTTTGAGGAACCTCCACACCATTTTCAAAGGTCTCACTTTTGAGTCCCTGGAGCTCTGGCAAAGTATCTGGTACACCAGAATGTATCAAAAATCTTTCTCAGTTGAATAGTAGAATTGGTGTATGTTGTAGAATTTTTATTGTATTGGAAATATGGTAACATGGGTCAGACCAGGGAAAGGCCTGAATACTCAAAAAAGAAAGAAAAGTGTGTGTGGGTGTGCATGTATGAGTGGCCTGACAGCAGTCCCGTAGTAAATCGTGATTCAGGCTTAGGGTCCTGTGTCTCAGTGCCCACCCCTCAGTAATCTGAGCTGCAGGTTGCAGCCCCCCAGCTCAATGGAGCTGAATAGTGCTGTCGATCACACACAGGCAAAGTCTGCAGGAGTAGTGACAGGGTGGTCTGATCCAGCGGTTCTGAGACATCCTCGAGGACTCAAGCTTTCTCTTTCTGCTCTGCCCTCACCTTTTCCTTCAAGTTCAAAATGTGGCTGCAGAAGTTCTAGCCAACGTGCTAGACAACCACCAGCAGGGGAGAGAGCCTTGGAAACCCCTGCAAGGGATAAGTGGGCATTGTGTGGTAAGCAGCAGGGCCATTTGAAGGCTGACGTAGGCCCCAGGACAAAGGTTAAGGGCCTTCAAGGCCTTTTCCACTCTGATAATGTGCAGTGAATTTATCAGGGCAGAGCGAGGGTCCCTTTCCTTGGTTCTGGCCAAAGGCCATGTCCTGACCACAGCTGCCTTCCGGGAGCTGGCACAGAGCCACAGCCAGGTCATCAGGCTGCTTATCGAGGGTGGTGTGGCAGTAACAGCCACTCTTCTGGCGTGAGCCCAGCCCAGGCCTCCATGGGCTCTGCTCTGCCATGTCTTCCTCAGGAGAGAGCTCAGGACCAGAGTCCTGGGACAAGAGGGAGCTCCAGAGGGCCAAGGGTGCCATCTCCTCCCACTAGACCCAAGGCTTGTGCATGGTGAGGCTTGGGGTATACTGGGGGCAACTGTCTCTGCTAGGGGTCTCTGATTTTCTGTAGCAACTCCCTTCCCCAAAAAAACTCAACTCTGTAAACTCCCCATAGTAGACTCTTGAGCCTGCTGGATCTCGTGTTTGTCTTGTTGGACTCATCGAGAGCTGTGGAGGAGGCTCATGGCCCTCCAGGGTCTGCCTCTTTCACCAGAAACAGAGCCGATGGGGAGACTTCAGTAATCTTGGGTGGGGTGAAGCCTGGATCCCATGCCAGAAGCATTGACGACAGCTTCTAGAAATTGTATCACAGCCTGGCAGCCTGAAGAATGTCCTGGAGAATTGGGAAACTGGTTCTCCTAGACACGTTTCAGGAGCAGCTAAAATGAGAGGCAGTAGAAGGTTGCACCTGGCTGGCAGCCCACAGACTGTAGCCTAATATCCACAGCCAGGGGCAGGGTGTGTGTGCAGTGATGCTGTTGTCCATTATGCTAATGCTTCATGCTGTGAGTCTTTCTGGAGTCTTCAGTCAGACCATCTTCAAGCAGTAATAAGATATTTTATATATTTTCACCAAGTCAGCAGTCACTTGCTCTTTACTGGTTGGCTTTTCAATGCACTCTTATAAAGGCAAACCTGCTCATTTAGGTTCTGGAGTTTTTTGATTTGCGAGGAGTTGCAGTTAGTGTCCATGAGTGCAAGGTGAGGTGGAACAGTGTCAGATTGAAGTTGCTGAGTGTGCGGATTTCCTGGGCCTCTAACTGGTGACTCATAGCAGCAGAGACGGACTGTCCCCCGCCCCGGAGACGGAAGTGTGAAGTTGAGGTGCAGGGGTACTCGCTCCCTCTGTCACACAGGAATCCCCTTCCCACCTCTCTGGAGCTGCTGAGGCTTTGTGGCCGTCCTTGGGGTTCCTTAGCCGGCAGGTACTTCGCTGCTTGACGTGGCATCCCCCATGCGTCGCTTGTCTTCCTTTGAGGACAGAGTCATTAGGTTAGGAGACCACTGCTCTCCAGCATGACCTCATCGTACCTGACTACGGCTGCAGCAACCCAATTTCAGAAGGGGGACCTTAGGAGACACTGGGGACACCAACAGGACTTCAGTGGGTCCCCCCTCCCAGGCCACAGTTCAGCTCACACACTGTGTCTCCTTCAGTGACAAGCCTGGGGCTCAGAGGGCTGGGTGGGGGTGAGGAGCAGTCGGCAGACTGAAGAGCTGCTGTGGCTGTCGCTGTGGCTGTCGCAGACCTCGGTCCTGGGATCCCAGGCAGAGCGCACCTCCTCCGCTCCGCATTTTATAGGACGGGTGGGACAGATCCCTCCACAGAGAGGAGCAAGGAGGCTCTTGAGGAAAGTGGGGAGCTCCACAGCCCGCACACGGAGACCTCGTTTTCAGTCATTCGTGTTGGAGAACATCGCCTGCCTGAACTCCACAACTTGAAACCCGCTCTGTTTCACCTGGATCCCCAAGACCCAGGCACAGTGGGCTATACCCTGTGTGCTGCCAGCTGGCAGCCGAGCAGCTGTCCCTTCAGGTGGGCTGAGTCCCCTGCTCCACCTGGGGTCTCCACCACCTCACTGCCTCTCTCCATCAAGCCTGTGCAGAAGTGGCCAAGTAGTGCCACAGTGGAGCTGTTTCTCGTAGAGGAGATGAGAAGGAAAGGAACTGAATCCCCTGTATTCCTGTCTCCTCAGAGAAGCTGGGGCCACCTCCCTGGCTGCCTTCCTGCCAGACTGGGAGGGCAGGCGTCTGTGCTGCACACAGCTGCCTGCCCCTCCATTTCTTGCCTGGTGGCTCCAAGATTTCTTCATGTGGGCATCTACACTTTTAATAATTTGAATGTTATTATAAAATACTTCTGATATAAGAAAGATATAAGAATAATATAACATACACTTGGGGATTTAGCTCAGTGGTTCCGCCACCTGCCTCCCAAATGTAAGGTCCTGAGTTCCATCTCCGGTATCAAAACAAACAAACAAACAAACAAAAACATACACTTATGCACCTGAAAATTAGCTTAACAAAAATTTACAAAAATTATGTAGGCCGCCGTTAATTTCTAACCTAATCACTCTTAGATGAAACAACATTCCCCCAAATTTATTTTTGCTCAATTTCTGAGTATATATTCATATTATATTTATCCTTGTTCTAAATATGGTATTGCTTGGCCTACCACATATATAATATATTTTTACATATGATATATATATGTATTTATGGGTGCCTCAGTTATACAGAATACAGAATCATGAGGTCAGCTCTCTGGGAACATAAGAAGGAGTGGTATATCTGATTCAAATGGATTTCTACTTCAAGTTTTTTGAGGAATCTTGATATTGATTGCCACAGTGGCTGTACTGGTTCACACTCCCAGTACAGCATTCATTCTTCGGTGACAGCCGCTCGGATGCAGGAGATGAAGTCTCACAGTAGTTTTGATTTGCATTTCCTTAATGGCTAAAGATGTTAAACAGTTTTCATGTACTTACTTCTCATTTGTAGTTCTTTTGAGAAGTATCTATTTAATTCATTTGTGCATTTATTGATTGGGTATTTGTTTTTTGGACTTAATGTTTTGAGTTCTTTATATATTCTAGATACTAATACATTATCTGAAGAGTAACCAGCAAAGATTTTCGTGAATTAGCTGGGCCCTGTCGATTGCTTCCTTCATTACCCAGAGCCCTGTTAATATGGCGTAGCCTCAGTTATCAATTCTTGCTATTTTTCTGTGTTATTGGGGGTCTTATTCAGGAAGTCTTCACCTGTGCCTATGGCTGCAGTGTTTCCACTATGTTTTCTTCCAGCAGTTTCAGATTTTCTGGTCTTGTACCTCCATCTTTGATCCATTTGATTTGATTTTAGTACAGGGTAGAGATAGGCAAACGATTTCAGCCTCCTGCACGTGGGTATCCAGTTTTCCCAGCCGCATTTGTTACAGAGGTTATCGTGTCTCCAGTATGGTTGTGGCCCTTTGGCTGGAGGTGCAGGGTTGTCTCTGTGTCTTCTGTTCTACTCCACGCTCCACAGGCCTGTTTCCGTGCCTGGACAGGGGTGTTTTTGTTACCACCGCTTTGTAGTATGTATAACTTGAAAGTGGGTATTGTGATACCTCTAACATTGCTGTTTCCATTCAAGATTGCTTTGGCTATTCGGCGTATTTTCTGATTCCATATGAATTTTAGAATTGTATTTTCTAGTTCTATGAAGAATGTTGTTGGTATTTTAATAAGGGTAGCATTAAATCTGTATATGGCTTTTGGAAGTATGGCATTTTTCTCAATATTAATTTTGTCCATCTGTGAGCGGGGAGGTCTTTCCATTTTTTAATGCCTTCTTCATTTTTTTCTTCCGTGTCCTATAATCTTCATTATAGAAACCTTTCACTTGATTTGTTAAATTGATTCCTTGCAGTCTTTCTAAACAGTGATTATGAGTGGAATTGTGTTCTTGATTTCTTTCGCGGTGGATTCATTATTGGCAAAGAGGAAAGCTATTGATTTTTGTGCTGCTTTTTTTATCCTGCCACTTTGCTAAATTTGTTTATTGGATCTGAGGGTGTCTGGTGGAGTCTGCAGGGTCTTCTGTGTAAAGGATTGTGTTATCTGCCAATGTGGATAATACGATCTCTTTCTTTCCTACTTGGGTCCCTTCTGTTTCTTTCTCTTGCTTAATTGCTCTGGCTAATGCTTCAATCGCTATATTGAACAGAGATGGTGAAAGTGGACATTCTTGTCTCAGTCTCGAGTTTAGAGGAATGTTTTCAGTTCTTCCCTATTCATTGATGTCGGCTGAGGGTTTGTCATATATGTCTTTTAGTAATTTGAGGGACAATCCTTCTACACCTATTTTCTTCAGAGTTTTTGAACATCAAGGGATGACCTACTTTGTTAGGTACAGGTCATTCCCTCATCTCAAAAGTGGAAGGGAAGAAACCGGGCTCTCTGGTCTCTTTAGCACCATTTTGGTAGCTGCTTGGAGGCCAGCAATAAAATGAATGAGAACCACCCCAAGTATTATCCTGTTACGTGCATTACCTCACCAGCACCCACGGGGAGTGGGATTACTGAGCTCATTTTATAGACAAGGAGCTAGCAACAGAGCAAAGAAACATCACCCAGACCTACAACTCTTCCACGGTGGAACTGGTTTGAAACCTACACACTTCTGACTCTAGAGCCTGACGGCTAAGGCCCCTCAAAGCATGTGGTTTACAGATCCATCTTTCACCTTCCAAGCGTGTCACATCTGACGCCAGGGCATGGTGGCAATGGTGCTGCTATGATCACAGCATCTCTGAACATGGGTGTCATGGCCACACGGCCCAAAGAAAGTCACGGAGGGTGTGCTTTTTTCTCTTATCCAAGGTGACAACATGGTCTTATGGTCTCTCAGATTTCATAGGTTGGCATTAGCTCCACTGTTCTCTTTCGCTCTCAGTCCCTAAACATTAGTGGAGCAACTTCTGAATGACAGTCACTGTGCTGGGTGTGAGAGATGAGGTGAATGAGCCAGGCTACGCTGCTCAGCATCTCGTTAGGGGAGGACTGAGGCCAGATGAAAGGCCACTGGGTAAGTGTGGTATTGGAGTGACATGGATGTGTCAGGCTGGGTCCCAACTGCAACAAAAGAAACAAATCTACTGTGGAGTAATAAGGTGAGTGGTTTCCAGCTGTCTGGAGTCTATCATCTTATGTCGCTTGATGAAGGAAGGAAGTGAGGGCCCGGAAGTTGAGGCAGTGAGCTAAGGTCTTGAGCCATCTTTCTGCCCACAGCCTGGGGTGACCATGACACACTGGCAACGGCTGCAGCTCTGGAGGCTCTTTGGAGACGGGGTTGAAGGCTGCCTCACCTTTGCTGTCCCCACTCTTGGCTTCTGTCATCTCTGGCCATTCGCTCAGCCTGTAGGCTGGGTGCCCCATCCTCTTCCCAGTGAAGGAGCACTGAACCCAGCCAGCTCAGTGGGAGAGGACTGGAGCTTGGAGCACCCGGCAGGCACAGCTATGGGTCGCGAAATTCAGCCTCTGAAACAACAGCTCAGAGAAACGATGTGCAGGCCAGGGTTCTTGTCCTTATGCTTTCTTGGGTTTTTATTGTTTCTGTTTTTCCTTCCTCTACCCTAAGTGTGCAGGCAGCAGCATCTGTCTTCTCTGTGGTTGTCCTAGAACAACTGGGGTTTCGCTTTGTATTTATTCTTTCTCTGAGTGTGGCGCTAACCACAGAGCCTGCAGACAGCGGGAGGGGAGGAGGCTGGTGGCTCCTCATTCAGAGGCTGTGGTCTTCGGCTGGCGCGGGTGCCAGTGGTGACACTGCGTGAAACAAAGACGTTGGAACTCAGTTCCAGGTGACCACTGGTGAGCGGCTTGAGCTTCTGATGGGTGAGTAATTAGAAACTAGTCATTTACCACTTTAAAAGAAGAAATCAAGAGTCCCAGTGGAGCCAGGACTCTAGCCATTTCTCGGTCCACAGCTTGGGGTGATTCCCTGTGCTAGTAGCACGTGGTGACACCAGAGACACATTCTGGGTACTTTGCTAGCACACGTCTGTGGTCCGTGATGACCACACTCACTGTGTGGGGTGGGTGCATACACAGAGCACATCTTAGCTTTCCCCTCCCTCCTTCTCATTGTCCTCTTCCCTTGTGAAGACCTGTCTCCCTGTTTCCTATTATCTTTTACTTTGCTCTGTAATTTATTTATGCATTGCGTTCTCATATAAGAGAAACCATGCGTAAGCTTGTGCGACTGATTTATTTCACTTAACATCATGGTCTCAAGGTGCATCCATTTTCCTACAGGGCCAAGTTTATGCTTCCTCATTAGCAGAGTATTCTATATACTTCTTGTCCTCAAGGAGCTAGTGACAAAAAGGGAGCACACACTTTCAGGCCTGATTTCTCAGAGAAAGGGGTGAAGTTGGATTTCATGTTTTCCTAATGAGGTCAGTACTGCCCCCTAGCGGAACATTTCACAAATTTTCAAAGAAATTATGCTAGAAGCCCAGTAATGGTTGTTTGGGGAAGAGAAGCTTAATGGAATAAAGACAAAGGCTTGAAATGCTAAGATAATTTTCCCACTTCGGGTTTTTCTCCAAACATACTTCAAACCAAAAAGGGCCCCCGTTCAGAATGCAGTTAGTGTGAAAGCAACAAAGCCACTTGCAAATCTGTGCTGTCTGACTGGCGACTCTCGGACAGATGTGGCCGAACAGTGTGAGACCAGCAGAGAGGTATGGGACATGTCAGCATTTCAGTAAACTTCCTTATCAAAGCTGCTTTTAAAACAGTCCACATTCTTATTATCTATATTTACAGTACAACAATAAGACATTTCTTGCAAAAATTAGATGTTACAATTACTTTAGGGTTCCTTTTATTTTTTGCTCTTTCATATTCTCCTTAAGTTCTACCAGTCCAGCCTCCTCTCTGCACTGCCCACATTCAAAGGGTAATATTTGCAAGGTTTTCTTTAATGCTAAAGACTGGATTGTGGCTCAGCAACGTGAGCGGGTTTCTGGACTGGAGATGTATGCGTCGTGACTCTGCCACTGTCCTCGCCCGTATCACAGCGCAGTGCGGTCCTGTAACAATGCATTTGTGTGCAAGGCTTGGCTCGTTGGCAGGATGATGCGCTTCCTTCATTTCTGTCCTTGGATGTCTGCAGTAGACTTCGCCTTTTCTGCCCCATGGAGGTTACTTCCATCTCCCTCTTGTCACACACAGAGAGGAAGGTGTTGCTGTTATTTCTTATCATTATATTAAAGCATTCTGCAGTGCCCACCTCACTGCCCTTTTATTTCCTTGTAGTTTTTTATGGAGGGGCTTCTGCTAAATCTAAGCACATCCATTATGAGCTCAAGAATGCGCTCCAGGGCAGTCTCAAGAGAGCACTTGCATAATGACAGGCGTTATTAAGTGTTCATCTTTTTCTCTTTCGTATCACAAGCAGGGCTAAGTAGTGCCTGTGAGTCAGCTACCTGATCTGTGAGTCTTATCTTAGGTGCTGTGAGAATGTCTGAGCACCACGGCATGAATGGTCTTTCAGGTCTCCAGCACTGTCTGCAACATTTGAAAAACAACAGCCTGAGGTCGTGTGTCACACACTGGCTTCCCTTGCTGAACGAGACAGTCGGCCACATGCCCAGGCAGCTCTCCACCTCACCCCGACACTGGCAGCCCCAACTCCCTGTGTGGCTCCACCATGCGATGAGCCCTCTGGCCCCAGCCCCTGAAAGCCTGGGGCTGTTGCTGGTGCAGATGGGTGGGTCTGCCAAGGTCGTGGAAGTCAGTCTCTTCTGGGTGTCCTACCTCAGTCGCATCACTTCCAGGCCATCTCTCCAAGGGGACCATCTCCCTCTTTGAGACCACCACATAAGAATGAGAACAGCCAGCCTGCAAGCACACACAGTGCCCTGAGCAGTGAGTGGACACTGGCCAGTTACTGCGTGGCGGCATCGCACAGGGCTGTGTGACACAGCCCAAATACGTGCCCTACTTTCTGCAGACTTGTGCAAGCCAGACTTTCATTAACAGTGCCCATGAAAGCAGAGTCCTTCCTCTTCCAGCTGGCTCAGCAGGAGCAGAGAGGTGTGAGGCTGCTTGTGCAGAAGCTCATGATGGCATCACTTGTCTTGTGTGTGTGCTTCCAAGGCATTGCTTGAGCAGCAGCCTCAGGAAGGCCAATAGTGGGGAGCTGGGAGGGCACCCCAAGGATGGTGCTGCCTTAAGGGTGGGGCGGAAGCAATTACAGGCTGCCTGGCAAGAAACATCTAGGGACTGCAGTGCACTGAGCCAGGAGTAGATAAGGGCCCCAGAGGAAGTAGGGGGAGCAACTGTGTATGCAGTCATTCTTAGTCTTTAGCTGTCAGCTTTGTTGGAGATTCAGTATTACCCACTGTCCTAGAAATGAACACGGGTGTTTCATTTTCTGGAAATAAACATCTTTGGAGGAAGGCAGTCTCTTTCTTCAGCGAACATCATGTAGCACTGTGAGGTGGGCGGTTACTGTCTTGGTGCTGAGTGAGGTGCTGCAGATTGCTGCACACTGGCCTGAGTAGAAGTACTGGTCCCAAAGAGAAGGAGGAAGCCCTGGATGGGCAGCACTGGTGGAGGCCATCCCGGCGTCCCCTGCCTCTGGAGCCCATCCTCGCCAGTTACGGATGGTGAGGGAGAAAGCCTGGCACCTTGGACTGAAACGTGGCACAAAGGTTAGGACCATTGTGGATGCTGCTGAGTCTCCCTGGGGCTCGGCTGCCCCCCGTGCAGGCCTCGATTTCTCTCTGCCACAGAACCAGGGAGCAGTGGAGATGTTTCCAGCCGAGCAGCCAAGAACTCCAGATGCAGACATATAAGTTTCAAAACTTCTGCAACTGACCTCTTCATGTCGAGGAGAACCTGAGAGGTTTTCCCAGTCACTGGAGGGGTGAAGAAACAGGACATGAACTGACTTCTAGGACCATGAGGAGACAGCGTGCCTTGGGGAAACAGCCGGAAGCGGCTCAGCTGCCTGTTTGAAAGACACTGGCACTCCTTCCTGCCCAGCACTTGGTCGAATGCTGGGTCCTTCCGGAAGAAGCTAGACAGGCCCTGGCCTCTGACAGAGTCTGGCGGGAAAGCAGATGCTGACTCTTAAACAGAAGCTGTGTGTTTCATGACGGAGGTGCACAGCATCAGGGAGGAGCACAGGACATGAGCTCATCGTCATAGACCCAGTCTGGGTATGGGTAGAAACTGAGGCTCAGAGGGGAAGGAAGTTGACGATGGCCGTGTCGGGTACTGAGATGGGACTAGAAACCATTTCTTACTCCCCATTCAGTTTTCTCTGGGGTTGAGCACTGATTCCCTTTGTGGTCAGGCCCAGTTGTATCAGGTTTTTCATGGAGGCATTGAAGGGCCTTGAATGAAATGTAGTGGCCAGGAGGGTGGTTGAGAACTGCTCACAGCCAGGAGGACAGTGCTTTCCTTGTCCTGCCCACAGTAGGCTGGAGCAGTTCTGGGCAGAAGGCAAGGCCCTGTGGTGCTGCCTGTCCCTGAGTGACATCAGGGTAGCAAACACGCTCGGTGGTTCACAGTAGAGCACTGCGTCTCTTGTCCTGCGCCTCGCTTCCGTTCTCTGAGGGCCAAGCTCTTCTGCACCCTCCCCTCTCTGGTGTCTCCGGCCTCCACACTGTTCAGATGGTGTGGCCTTAGCCCGTCACCCTACCCTTCTGAGCACCGTGTGTGTGTGTGTGGACCAGAGCATGCAGGTTGATAGGGTCAGCAAAGACCCCTGCAGCACACCCAGCCCCTGAGCACCCTCCCAGAGTGCTCCCTAAACCTGTGACACCTCCTCGGCACCTGCAGACAACAGCGCAGCCCTGCAGGAAATCATGGCCTCTGGGAAGGCTCCATCCACTCCTGTGATGTGCTGGTCCAGAACGAATGAGCCCTGGCCCCTGACCTCAGAGAGCTAGGCATTTAGTGGGAATAGCCAGGGATTTAGCTCAGTGGTCCTGGCACGTGCCTCGCAAGCGCAAGGTCCCGAATTTGATCCCCGGTACCAACAAACAAAAAGGGCATTTCGTGGGAATAGTCACATCTGCAGCCAAGTACAGTGGACTGACAGGTCACAAAGGGCCTCGGGACGCAGGACAAACAGCCAGGTCCTGGCCCTCCCTTAGCTTCTCTCCTCAGCACATTTCCCGATGCCCTCTGCCCTCCTGTCCCTCAGCCAGGCCACCGCCCACTGCTGACTCCTCAGCCTTGCGTTCCTCACCCCTCACCACAGGGCTCCACACAGTCGCCACCGTCACCCAGACCACTGTCCTGTGTCAACTGTTTCAATATTTTGCAAAATATTGTTTTTTATTTTGAGACAGAGTTTTGCTAAGTTGCCTTTGGTTCTCACACTGGCAATCCTCCTGCTTCAGCCTTCCTCAGTGTTGGGATGAGAGGCCTGTGCCACCACAGCCAGCTGAAAAAAATTTATTATAAAAGCAACAAATGTTCATTGTAAAAAATCCTCAAAGAATATAGGAAACGCTAAATAACAGAACAATGGCACCCAGATGCCAAATGAACAGCAATAACCGCACTAGCACTGTGGTGTATTTCCTGCTACTTTTTGTTCAGTGCACACGCACTCACACACTTTTTTGAACTGCCCGTCCCTTGTTCTCCCCAGTGTTCTAGGGTGTCACATTCGCATCTGTCTCCACTAGGCTGTAAGCTGTTTGGAGAAGGACAATGCACTGACCTTTTATCCCCGTCCCCACAGCTCCAGGTGCCAGGAGCCGCTCCGTGTGTGTGAGCTGGGTGAGCCGCCGTGAGGGTCCTCAGCTTTGGAATCAGCAGTTGCAATCGATCGGGAGGAAGTGGGTTTGCCATCGGGGTGCCCGTGCCTTCCCCAGGTGGCCACCCCTCTGCTGGGTGGGTGGGGAAGGGACTAGGGTCCACAGCGTTTATCAGGCAGCCGAGCCGCAGACAGGGATTCAGTGGTTCTCACCCCACGCCAGGCCAAGCAGAGAAGCAGCTCTACCCCGTGCTTGGACTTTGTCTTGCTTTAGAATGACACTGTCGGTTCTGGCAAATCTTTCCTTATCCCTTCTGATCAAAAGCAGTGTTGACATTCCACCAGGGGTCAGGAGTGGGATGGGATTTTCTCCCCTGAGGAGTCAGTTTGACACTGATATTCTCTGCCCTTGGATTACAATTCAAGGCTTTTGAACTAGGGCTGGGAGTGGAAATGACACAGGCTCCTTTCCAAAAGCTCTGTGTGAGGAGGCAGGGCAAGGTCCGGAGCCAATTTCCTCAGCGCAGCCCCAGACCCTTTCAGGATGTCTAGGAAAGCAAGGGGCGTGGTGCTTGGCTAAGGACCTTGCATTTCCGGAACAAATGTAGGAGGCTTGCTGGAACCGATGCCCTCAGATCACTGAACGGAGATGTAGGGGAGGACCCACTGGCACCCGAGGGGCCACTGGGATATGGCGAGGTGTTGTTATTTAGTTCCTTTCTCTGGAATGGGACCATAGTGGCCTTGCAGGCTGTTCCTAGTACCAGGAGTCTCAGGGGGTCCCATCCCAGGATGAAGGAACAGTTTGCAAAGCTTTGACTTCCAATGAGAACCATCAAAACCCACGTTCAGTCTGGGGAATCCTTGGACAAGCAGGTCACTGTTCAGGTGCTCAGAGACCCCTGCTGGGGAGCCTTTTCGGAGCAAGAGAGAGGAGACAGAGAGGGAGGGAGGGAGAGAAGCGATCCGGGACTGCCTTCTGGGGGAGGACCCCCTTGCACTGAGTTCTGTCAGAAAACGGGACCAGGTGGAGTCCGAGGGTTCATGTGGTACAAAGATGGGCACGAGGAGCCAGGGGCCCAGGATGAGGACATAAACGGTAACCAGAGGGAATATGTCTAAAATTTTCAAACAACCCCCAAATCTGCTTTTCTTTCTGCAACTCTAGGTTACCTGTGGGCGGGAAAGGGCATCAGTACAAAGAGCGCAGGTTTGGGGTGCACTGGAGTTGACCCCTGGCTGTTTGGGGACAGGCTTTTAGCCCTTTACGCCCTCCCTCTCCTCATCTGTACAAAATACAAACCCCTGAGAGTCATCCCTGTCTGCCAAGCATGACGCCGGCTCCCTGTGAGCCTGCCTGGGGCCGCAGACACCCAGCTCACTCGCTCATTTGCCTCTGCTCTGGCCGAGACAAGCAGGGTGCTGAGCAAGCCCAGTTCCTGCCTTCATGGAGCTCCAATCCAGACCAGCACTGGGCAGCAGGAGTGCAGCCTGAGCCACATGCCTGATTTCCTAGTAGCTATGTGAAAAATGGTAAAAGAAACAGAAGGAATTAATTTTAACAGCAGGTAGTTTAACCCGGTGAACCCCAGCATAGTATCGTTTCAGCTCAAGAAGTTTTTATTATTGAAAAATTGTTTGTGAGCTGTTTTGCATTCCTCTCTTTAGGACTCAGTCCTTGGGACTTGGGTGTATCTTACTCTCACATCTTAATGTTGAGCTGGCCTCGTTTCCGGTGCTCAGTAGCCTCAGGCGGCTGCTGCCATGGACAGGAGGGTCGGGGGCTCAGGCCCAGTGGTAGGGGGCTCAGGTAGAGGGTTGGGGGCTCAGTGGTAGGAAGTGCCACCTGCCAGCCACGGAGTGCTCCCTGAAGCTGCACCCCAGAGTAAATCTTTCTCCCTCTAAGTCGTTTCTCTCGGGAGTATGTCATAGAACAAAAAGCTGCCTAATGCACTTTGCCACAGGGTCTGACCTAATCTGTAGGGGTGCTGTGCAATCCTTTCAGCAACAACAGAGCAGCAGCAGTGACAGCAATAACAATAATAATTACATGAAGGAGTGTGAAGTGTGGGCCAGGCTGCACCCAAGCGCGTCATGTGCTGTGCGTCTTATCATCAGCACAATGACTTCACGAGAGGCCAGTGCTGTTATCTTTGTGTAACATACCAGCAGACAGGCTCAGAAAGGTGAGCATCACGCAGGCGGGGAGTGGAAGACCTGGGACTTGACACAGGGCCGCCTCGAGTCAGAGCCTGGTGCTGAAGTGTCACATGCAGCGTGTGCGGGTCATGTGCCATCCTGGCCCGGGCCGCCAACAGCTGTCAGCCGGGATCTGTAACTGCCGACTCGGACTCATTACCAACAAGATAGCACAATCTTTAAAAGCCACATCATGATGTTTGTATAGTTAGCAACTCACAAATGATAGGCATGGAGTACAAAGGCCTTCGCAGACTGTAAAATGCATGTGAAACTGGGCTGTCGTTACCGTGTGGTTATTGCTGCTGTCATTCGTTGGACGTTGTGTCTGAGGAGCTCACCGTGGCCCAGGCTGCAGGGCCTTCCCTGCAGCATCAAGGGGCACCTGAGCGTATAACCAGAGCTAAGTTTTCTGTCTCAGTAACTCAGAGGTTACTGGACCTTTCTGAGCTTTGCTTTTAGAGATTCTGTGTTAAAAACCCAAGTGCAGGTGAGCTGATGGCCAGATGTCAGTAGCACCAGCTGGCCCGCGCAGGGCTGGCATCAGTCCTCAGGCTCAGCTTTTGCTGGCCAGCAGCACACCTGGCTCTTCAGAGCACATCAGAGAGACACCTAGAAACCTGCAGGTGTGGTGATGCACACCTGTGATGCCACAGCTCTGGGAGGTTCGAAAGTCCAAGCCAAGTCTGGACAACTCAGTGACTTAGAGAGACCCTGTCTAAAAAGGGATGGAGATGTAGTTTAAGGTGAAGGCCCTTAGTTTAATCTCCAGTACAAAAAGAAAAAGAAAAGAATGACAGAAATCCTGAACAGGATGGAGGGGCCCAGCCCATCTCTCCCTGCAGACTCAGCCAGCTGCAAGGCAGCGTCTGTCACTGGTGTCCAGGAGAGAGAGGGCCACAGACTGCTCTGCAGCCTCCCCACCCTTTGCCTGTCGCCTTGCTAAATGGGGCCACCGCCCAGAACACCCAGGCTCCTTTGCGCTCCAAGGCCCGCTGTGAGTCCCGCCTTCTCCCCAGCAGCCGCTCCCACCTGGCCCGCTCTTGTGCGCCTACCGAACGCCCTGGAGCCCGCAGCCCCCGGAGCTGCCTGCCTGTGCCATTTCCTTCACTCCCAGCCTCTGGTGGCCTCTCCCGAGGCCATGGTGAGTAGGCCTGGGACATCTCTGACAATGTTGTCGGTGGCTCCGCCTTGTTCCAGGGAGGGGCTGTGTCCTGACCACGCATGCACAGTGTTCGTGCTGACCTTTCATCCGGCTTCACGTGCAGTGATGACGGGCCTTTTAGAGACCAAGTACCGAAACTGCAACCAGAGCCCACATATTCATTGCAAAGTGTCCACACTGTAGTGAAACTTGAATACTGAGGTTTTAGTTTAGAAAAAATAGCTGCTCTCCGATCCTCAGCTGATGAGCAACTTTGCTCGCACTCCAACAGAGAGGGCTGTGTGCGGCTGCTGCGCACGCGTGCAGTGAGCTCCCCACCACCGATCTTTGAGAAACTTGCCAGGACCTGGTCATGTCCGTCTCTATCCCAGAATATCTGCAGTTGTGCCTGGGTTGGAATCAGTGAGGACACATGGCTGGATATCGAGGGAGGGCTGTGCCTCCGTCCGAGTCCGCACCCGCTGAGGCTGGGCTCATGCACACCTGTCCTTCCTTTACTCCGGCTACCCCAAGTAGCAGCGCGATGCCTGGCATCTGACCGGTGCGCGGTGTGGTAAAAACTTGGTGCGAAGACACACGCACGAAACAATCAGCTTAGCTGCTGGAGGGGAGCAGGGGCACCTGGATGTCGGAAGCTCTCTGGGGCTTCAGTGGTGGAGAGAAGTGAGGTCAGCTACCGACGGGCTGTGGAGCAGTGGGAAACACATTGGCCTGGAAGTCAGGAACTTGAGGATCATTCTGTGCACTATAATTTATTTTCTGTGTAACCTTGAGACAGACTTCTAAGAGCTGAAGGAGGTATTTCTTTTTTTCTTGGTACCGGGGATCAAACTTGGGTCCTTGCACTTTTGCAGCAGGTGGCGAAACCACTGAGCTAAATCCCCAGCCCTGAAGGAGGTATTTTTGTGAAATTGCTTTGTAAAACCATAAAACGACATAGGAAGATGTTGCTCCTTACTCTAAGATCTGCTCCCTGCCCACTTGTCCAAGTGTATTTATTAATTTAATATATGTAGACCAGTCTTCTCCTTTAAAAACATGTTTTTCGGAATTAAAAGAATCATACCACAGCGATATATGTGCACCCATGTTTATAGTGGCACAGTTTGTAATAGCTAAAGCTTGGAAGCAGCCCAAGTGCCCATCAACTGGAAACTGGATAAAGAAGATGTGCGTTGTTTTTTTTTTATAAAATGGAGTACTACTCAGCCATAAAGAATTACAAACTAGAGACATTTATAGCTAAATGGATGCACATTGAGGCCATACTCTTAAGTGAAATAAATAGAACATAGATGTGTAAATACCAAATAGTTTCTCTAGTGTGAGAAACTGAAAGCGTAAATAAGGATTAAAATGAATAACTGATAATTTGAAATAGGAAGAAAAGGTCCAAAGGGGTAGGGGTGGTGGGAGGGGAAGGGGAAAGGAAAGAAGGGAAAGGAAAAATTATGAGAAAGAAAAAAAATGGAAACAAAGTCTTTGTAAATAGGGAAGGGTGGAAGGGGTGAAGGGCATACAGGTAATGGGGAAAAAAATAAAAACCAAGATACTCGTGTACAGGCACCAGCACCCAATGATGAATGTAAATGTATTGCATACCTAAAATGTGCCAATAAAAGAATATAAGCAAAAATAAATAAATAAATAAATGAAATAAAAACATGTTTTTCTCCCTTCTACTTATAACAACAAAAATATTAGAGAATGAAGAAGAAAATAAAAATCATCTCAAGACTACCATCTAGAAGTAGTATAAACAGAATATCTATTTTTTCCCACATAAGTTTCCCATCCATCTGTGTCCTGCTCCTGAGCTTCCCTGGCTTTGCGAAGGCTGCTGACTCAGGAAGCATCAGAGGGCAGAGCCTCCCAGGATGGTCACCTCCAGCATCCTGATTGCAGTGCCGATGGGGTCGGGCCAGTGGCTGGTCCAGAGAAGGGGCTATCGCCCTCTGTCTTCTCACTGGGTCTTTGTGTTTATTGCTTGTCGCTCCCACTGATGCAAGCTCCATGAGACAAAAGCCTGCTGCTGACGCATTGGTACCTAAAAGAGTGTTTGCATGTAGGAAATACTCATTAAATGAACAAATGAACATGCAAATTCTATGTTACTACATATAGGGTGCACTTTGAGACCATAATGTTAAGTGAAATGAATCAGATGCCCAAGCTTTTTTTTTTTGGTACCAGAAATCGAACTCGGGACCTTGCGCTTGGGAGGCAGGTGGAGGAAACCACTGAACTAAATCCCTGGCCCATCCCAAGCTTTAATATTGCATGGTTTCTCTTACATGAGAACCCCAAATTATTAATAAAGAGTAAAACAAAGAATAGGAAATAGGAAGCAGGGGGTGGGTTTTCTCAGAGGGGAAGGGGATCAGGAGATCGAGGAGAAGGGAGGAGGGGAGAGGAGATGCAAGAGGAGTTAGGATGCCTTGTGTACATGTACCAGCATCACACAAGGAAGGTGAACATCATGTGCTGCAAACTTGAACTAAAAAAGAAAAAGAATCACAGGTACCTGATGAATACCTGCCCCAGCTGAGTTATCCATGTGCGGATCCACGAAGGCCAGTCTTATTGATAACGTGTTCCTGGGCTTCCAGAGCAAGCTACAGGTTGAGCTTTGGCCATAGAGTAAAGTATGACAGACAATTCCAGTCATACTGCTGTCTCCAGTCACTTGCCAGCTGCTCTCAGCCCATGCTGCATAACCTGTGCCCAGCACATTCTGCAGAGCCCTCTCCAGGCCTAACACCTCCAACCTGCTTGAGGCAAAGAGACCTGTCCTCTCCCTTTCCTGGAGCCTATTCCTCTTCTGGCGCTGCACTGGTCTATTTTCTGTTACTCTGACAGAATACCCAAGGGCTGCGTACTTTACAGAGAAAGGAGATTTGGAGGCTGACAGTCCAAGGCTCAAGGTGCTGGCCCTCACCAGGGTCCCCCTGCCTGGGTCTTGTTGTGGAAGCTGGTGTCGTGGAGAGGGTGTGACAGCAAGAGACTGCAAGGCAAGACAGGAAGTCAGAGAGCAGTTCAGGGTTAGGCTGGGGCTCTGACACAGCTTGCTCTCCTAGAACCACTCAGGGTCCCCAAGGGCAGCTCTGTGCAGTGCCTCCAGGGACTTCCAAGGGCGTCCTGCTTAAGGGTCCCAGCACCTCTTGACATCACCAGGGGACCTGGCCTCCAACGCGTGGATCTCTGTGGGACAAACCCCGACCCAGCCACAGCAAGCACCCTGTACCGGCTGCCTCTGGGGCTCTGGGCTTCCTTGCAAACCTTGGTATGCCATGGTCTGCCCGCGATTCTGAACCTTTGTCTTCTGAGTTGGACTGTGATGGTGCAGACTTGGGGCTTGGGCGCAGGTTTCCAGACCTCTTGCTGAGCAGGGACTTCTGGGAGGGCGTTCTTCTTAGTCCCCAGGCTCCTGCCTTTCCACACACAGGACCAGGGTTTGGTCCTATCAGGTTGTTCATAGCTCCCAGGTTGGGGTTGCTGAACGGACTTAGCAGTACTGTTCCTCTTCACAGCCTGGAGGAGGAGGGGACCAGGCCTATTTTCTTCTGGGACATTTGCCATCCTCCAAGAGGGATGCATCGCGCCATTCTCTACCAAGTTTCTAGAAGCTGTCCCCAGTGTTAGATAAGGTGTGAGTCCTCTCCTTTGGTTTTCTTGGTAGGATTCAAATCACTAGTAGTAAAGTGCCCTCCAGACAGGAAGAGTTATGGGTCCTGAGGGCTGTGAGCTACAGGTGAGTGAGGGGACAAAGGCACACGGAGCATGGCGCCCTGATCCGCCTCCCAGGCCCCTCAACTTCAGGCCCTGCGTGGGTTGGGGCCGATGCTGCTGTTTTTGATCCCTCATAGCAGCGGGGAGTGGTTCCAGGACCCCGGCCCCCCGCAGATACCAGGTCCCTGATGTAAAATGGCAGTATTTACACATAACCATCTCATGCGGTTGAATTCACATCTGAACATCTTATAATACCTAACGTGGTGTAAATGGTGGTTATATTGCATTGTTGAAGGAGTAATGAGCAAAAATGTCTCTACACAGTCAGTACACACAGTTTTTTTTGTTTTTGTGATGTTCTTCACCTGTGGCTGGTTAATCTGGTGGGGAACTGGGGATGTGGACGGCTGACTGTGCAGGAGGACCAGCAGAGTTCTCAGACTGGAGAACGGAATGCCTCAGACTGAGGTGGTGTTGGAGAGAATCCAGAGGTCTGGGGCTGCTGGGATGGAATGAGTGTATTTGGCATGTGAGAAGGAACAGAATATGGTGGGCTGAATAACAGTCGTGTCCTCCAAAATCGTAGTGTTGAAATCCAACCCCCAGGTGCATGGTATCAGGAAAGGGCCGGGCGAGGTCACAGGGTGGCCCTGCGGAACGGGATTGGTGCCCGGTAAAGGAGGCTCCGGACACTCCTGGCTCCCCTTCTGCATGTGAGGGCACTGCGGAGGGCAGGAGCCCACTCAGCAGAGGTCTCTCACTAGGACCGGAGAATGCCAGACCCGATTTGGTCGTCCAGCCTGTGGGGGAGACATTTCTGCTGTTTGTGACCCTTGGCTACATCAGCCTAGTGGGACTGAGATGGACTGCGAGTGAGATTAGCATAGACCAAGGGGAGGGAGCACCAGATGGGTGAGCTGTGGGTTTGGGGACGCTGAGGCACAAGCACAGAGTGAGGAAACAGGAACCAGTCTGCGGGGAAGGCGTGCGGGAAGGGAGATGGCATGAGGCTCAGTCATGCTTGGGGCCCTGTGTGCTGACAGTTTATCCTGAAAGCTGAGGTCAGGCCTTCATTTTAGACAGATCTTCTTGGCAGTGTTGTTGTGGGTTTATATAGCTATTTTCTGGAAATCAGTTTGATAGTGTATATTAAGAACCTTCAAAATGCATGTATAAAATATCTGTCTTACTGTGTTTTAATTGCTATAATAAAATACCTGGGGCTGTGTCTCTTATAAAGCAAAGACGTTTATTCAGTGCACAGTTCTGCAGGTCCCAGAGCATGGCACGTGACTGGCTGCCAGCTGGACCTCTTAGCAGAGAGCGTCGCGAGGCAGAAGCAGGAAGGGGAGAGAGAGGAAGCCAGAGGTGGGAGGCCAGGCTCACTGTTCTACCTTGAACCACGCTCGGGAGACAGCCCATTCCTCTGAGCCCAGCTGAGTCCAGGGCTCAACGCTAACCCTTCAGCTCCCGCCAGGCTCAGCACATAGGCTTCCCGCAACCTCTCAGAGCCATTATTTTGGAGACCAGGCTTGTAGTGCATGATCCATAGGATGCTCTTTGGCTCAGTGATGTCATGTCTGGGAACGACAGGAACAACTTCCTCCTTTGCAGTGCTTGTCCTACCACGTACTTCTGGTAGGCTGGACACATTGTTTACTCCTCACCACAAGCCCACAAAGTGGGTCTAATTAGCTCTGTTTTACAGAGAAAGAAATTGACCTTTTAAAGAGTCAGGTAAACTTTAGATTGGATCCAGACTGACACTAATTAGCTGTTTTCCCAGGACAAATTGCTTAAATTTTCTACAGCAGCTTCCAAGGTGCTACTGTCAAAGAAATAATATTACACAGCAGATTTAAACTAAAGCTCTTTATTGGATTGGCTGCTCATTTGGATTATCTCTGATGTAGCTGACTTTCATTTTTTTAAACCACTTGAGAGTAGCTTCTGATTCCGAAATTAAGTTGTGAGCCGCAATCACATGGCAGGCAGAGCTAGTGGGGATGGCTTTGTTTTAGCTATGACCTGAGACACACCTGCTCCTACGGTTTTCATCCTTACACACTGTGGCTCTCATCACATCCTTTGCTTCGACTCTTTGTCTCTTGTTCCCTTGCTAGATTAAAAATTCTCCAAGGAAACAATGGCCTTGAATACATGTTTGCCTCCACCCTGACATCTGCCTGGTCCCATCCTCCCTCTGGCTAGGAAGAGAGAAAAAAATCCTTTTTTCAGGCCAGGAATTTAGCTCAGTGGTTTTGCTGCCTGCTGTACAAGCACAAGGACCGGAGTTCAACACCCATACCAAAAAAAAATCCTTTTTTCCAGAAGCAATTGGGCCATCGTGACCTGAGGAAAAGAGGGGCCTCGAGAATATGGAGCTGAGTGCAGGACACAGGGGCAGGCACAGAAAAGATATTTAGGGTTGTATTCTTAGAAAGGAAGATTTGGAGCTGAGGGAATCTAGGTGATTCCATAAAAATATACAAAATGTTCTCATTAGCACTAAGTCAAGAGAGCTATCTTGGCTTGGGCGTCCAGAAACTGACCCAGAGATGAGATTCAGCAAAGACCTGAAGAGGAAGTGCTTCCAGCAGAAGCCGGAAGGGAGCAGAGCGGGTGAAGGGAAGAAATCGGATAGGCTGAAGACGGGCAGAGGTGCAGCCCGTCTGGTGGATAAATCACAACTCAGACTTTGTCTTCCCTGGGACAGGATCCTGCTCTCGTACTTCCACACCAGGCCGTCCCTAGTCTTCACAAGGGTTGGGGAAGCTTCCAGGCACTGTGGCTCCAGCCCCGGTGGCAAAGTGGCTCTAGTAGCCCAAGGATCCGCCTTCTCAGAGGCATAGGTGCAGGGAATGAGGCACAAAGGCACCCGGAAGATAGGAGAAGGCGCACCAGTGTTCAGAGTAGCATCGATGACAGAGCTGCACCCCTAAGGTGTCAGCGACACCACACTGGTGTAAATGCCGTTAAACCCACGACCTTACATAGCTTCCTCATCTGTGGAGCAGGGGTAGAGCTACTTTACCTGCTTGTATTATGGCATGATTGCACAAACAAAACAAAACGAGGCCTGGCACCCAGAATTGTGTTGGCAGCTAAGGGGTCACATGAAGGCTGGCACTGGGATTGGTTCCTTCACTCCGGCCCAGCACATAGGGTCGGGCTTGGGCTCCTGTCTTGCAGGCATCGAGGCTGACAGCCTTTGAGAAGAGCTTGTTCATATTAGGAAGACAGCAGACACTTTCTTAATGTTGATAAATTTTGCAGCAGTTTCTTTAATACATAGTAGCTGCCTTGCAGTACATCTAATTAACCACCAGACACCATGCTGCAGCTGTGTTTGGCTTTGATGTGCTCATCAGCTTCAGCAAGGAAGTATCCGAAAGCTAATCATAATACGACTTAGCTCCTATAAAATGCCTTTTATCTTCAAAGTGGTTTGCAATTGGTAATTCGTAGAGGGATTAGGGCGATCAGCAGCTGGCTCATAGAGACCTCAAACCATTAGCAAGCGCCTTTCATGCAGCTTCTAACCGAGCAGGAGAGTGAGGAGGCACTGCTTAATACCAGTCATCTGGACCCGGAAGTTATTTCACGGAGGTACGAGACAGCTGCTCTGCCTCCCCTGAGGCCAGAACAAAGAAATTGGACCTAATTTGAGGAGGAAGGACGCTGGATGGAGTGTTGCATAAGCCTGGCAGCTGCAGAGGAAAAAACAGCCCTTGTCCTGGGCGCTCCGCACACCCGCCCCTGGCAGTCTCCATCCGGGGTCTGGGGGCTGGGGGGGTGAGGCCGCACCATGAAGTCCCTCCTCAGTGGTGCATGTAAGAGCCCTCGATTCTATCTCCTCATGTAATCTTGTGGCTTTTGCTCTTTTGTTCGTTAATTTTGTTCAAAGTAATCTGTAATGGAGGAAGCCAATTTGATCTCAATAAAATAATAATAACAATAATGATAATAATAACGATAACACTAGCTACTCTCCTAAGGTGCTAACTATCCCAGCCCTTCACTTCACAAGCGAGGCTCAGAGACCCCTGGAAACCCATCTGGCCTTGTGTGGGTTGCAATCCACATTCTAGAGGCCGTCAGAGAAGGGATCCAAACCCTCCCTCACCACGTGTAAATAGAGTCTGTGGGTTCCTATGCTGCGTCCCTCGCCCTCAGTGGTGTGTTCAGGAGGGGAGAGTTTGTGGAGGAGTGGCTCCCATCTCGCTCCTCACCGGAAGGACCCTTCCCTCTGCCTCATCTGGTCCCACTGGAGAATCTGCCCAGGCCCAAGGACAGTGGAAGGAGGTGCCATAACCAAGATTTAGGATACATTTGATAATGGCCCTGGCCTGCCATTTAGGGTCGGGTATGGCCTAGAAGGGTGTGAGCTCCGGGGGCCTCTGCAGACGACGCTGGGGACTGATAGCCCCATCACCATATTCAAGGCAGAAACATGAGAGCAGCTGATAGCCCGGGAGCATCACACCATCGGAAGATGCAGGTGCCGCACATCAGGGCTTCCCCTCCGCACCCTGCACGTTGGTTGCTAAATATTGCAGTGTTTGTTTTCTCTGGCACCGACGGTGTGTCCTAGAATTCAGTCTAATTCTGACCTCTCCGGGGTTAGTGCGGACCCCAAAAGTTACAGGCCCTCCCTCACATAGGGCCACAAGTCCAATGCCCACCACACTCTGACAAGCAGCGCTGAGGGCAGAACTTCCTTCATTTGCTCCTCAGAGTGGGTAAGGGGCTCGGATGGCCACAGAGCGAGGAAAGCAAAGTGCTTGCTATCACCAGCTTGTTAGCCAGGACATGGCCGGGGAGGAGCCGACCGTTTCTCCAGGGGACACACAGAGCGTCCTTGCCTCTCCAGGACCACTGTGTAGGGTTACTGGTGACCTCAGGCTCCAGGCCCTCTTCCCTGCCGGATGTCGTGAGTTCTAAACCTGCTCACCTGCTGCCTCCTCTGGCAGCAGCCTCCATCTCCACGCTGTCCGGGTGCCGGCAGAGCCACCTCCTTGGCACAGACTCCATTACAGCCGACAGGGCCTTCTTAGGAATACACGAAGACGCTCTCACCACGAAGGGAATGCCCAGGATTCAGGGGCCCAGGCCCAGTCAGGCGCAGAGATCAAATACTTGTTACTTCACCCCAGACAAGGAAACAGGCTGGCCACTGGTGGGCTGTCCTTTCATTTACATGACACATGTCAATTGCATACCTACTAAGATTTACTGAAATGGAGCCGCTTTGCCTTTGAGGAAGATGTGAACTGTATCTTACATTTTACGCACTTGGAAAATCTAAGCAGTCCGACAAAGCAGTGCATGCTAGGACTGGATGCACAGAAGAGTCAGTGGAGCTCAGGTTCAGAGAGCCCGAGCAGGCGGCTGGGTGGTCTGGGAAGACCCCCAAGAGGAGGCGGATTCTGATGGGGACAGAACGGCATCTACAGGAGTGACAGAGGAGAGTCTCATGCCGTGTTCTGACAGGAAGGAGAAGGAACCCGAATCTTCCCTTCATTGAGTCTCAAAGCCAGTGCAGTTCCATTCTGCACCTGATGATTTTCTCTTCTTTTTGGTGGTAAATTTGACTCCCTGCCGTGTTTGGCTCAAGACATGGGGTAGATCATGTAAACTTTTGGGCGCTAAGATTCTCATTACTAAAAGGGAGAAAAGAAGGCCAATCCTGACACGAAAGCTCCACTCTGTGATATCGCGTGAGTTCAGTAACCTCACCAGGCCTCAGTTTCCCCATATGTAACAAGCAGAAGGCAGTGTCTACTTCTGGCAAGGACAAGCAGCTCAAAGCACAGAAGGCACTGAGAAACTTCGGGTACATCCTGAGCCACTGGCAGACGCCAGCCCTTACCATTGCTTCTAAGGCATTTCCAGAGTTAGAAATGAAATGCTAGCTGAAGTGGTTAGAAGTGATTGCTTTTTAAATTTCATCGTGATTGGTATCGATCTGAATTTGTGTCTTTATGGTTTCATCACTCCTAAGGAGTCATATTGTTATCAGAATTGTGCAGTGAGAAGGGTAATTCTGGGACTGCCTTAGAAGTAATCATAAGAGCTAAGGTTTACCGACTGCTCACTAAGTGCCAGGCATAGTTGCTAAGTGCTTTGCTTGTTTTTAAGAGGCAGGCAGCAGAACCACTGAGCTAAACCCCCAGCCCATGCTTTGCTTGTTTTTAGTTGCTTGGTCCTCACATGAGCTAGGCGCTGTCTTCTAAGTTTTACCGGTGGGGAAATTGAAGTCTGAGGGGTTACTTAGCTCCCTCAGTGTCGTACAGCTGGAAGGGGTGAAGCCAGCATTTGAGCCTGGGACACTTTGACTCTCAGCTCATGCAGCATGAGCAGGGGCAGAGCCTTCCTCTCTGTGCCTCTGGAGCCTGCGTCAGTGCCCTGCACACATCGCCAGGGCTGACCATGTGTGACGCCCAGCTGCCCGTGTCCCATCTGCCCCTAGAGTTTCTCTGGAGCCAGCAAGCATGGCAAGCGGGTCTGTGCATGCAGCCACTGCAGCAGCCTCATCAGTGACAGGTGGAGCAGTGGACACGAATTCTGCCGCCTGTTGCCTCAGGGGTGGTCACAGAGCCTGTGCTCTGTGCGAGTTTCGGGGTTCTCTGGAGGTACCAACGCTGTGAGCCCGCCCCGCAGCCACTGATTCAGCGCCTTTACTGCCTGCCTTCCCCCATTTCACTCCCCACTTGCTGGACAGGTTTTCCTGCTCCTCCCAAACCACTGCCACTCAAATCTTTGCCACAGGGCCTTCTATGACACCACGTGTTTGTGTCACCCCAAAAGATACACTGAAGTCCTAACCTTGAGACAGGGTCTTACTACTTACTTCAACGTGGCCTTGAACTTACTTATGTAGCCAAGACTGGCCTTGAGCTCACAGAGATCCTCCTGCCTCAGTATCCTGAGTGCAGGGCTCACAATGTGATCTTTCAATGTAGGATCCACTGGGCAAGGTGAGGCACGCCTGTGATCCCAGCACTGTAGAGGGTCACCAGTTTGGGCTACAGAAGGAGTTCAAGGCAGCCTGAACCATGTAGGAAAACCTTGTCTCAACAAGAACGGTCCCTGCAGCTATGCTCGGGTAATGTAGGAGGGGTCGTTTGGGTGGCCTGAGGCCCAGCGTGACCGGTGTTCTAGGGGGGAAGACGATGCGGGGTGCATGTGACCATGGAGGCGGAATCTGGGACGGTGGACAGAGGCAGGTGGAAGCCAGGAAGGTGAAGCGTGCACAGTGACACCAAGACGGAGGGAGGGTGCTGCCCGGAGTCCCAGAGAGGCCTGATTCCAACTTTGAGTTCCAGAGCTGTGAGAAGGGGGTTCTGGCTTGGGATCCTCTGCCACAGCAGCTCAAGGGAAAGGCTACAGCTCCCTGCTGAGGGCTTGATTCATCCTGAGCTGCTCTTCCAGGGGTCCCCTGTGCACCCCTCTGAGGCAAGTGTGCACACCCGCACTGGTGCTGCCTTTAGACCCTGTGCCCCTGCTGCCGTCTCTGGCTTCCTTCAGCTTTGCCAGCCTGGAGTGGATCTGTGAGGCTTCCTGGGACATGCCCGTCCCTTGACGCCTGGGCTGTTGGAGAGACTTGAGCAGCTTCTGGAGATGCTTTGGAAGCTCTAGATTTCCTGGCTGTGGTAGGAGGAGTTCATAGGGAGCGGTATGTAGTGGCTCCTTCACAGGTGTGGCGGGTGGGAGGTATCGGCTGCTCCCCTTCTCCTCTGAGCTGGTGAGGGGAAACCTTGCAGAACCCACAGGAGGGAGTTAGGTCTGCTGGGTGAACTTTCTGATCTCACAGTTGCTAAGCTGTGAGAATTGCTCTGGAGATCCGAGGAATCTTCCTAGAAATGCCTAGGCACTGTGTAAATGCCATCCTCACATAAGGGCTTTATGGAACCACCCTGAGGGGAGGAGGACCTGAAGACCCAGAGACTGGTGGGTGAAGCCCGAAAGGTAAAGCTCCAAGAAGGAAGCACTTTGTCACCTTAGCTTAGGCAGCGATCTTCCAAGTACAACAGCAGGAGCACAGTCCATTTTTAAAAACAGAAAATTGAAAACTTCTGCTCCTTGAATGACATCATCTAAGAGAAAGAAAAGCAGGCTAGAGACAGGGATGAAGTATTTACAAGGCAGATACCTGGTAGCGGGTTTTATCACCGTGACTGCCCACCATCTAATCTCCATGAACACAGGAGACAGGCCCCGGAGAACCCGCTCTCCAGCTCCCACAAACCGCTGCGTACATTTAGATTGAAATGTTACCGTGTATTTAAAATTCAGATTTATTCTACCTCCAGAAAGTCTGCAGATGGAAAAATTCAAGTGCGTTATGATTTCCTTTTGTCACATTAACTCAGTTTTTCATTAAGAACATTCTGTAATCTTGGAACTCCCCAAATATGGACTGCCAAGAGCTAGGAGGGGTTAAGGACGAATGGCTGCAGTCTTCTCGTGTGCAGATGCAGAAACCGGGGCCCACACTGGTGTGACTAGCTCGGGCTCTGTGAGGACCAGGTGCTCGTGTGCCTCCTTCCTATCACCTGGCAAGTGCCCTCTGTAGCCCTCCCCGGGCGTTGTCAGAACCAGCACAAGGCGGGGCTGGTGATTGTGTGTGGGCTCCCCAAGTCCGGCCGGCGAGCAGCTCAGCACATTGCTCCTGTGGATGGGGCGCGTGGCCTCCTGCCTGAACTGTGGAGCCCGAGAGCTGGCTGCCTCTGAGCAGCGTGAGAGCGAGCGAGCGAGTGTGGGTCCAGAGCTCTGCACCCAAGGCCATGCTGCGCAGGTCATGTGGGCAGAGTGGGGTCGAGTCGGACACTGAACATGCTCTAAGAGCTTGGATTGTTTAACCTCAGCTTCTGCACTAACTTACTGCGTACTACTGGAAAGTCTCGACCTCCCTGAACTCCAACTTTCTTGTTGGTAAAATGGACCTATTCTACCATCCAAAATGGAGCTGGTAATAGCTCCATGAGAGGGCTGTGAAACTCCACTCCATGGCACCGGGCCTGCCTCTGAGGAGACAGTAAGTGGCTGGTTTATCAGGGTGTGTCAGTTGTCATGTGGTTGCTTAAATTAGGAGAAATTGTTTTCAGGTTTCCTGCACCACACCTCCTTTCAATCTGGAAATGTCCGCCTTCTCTGTACTCTGCCTCTGCCCCTCAGTGGGTGAGGACCCATCAGGACCAGGGCGCATTTCCCTCATCCTGAGCGTCTGCTAATTGGAGGTGGCAGGACCAGGACGTGGGGTGGCTCTGCACCTCTTGCCTGCCTCTCCCCATCCCATCACCTCCCTCTCTCTCCCGTCTTCCATATTTAGGTTCTGAAAAGCCGGAGGAACGGACCGATCTGGATGGCTTCCCCCGACAGGAGGGAGGGTGCCCGGCCCCCGAGCCCTGGCTGGGACCCGAAGCAGAGCGGGGCCTGTCCGGCCCAGGAGCAGGCAGCCCGCCAGCCGGCCATGCTAAGGAAGGCGCAGGAGTTCTTCCAGACCTGTGACCCAGAGGGCAAGGGCTTCATTGCCAGGAGCGACATGCAGGTACGCAGGGTCTGGGCCTCCACCCAGAGCCCCGGGTGACAGGGGACCCCATGGTTGACATGCTTCACAGAAAGGACACATCCGTCCTGCCTGAAGAAGCCCTTGGCCCTGGGGGCCAGTTCTCCTGGCTCCCTTCCCCGTCTGGCCTTTGCCTGCTGTCCGTCTTGGAACGTTTCACCTCTCTGGCTCAGTGGCCCCCCAAGAGCTGTGGGAAATGGTGAGGGAAACACAAGGAGTTCATTTGATGAGGCGAAGAGGCTCCTGAAACCACGGGCCACAGGTATTGACTTGCTGCTCCCTGGTGACGCTGGGCCCTGATGACGTCACTTCTGCTGTGTGGGGGAGGAGGGGAGAGTGTCGCTGCCATGCTGGAGCAAGGCGTTTCTGGAGCTCACTCGCCTGCCTCAGCCCCGGAAGCAGGGCACGGAGGGACAGCAGGGCCTCAGCGTGCTTCGAAGCCTGGTCCCTGGTGCTGTGTTCCTAGGAAACCTCACTGCGGGTTGACATTTGAATTCTAGAATTTCACGGACCAGCAGATACTCCTCTGCTTTTGCTATTTCTTCAATCATTTGAAAACAGGAAAGCCGTTCGTTGCTCACTGACTGTGAGAAAACACTCCTAGCGGGCTTAGTCCACAGGCCTAGTTTGCCCTCCCTGGCCTGTGATGCTTACCTCAGCTGTCAGAACCTTCCTCCTCCAGTCTTAGCTGCAGTCTTGGGTCACTTGTGTGTGAGTGAGTGAGAGTCTTGCAGGCCCCTGAGGTGCTAGGACAGCAACTCTCCCCGCAGCCTTTCCACCATGTGCTCTGTCAGGAGAGGGCTTTTTGGACAGATGTGGACCTGTGCTGTTAGAAGAAGACTTGCAATGGTCAGGTTTTCTCTTTCTTTTTCTGCTTTTTTGTTTGGTATTTGTAATACCAGGGATTCAACCTAGGATCTTTGCCCTGAGTTACCTCCCCAGCCCTTTATTTTGATACAGGGTCTCGCTAAGTTGCCCAGGCTGGGCTAGAACTGCAATCCTCCTGCCTCAGCCTCCCAGAGCACTGGGATGACACTCGTGTGCTCGCACACCAAGCTAGGTTTTCATTCTTTAAGTTTAGCTTCTCAGTGTACACCGGGTTGGACAATGGAATGAGCACCCTCTTTAAGGCTGCCTCCTCACCCTGGGCCCGCAGAATGGCTTGCGTGTTCTCCCTGGGTTGTGCCACCACCCATCACTGCAGGAACGGAGGGAAGAGACAGAGGGAGCAGCACTGGCTCGGCCACCCCAGTTTTCAGCAGTGGACTCCCCACTGAGTTTCTGTCGCCAAAACCCATCCCGCACCCCTGCAGGCTGTGCCCAGGCCGGGCTCCAGCTGTTAGAGGAAACCTTTGACAGACCTCTGCCTGTGAGGCCCTCACTCCTTCCCAGGTCGCAGCAGCAGTGCTTGGTGGGTGGCTTCTGTCTGTCGTGGGCCTGTCTGCCTGTGGAGCCAGGAGTAGAGCCCAGAGCCTCCCACGTGCTAGGCACACGCACGGCCCTGAGCTGCAGCCCAGGTCCCTGCAGGCTTAGCTTTCGACCCCCCAAAAAAGCAGAGCAAACTCATGCTTAGGGAGCTCAGCTCCCTGCTGCCTGCACTGTGTGGCTCAGCCCTCTCGCTGACTGTCCCAGTTCCCTCTCCCAGACCTTTAAAGAAGGAAGAGACCTGCCGATTTTAAGCGGTCAGGCCCACATTTTTAGAGCAGTTGCTTGGATTTGGCTTGGAATGCAGTCAGAAGCATGAAGGCCCAGGAGGCCAGCTCACCTCCCTTCCTCCTCAGTCTTCCTCCTCCCAGGTAGGAGGAAGGGGACAAGGGAACCACCACGAAGAGGCAACTGGCACGTATTTCCACCGTTTGATGCTCTGGAGTTTTGCTCTCTCTGTGAGCTATGGGGCACTTGAAGTCTTCTTTTCTTCAGGCCGAGAAAGTATTTTCAAGAGTTCCGAGCACGCTGTCTAAGCGCTGCCCCTCTGGTCTCTTCCGGCGGCCGTGTCTGCAGGAAGAGATGCTGGGGAAGAGCAGTCCTCTCACAGCCCACCCGGCTCTCGGGGAAAGTGCGGTGGCCCGCGGTGGCCCGGGCAGCCCTCCTGGTGCGGTGCGGCGCACAGCTACTGTGCGAACAGCGCCCCACCCCGCGCACAGGGGCTCCTGCACACCCCCGCTTCCTGGCCCTCAGCCCCAGGCAGCCTCATGGGGCCGGTGGGGAGCTGGCTCTGTCCTGTGAGGCTGTGGGCGCGTGGGAGGGTGAGTGCAGAGAAGAGGAGGAGAAATCCTGGCAGTTGTCTTAAGAAAGAATGAGAGAGGCACGCTCCTCCCCGGGGGCTCTTTTCCTTCCTTCCTTCTTTCTTTCTCTTTTTTTTTTGCTTCAAATAGAAAATATTTATTACACAAAAAAGTAATAACTGACAAACTACCAATATGTTGAACTTAGAAAAAGTACTAAGCTATTTCGTAACTCTTTAAAAAAAAAAACTTTTTTATTATTCAAGCTAACTTACTTCCAAGTTAAAAAAGTTACAAAATTTTGGTTTAAAAAATGCTTCTCTATGACTGCCTCGAGTTATTTTGCTATGCGATGACAAAAAGTATCTTTGAAATGCTTTGGGTATTTAAATGGATGTTTGTTACATAAATTTATATAAATAACTTTTATATCAGTAACAGGCCAACATATAGCCTCCCTAAACACCCTTTTAGTAGAAACAGGAACCATTAATGATGCAGAATAAAACTTACAATACCTCTCAATTTACATACAGCACAATAAGAAATCTGACTACCCTAGTGATATTTAAAGAATATGGTTAGTCACGCTCTCCTGGTATTACTGAATATGCTAGTACTCTCATCAAATGAATAGTACTTCCATTACCTCATATTTTCCTCTATATTCCTTGTCTCCAGGTTGGAATAGCCCTGTGTGGGATATGTAGAAGTGGCCCAGAGCCTGTTGGTCCTATGCTTTTGGTTCATTCTTCTCAACCTTTGGTAGATTTGTAAAGCCTAGAGGGATCTCTACTAACATTATTTTCAACCTTTTCCTTTAATTTTGCCAATCTTCTTTGTTTTTCTGCCTTTTCCTCTTCTTTTGCTTGCCTATCTAGAATTTTCAATTCAAGTTTATATAAATCTCTTTCTTGAAACCTGGAAATTTCATCAGCAACAGTTTTCCTTTTTTCTGCCTTTTCTCTTATCTCTTTTTCAAGCCTCAAAAATTCTTCTTGTTCTTCTGCTGGGTATAACTTTCTAATAGTAATTTTAGTTTAAGCTGGCGTTGGCGTTCTTTTTGCTGCTTTTTCTTTTTCTCTTCCTCTTCTTTTAACCTAGAAGCATATTTCATTGACAGTTCTGTACTTTTCTGTTTTTTCCAAGCTTCAACTGCCAACTTCTGTTTCTTTCTTTCTTCCTCTTTTTGCTTTTGATTACCTTCTGGTTTATTATGAAAAAGCACAGGAATATCGTCTGCCTTCTCTTTTAACTTGAAAATTTCTTGCTTCTTTTGCTGCTTTTTAGTTTTCCAATTCTGAATAGACTTTTTTTCTTTCTTCTAGAGTCAGAAATTTCTGATACCATTTCTCATGCTGTTGAACTTCATCCTGTGTTCTTCCCGGGAAGTGTTCTCTAGAACTTCTTTCATAAATGCAGGCTTCCCTTTATGTTTATTTCTCACTTTTATAAAGGTCTGGTGGTCATAACTATCCCAGCCCCCCTGTTGCCCTCCTGTTTGCTGCAGGAATTTTTCAAAATCTACCACTGCTGCTGGAAGAGTATTGGGTGTCATTTTGTCTACAGAAACTTTACTTGAGATTGCTCTGAAAACTTTCTCTGTTTCTGAATTACCCACAGCTCATGTGTCAATTTTTCTTGATATGGCACTCAATTCATTATTTGTTGCTTTTTCTTCTTTAATAAGCTCATTGTATATCAGTCTTTGTTCTTCTTTAAGTGTTGATTGCATTTTCAATTTCTTACATCATTTCTCTGAGCTTTTCAACAAAATCAGGTGTAGGCTTCACATCTTTTAAGTGACGCTGAAGTTTCTTTACATCGTTATGTATTTTGGCTAATTGTTGCTAGATGTTTGCTCTTTCCATTTTCCTGCTGTTAATCAATTTATTTTCCAATTCTTCCAGCATACTGTGCTCAATTCTGAAGTCATTTTTTTGATTGTAGAAATGACTGTGTTTATCTTTCTCTATAATAATAACTTGATTTTTAAAGTTTTCTGCTGTGCGTATGAATTCTGCTTTGTTCCACTAACTTTCCGCTGCCAGTTCTGAAGTTGAAAAGTATGAATTCCACCTGAAGCACTAAAATAGCCATCATTCTGTCGCGTCGCCGGCGTCGCTGCCGCTCCCACGCTGGTCCCCGCGGTCGCGCCAGCCCCAGTCACCGCCCCAGCGACCGCGTCAGGGCGGCCATGTTTCCTCACCAAGTCGCTTCGGGGGCAGAGACCAGGCGGGTCTGGGGGTTCGCGCCAGAGCAACTCCCCCGGGTCTCGCCAACAGGTCTGGGAGGAGCGGCCAGCTGGGGTCCAGGAGCGCGGGGCGGGGCGAGGCGAGGGGCGGGGCGGGGAGAGGGGCGGAGCCTGGTGTAGGTTGGAGGGCAGAAGGGCGGGGCCGCCGGGGGAGGGGTGGGGCGGGGCGAGCTCTTTCTTAAACAAAGGAAAATGTTTGCCTACAGCGAGACGCAGTCCTCCTGGAGGTGGGGGGTCAGAGCCTATCTCAGGCCGAAGCCTTGCCGGATATCGCGGGAGGAAGCAGGGAAAAGCCAGAGGAGCCGGGTTTGGGGGTCACATAAAACTGATACTCATGCCCATGTGTTTTGGTGAGGGAGGTGGAACGCAGGGCCACACACAATCTAGGCAAGACCCTACCCCCTGAGCTGTACCCTACCCTAGTCCTGGGTATTTTAAAAGTCGGGTCCCTGGTGGCGCCCTGGAGGAGCAGAAGTGGGTGGCCATGTGCTGGGGTCCCCCTGTGGACTTCTGCGGCTGGTGCTGGTGCTGGACGTTGAGCTGCGGACAGTCTGCAGCTTGGACGGGCCCTGCGCCGTGGTGGGCCATCCAGGCGGGGCGGGCAGGAGTTCTTCCCAGGCCAGGTCTGGGGCGGTACCCCAGAGAGGCAGTCGTGGGCCGAGGACCCCAACTGCCACTCAGTCCTGCTTCAGAGGCAAGAAGGACACGCGAGAGGGCTGGGCTGTGGGGCCCGAGGACCCCAGGAGCTGGCCGAGGTCGGGCGGGAGGGCTTCCGAGGAATCCTGGAGCCCCAAACTGTTCTGATTTTTTTTGAGGAGTAAAAGGATCGTCTGCCAACACCAGCTCCGTCATCATTACCTGCCTCCCCAGTCCTGCCTGGAGTTCCAGACTGTGAGAATTCCCTTGGAGGTCGGCGGACTGACCAGTCTGAGCTGTTCTGGGAGTAAAGTGGTATTGGGACGCATTGTTCTGGCTGCCTTCACAGGGCAGTGAGAGGCCTGAGTGCTGCGGACGTGGAGGCCTGCAGAGCACGAGCACAGAATGTGGGCGCCTCACCGAAGTGCGGGTGACTCCGATTACGGGTAACAAGAAGCGCTGAAGACCTTTGTGCCCGGCTGTCTTGGGTTTGACCTGGGACCTGCAGCAGGGGCCGTGAGTCGAGTCCCCGGCCCTGGCCCAGGTTCCTGGCTGCGAGTCAGTGGGCGCCACTCCGGCAGCATACGTCGGGAATGAGCCGCTGCACACGGACACTTACGACCCGGGAATCTCCGGAAGTGCCCTGTCTCAGCCGTGAAATCGGCATCGCAGCTGTGTTTATGCGCTCAGGATTCTGCATTCATTCACTGCGGCCGCCACCCCCACCCCCCCAAGGAGCTCTTTCCACCTGCCTGCAGCGCAGGAAGTCTCCCTCCCACCCCTCGCCCAGCCTTGGACACCCGTCTGCTCTCTGCCTCTGGGCATCTGACTACACTGAGCGCTTCTCACCGGTGGAGCCACACAGATCCTGACCTGTGTCGGCCTTATTTACCGGGCGCCGGGAGAGGGGGAGGCGTACGCGGGACGCGCCACTCTCAGGACATGGACTAGTTTGGCGCCAGGAGTGCAGCCTGGTCTCTGTCAGTTGAGGCCTGCGGGAGAACCCCTCCCCCCACCCCACCCCACCCCACCCCACCCCACGGTGGAGGTTCGGTAATGCTGGGTGCCACGCTGCGCATCCCTTTTTTTTAATTTTTTTATTTTTTTACTTTTTGTATGTTTTTTTATTTGCTCCAGGTGAGGTTTGTAACTGTCACTTTCCTACACTCTGGATTATTTCTGATCCCACCACAAGGAGCCCTTGACTCTGCTAACAGGAGAAATCGGGAATGAAGTCTCCTTACTCTGCCATCTTGCCAAGGGAGTCTCCGTTTTCGAGAGATTTCAAAGGTTACTGCATGAACCCAGATAAGCTCCACGCTCAGCTCCTCAACTCCCCTCTTTCAGCTTATTAAGAACCAAGGGGGAAACCCCACCAGACAGCAAGGCATCTCCGAGCTGAATCCCTTTTCCCATCCTTGGTTAAAACACTTTGCACATAAGGCCAGGTGGAAGCTGATGTTTTTACCCATCTCGCTGCTTTAAAGCACCATTATGAAGTCAGGTTGTACAGTAGTTAACAGTACCTTTTATATATCTCTCTCATATCTACCGTATATAGATATGATAGGTATATACTGTACACAAGAGTTAACAGTGGCTTCTAGAAATGGGCTTTCTTCAAGGTTTCCTGTGTGGTAAGCACCCGAAATGCTGTAGAAAAGTACCTGTGTGGTAGCCTTGTCTCCCTGCTGCTGGTTAGGCTCTGTCTGAATGTTCAGGGATGGTGCCGGTAAGACAGATCAGAGGTTGAGAGGGATGTGGGCCACCGGCTGTCTACTTTTCTGCCCCTGCTTGTGGTCCTATCTGATCAGGCTAGAAAACAACAACAAAAAGATATATAGTAAAAAGAAAAATACCCAATATATAGATTTCTATAGAATTTCCTTTTTCCATCTCTCTGGCCTCTCCTCTGCTAGGTATTACTATTTTTTGTTACTGGTTTTTGCTGCAGTAACTCTCGTTTCAGTCACAGCAAGAAACAAAAACCCAAACAAACAGAAAACCCCTCTGAAAGAGTAGAAAACAAAAGGTTTGACCCAAAAAGGAGGGGAATAGGGAGGGGGCTTGGTTTTGTTTTTTAAATAGGACTGAAGATTAACATTGAAAAATCAGGAGATGATGTCCAACCCTTTTCACAAGGCAAAGCCCTCTGGTATTTCCGCCTCTGTGGTTTTTGTTTTAAATTCGTTTTTCTCTTCTGGGTGCTGATACTTCTCTCCATCCTCATGTTCTTGGTGTTTTATTGTGTTTATATTTTTTGTTTAACTTGGTGTCACTACCTCAGTTTGCCCCCATGTCCCTTACACATAAGCAAAATATTCCTTCAGCGGAGTGAAGAGGTGGCGGATGACTGGCATGCTCCAGGACCGGCCCAGCAGTCTCTGCCTTGCCAGGCGGGTCATGCTGGAGACGTCGGTATAGTGGACAGGGAAGCCAAACACCCTTTCCATTTCAGTGCACCATAAGATGTCCTCTTTCTCATTCATGAAGATGAGGAAATGCTGGTCTTTGCCCTGCTTTATGGAGTTTGACCTGGTAGTAAAGGTCCTCACTTTGCTGAACTTGTCTATTCTGCCGTGTTCCAGACACTCCTGCAGCTCCAGCTTATCGTACACAGTGGATGCCAGTGGCCTGTTCATACCGGGAAGGTGACCCCAGAAGTAGCAGGCCCTGTGTGCAGCTGACACTTCTTTGGCATCAATCATCACAGGGTTGGACTCGAGAAATGGTGAGATGTCCCTCTTGTCACTAACGCCCATGGCCACCACATTCTCAAAGAGCCAGAAGAAGGGGTGGTCATCTCTCTCATTGGGCCGTGCATCATGCAGGAGGCGGTAGAACTCAAAGAAGAGCCGGCCAGTGCCCTCGTAGTGTCCCTTTCAGGCAGGGTTGACGATGAAGAGGTCATTGCAGGGACTGCTCCCAATCACCAGATTGAATGGGCCCACTCCTGGATGTGCTCCTGCGTGACGCTGCGGACGTCCCCGATGTACATGATCTTCCCCTGGTGCCGCACCATGCCCTCTGTAATGGAGTCTTCACTCACCTCTGAGGCAGTGTAGCAGTCCACCTGGATGCCTAGGTCCTTCAGCACCAGGAGCCCAGTAGCGATTCCATCAAAGAGAGACAGCACCCGGATGGTTTCCTCTTCTCATCTGGGACAGGCAGATAAACCTCCGGAGGGTCAAACTCCTGGTTGTGGTTATTGGCGAAGAACATCTGGAGCCCAGACGGCCAGTCTTCCATGCCCAGCCATGTTGTAGGTCAGAATTCCTTCCTCCTAAGGCTGAGTTTGCGGCTGTCTGTTGACCACATTTGGTTTCATTGTCTGTTGATGGACTCTTCAGTGGCTTCCACCCCTGGGTATTTGTGAAAGATGCTGCTGTTGATGTGGGTGCCCAAGTAGCCAGTCAAGTTCCTGCTTCTGCTTCTTTTAGATCTGTGCCCAGAGGTAATGATGCAGGATTGCTTCTGCTTCTAATTTCTGAGGAAGCTTCATCCCATTTTCCACGGCAGCTGCAGCATCCTGAGTGATTTTAGGGGCGAGCCACATCCTGCCTCAGAGGAGGAGGGCGTTTCTGCTGGAGGGCACCATCCCATTGCCTGCAGCTGCTTCTTCCCTTGTTCTGCTACATGAGGGGCGGTGACTTCACCTCAGAGGACTTCCGGTGTCTGGGGACATTTCCGATCAAGACAACAGGAGAAGGGGGTGCTGTTGGCATCTGGGAGGCAGGGAGGGTGCTGCTGAGTGCCCTGGAAAGCACAGGAAACCCTGCTCCTGCTCCCTCCCTCCACTGCCCCAGCAGAGAACCACCCATTCCCTGATGCCAGAGCACAGAGGCTGAGAAACCTCGGTCTCCATCAGGTGGTCCACCCAGTCCAAGCACAGCAAGGCACAAAGCAGATGGCAGTGGCTGTGCCCTCCCAGACCCCACCCTTCTCCTGAAGATCCTGGCATGGCTGAGCTGTGAATGCTCTGCAGGAGGCAGAGTTCAGTCCCAGCCGTGCAGATGCATCTCCCCTGCTTTTCCTCGAAATGGCAGTTTCTCCTGAGCGTACCACAGGTTACATGAGCCTGGGCCAGTCAGTGACCAGCAGGGCACAGAATCGGGCTGGAGCTCAAGGAAAGGCGTCACCTGTCATGGCTCGAGAGCCTTTGCCTTGGCACTACGCATCAGGACCACGTCCAGCTGCAGGTCCTGCAGAGGTCCAGTCGTGAGAGTCCAGTTGCTTCGTTGGCAGGCAGGCCGGTCAGGCCAGGGGATTTGAGGTGCAAACCAGCTGTCCCTAGGTGTAAGTGGCAGGTCTCTCACCACTCTCAGTCACCCACTCACCTATTTATCCATTCAGTGAATACCCAGCTATTCCGCCTGTCAGCACTGGCTGCCCGAAGGGGGCAGGACAGTGAGTGAAATGACTGGGGCCCTGGTCTCCACGCCGAGGTAGGGGACATTCCCGCCTACGGCATCCGCTGCACAGAAAACTCGGAGATGGGCTTGTGATGGAGACTGCGGTCTGGGGAGCCTCGTGCCCTGCCCCACGTCACCTGGGGAGATGCAGGCACCTTACTGAGAAAGGGATGAGGAGCGGAGGCTGGAGGAGGAACCGCCGGGAGAGGGCTGGGGAGGCTGGTGTGTCAGGAGGCCCCAGTCTTGGACAGTGGGAGGTGGACATGCGCTTCCTCCCATTTCTCTTCCTTCTCCTGTCTGCTCCTGGATGTGCGCAAAGGCTGCAAGTGAAGCAGAGGGTCATTCCCGGTGGACGGGCAAGGGGGACCTTGTGGTGCTAAGGGGCTGTGTGGACAGGTGACAGAGGTGAGCTCACCAGAGGACGAACGCCCTGGGAGAGCTGGACCATCCTTCACGCTCCAAGAGAGAAGCTGGCTCCTTCTCCCCCTCCCGTCCCCACTGCCCTGTAGGCAGAGCACAGTGGAGTAAATGACCTTGTTCCCCTCCACCCTACTTGTCTCAGTTAAAAATGTAGACAGCGCCAGGGGCCCAGGGGACCAGACCAGAATAAATTGATTTTGCATGGCTCTGCCAGCCCCAAGAAAAAAGATAAATAAGAGATAATTATGGTTATTAAAGCTAAAAGATTTTTTAAGTAGGGCCAACAGGAAAAGGTGAAAGAATCTGGCGTAGTGCAGCTTGCAGAAAAGGCAGTGGGCACGGAATTGCGGGCCAGGGAGCGAGGGTTACCTGGAAGACACAATGTCGCATTCCCCATCTTCAGAAACAGCAGAGAGGAAATGTGCTGTGACGTGAGTGGAGGCTGGGATTAGACACTAGGAGGGGTTTATGTCAGAGATGCTGTTAGATTCAGGAAGGTGCCTCAGTGAGGTCTGCAGTAGCTTTCCCTGGTTCATGCTAGCAAGAGAGAAGGCGCCTGTGTGTGGAGTGGTTTGGGAGAGGCAGGTTGGGTCCCACTAGCCCTGCAATTTCCCTCCAGCCCATTCCTAGCTCCAGTACTGCGTGAGGTAGCACATTTTTCCATCAGATCAGCAATCCTGAGTTGAGGGTGAGGAGGGAGGAAGGCTCATCCCATGGAAAGGTCTGGAATGGGCTGTGACAGGAGCTTGGCGTTTATCCTGCCTCTGTGGTAATGGCCTTGTTTCCAGTGGGGCCAGTCAACTTCCAGCTTGCAAAACTGACCCCTCTCTGCCTGTGTTTTGCCCGTGGCTTTTGAGACCGCTGGCTCATGGGTGCTGGCAGGCCAGAGGCATCAGCAGACACACTTCTAAGGTGTTCGCACACACTCGCTCTCCTTCCACTTGTGTCTACTTCAGTCCTTCTGCATGGCTTGCACTCCAGCCTCTCCCCACTCCACAGTGCTCCCCACACTCCCTAGCATAGGACCTGCCAAACCAGACTCTAGCCATCCACTGGGAGACGGCTGTGGGATCGGGCCTGCTGTCCCTGCGAGTGACGCTCTGGGCTCTCTGCCTGCCTGCCTGCCAAGGCCAGTGTTCCTTGTCTGCCGCCACCCGTCATTCCTGTGGGAGCAGCTTTGTGCCGTCCCTTGGGTAACTGGCAGGAAGAGGAACGGTGGCCTGAGACATAATGAATTTCCTCGGGGAGTCGTCGTCTGAAAGCGGAGGACCAGGGTGGAAGAGCGCACTTGCGGAAGGCGCACAGTAGCCTTGGCCTGGCCGCCAGGCAGAAGGCTGGACAAGGTGGCCACAGCTCAGCCCTTTCGGCCTGGGGCCACCTGTGGGCCCCCCTTCCCTCTCCCTGAGGCCCTGCTTATTTGTGACCTTGTGTACCGCCTGGCCCAGTCCCCTTGCACCCCAGACACTCTGGGGGTCGATACCTAAAGCCACTGGCAGTTCACACCTCAGGAACTGGTGGCCAGCTGGGAGGAACAGAATGGTTTCCAGATGGGCAAGGACCCAGCAGGGGCCGTGGGCACCTACACGTGCGGTGCTGACCCCCGGGGGCCTCCACAGGGAAGGCATCTGGGAGCAAGTGACGCCCCCCGCCAGGGCGGAGGGGAGGGCCTAGAAGGATCGTGCAAGGACCAGCGTCTCTGTGCCTCAGTGGCACTGTCTCCCTCCCCACCCTCCTGTTCAACACCATGCCAGGTGCGCCCTCTCCTCCAGGGGCTCCTTCCTGTCCATTACTGATGCCTGACTCAGACCTGGGTTTGCCCCTGGCTGTGTCGTCACCAGCCATGCGACCTTGGGCAGGCGATTTCACCTCAGGCTTTGTCTATAAAATGGGCTAAGAGTGCCTGCCTCAAAGATCATCATGGTAGATCACACACACACACACACACACACACACACACACACACACACATTCACATATTTACTTAAACACTGCCTGGTGAATTGTCTAGCACATTAGTCAGCACCCAATGGGCTCTGCCATAATGTGCAAGGGAAGAGCCAGTGGTAAAGCAGGGAGGCCTGGGCCCAACTCCAGCATCTTGGTGGGGTCTCTGAGCCCCAGGCCAGCCCGGGACCGAGGGACCTAACCAGCATCTGCACTGCTTTCAGAGGCTCCATGAGGAGTTGCCGCTCAGCCTGCAGGACCTGGAGGACGTGTTTGGCGCCCTGGATGCTGATGGCAATGGTTTTCTGACCCCAGAGGAGTTCGCTACTGGCTTTAGTAAGTGCTGCTGCGTGCAGGGACTCGGGCGATGGGGTGCCAAGCATTCCTGCCCTCCACTGTTCACCCCCTCCTCTGCTCCCTCAGGCCCCAAGAATGGCAAGGAGGAGGTGCTAGGGCTCAGGAGAGATGGGGAGCAGCAGTGAGATTCTTGCCCTGGTGGACAAAGTGGACAAATCAGTGGGACAACTCACCTCTTTCCAGCCCGAGCCTGCTGAGACTTCAGAGCTGAGGGAGCAGCAATTAGGGAATTCCTAGAAATTCAGAATACAGCATTTGTACTCAGGGTAACCAGCGGGAAGCAGAGCTGAGATCCATGAATAAGACAAAGAACCCAGGGACACCATCAGGTCAGACGACAAGCAGGCTTCCTGCAGAAGTCAGATCCCCTGCCTGGCCTTCAGGATAAGGTTTCTGTGTCCCAGGCAGCGTGAATGTGGAGAAAGTGAGTCTCTCCTGCGAAGAGGAGGGTGCTGGGGGATGGATGACAGCACGGACCACAGCACGGAGCACCAGGCTGCTGGAGACAACAGAGGGAAGGGTCTTAGCGTTTAGAGAAGAAAGCAGCCAGGACCACGAGGGAGCCCTCAGTCCTGTCGAACCTCTTGTCTTTCCCAGGCTTCAGCATCTCTGCAGATTGCTCATGGAAATGCAAACGACAGGCATCTGGGATACGGTGCCCTTGGCTTTGCTGGGGTGTCCCTTTGCTTCCCTCTGGTGAACCTGTAGGTGGCTCCCGCGCATAGGAAGGCTGAGCTCGGCCTGGGTGAGGCTGTGTAATTCAGATCTCTGCTCTGCACCCCAGGCCACTTCTTCTTCAGCCAGAGTAACCTGAGTCAGGAGGATGCAGACAAGCAGGTGGCCCGGCTCCCGGAGGAGAAGGTGTACCAGTCCAGAGGGGATAGGGACCTGGGGAGTGTGGACCAGGATGAGGAAGCCCAGTTCCAGATGCTGATGGACAGACTCGGAGCCCAGATGGTGCTGGAGGAGTAAGTGTGCTGGCCAGTGTGGGCCCCAGCCCGGGAGGACCTGCTCAGTGCCCCATCAGCAGCTCCTGCTTGCCAAGCCTGCGTGCCGGCTCCGTGCGCGGTGCTGAAGAAAGGACCCTGCTTTCTACCACTTGCCCTGTGCTGCGCCTGTCATGTGTCAGACTGCTTTGCATTTCAGTTTTTCCGTTGGCAAACACTCCTCTCTTCTCTCCCATCCTTCCTCTTCCTCACTCCCTCCTGTGCATTATCCTCACAGACCGCAGGGCTGGCTGTCCTCTGCGGCTGCCCCCACATCAGAGCTGTGCCCTCCTCAGGCTTCACAGTTCCTTCTCCCCCACAGCTTCCTGGTGCCATCAGCTCAGAGCGCTCCTACCTGAGGCGGAGCTGGCCCAGTTTCCAGGCTCCAGGGCACAGTGCATCCAGCTCCCATCAGGCTGTGCCAGGCAGAGGACCCTCGGGCAGAAGCCTGTGCACAGCGTGTCAGGCAGAACAGCTGGGAAATTAACCAGTTTTACCAGCCTGCTTCTTGGCTCAGTGGCTCAGCTGAACTTTTTAGATGGCTGAACTTCAAATTAAACAGTATCCCTTTGTTCCCCCCAAAAGTGATTTGGAGTACAGAGACGCATGACCTCAAGCCCTGACATTTAGTCAAGTAATAAAATAAAGCAAAATAGTAAAGTGTGATGTCTCTGCTGGTAGAGACAAGATGGTGGGCCTTGACAGCATGCAGCACTTTACTCCCCTCTGCCTGTGTCTTCATCCCAGTCTGGCCCTAGGGTGGATCTGAGGTTGTGTGCAGGCTGAGAATAACCTCACCATCGGAGCGGATGTTTCCTGAGCTCCGGAGGAGGACCATGGTGGAAAGTGATGCAGAGAGGGCCACACAGGAGCCTGCACACGATACACAGGCCAGGCTCTGCCTCTGTCAGCAAATAGTCTGGTAGAAAAGTATGCCGGGCAAGAAGGGAGCCTGGACGAGCTCTGGTGGGAGGCGCTCGCAGACGTCACCGTGCAGAGCAGCCGCCGCCGTGCTGCTTCAGAGGGCTGTGCAGGGTGCAGGGGCACAGGTGGCTGTTGGGGGCCGCTCACTGCTCAGATACCTGACTCGTCTCCAGTAGGACAAATGGCAGACACAGTGATGCTTCCGGGGGTGCCCCCTGCTAGGGACGGGAGCAGAGAGGCCAGTGCAGTGGGTGGGCCAGGCCACTGGCATGAAAGAGAAGGCCTTGATCCTCAGCCTCTCTGGCAGGGATTTCAAGCCAGAACTCGCCAGCTGCTGCTCCCAGGACCCGTGCACAGGCCTGTGCAGAACTGACCAACATGGGCGATCCAGAAAGTGAAGGCTTTGGGGAGGTTTGGGGAGGAGGCTGTAAGAGCAGATTACAGAGGTGGTGGCCGGACTTTCCCCCTCACTGATGTGGCCTCACGCTTGGCCAGAGATCCCAGATGAGGGCAAGAGAAGAGTCTTTAGAAGAGTGAAGAGCTCAGGGGTCCAGAGACTGCTCATTAGCATGGCTCATGTGCTGCTCTGGAAGAAGAGAGATGGAGTGGCTGACTTCTCAGTGTCCTTTGTAGCCTGCACTCCTGCACCCTTCTGAGACAGTGACCCTAGTGTGTCCAAAAGCTGTAGACTGAACATCTGCACTCCCACTTTCTTGGTGGTCTGATTGGCTGAGTGATTTGTCAGGTTAGTGGGCTTTGGGTTATTTTTCATCAAAAGTTGAAAGGTTTGGCTCTTCTCCAGAAATCTGGGAAGAGCTGATATGACCAGACGTGGCAGGGGTGGACAGCGACCTACCCTAGTAAGATGGACCTTCAGTTCATGATGCATGCACATCACGAATGCATGTCCCAGTCCATTTGGGCTGCTGTAATGAACTCCCATTGATGGGGTACCTTCTACATGGTAGAAGTTGTTTCCTCATGGTTCTGGAAGCTGGGAAGTCTGCCGCTTTGGTATGTAGTGAGATCATGCTTCCTGGTTCACAAACAGCTGTCTTCTCCATGTCTGTTCTTAGGGGGGAAAAGGTGAACTCAGGCCTCTTGTACAAGGGTGCTAATCCTCCTCAGGAGGGCTCTGGCTTCACGACCTACCCACCTCTTCACACCCTCATCTTGTGGGCCAGGCTTCCCACATGTGAATTGCCGTGGGGTGTAAGCATTCAGACCACAGGAGGGAGCAACTGCCATAGGGACGGGGTCATTGGGGTCCCTGAGACCTTTAATCTCCAAGCCTTTTGTGGTACTTACGTGGCACAGCCCACTCCACGGAAGACACTAACAGCGTGTTGAGGGAAATGGAACTCCCCCTAGGAAACAGAGGTTGCCTTCTTCCCCTTCTCTTGTCTCCCAGATTCCTGATGTCATTCAGTATAGTACTAGGGTTAACAGATGGCAACCTGCACTTGTTGGGTGGATGCATGGTCAGATGGATGGATGGATGGATGGATGGATGGATGGACTGATGGATGGGCTCATTGAGTAGGTGGATGTTCGGGTAGGATGACACCAAGAAAGGATGGAAGCGAAGGAGTGAGGGCAAGAGGGAGGGAGGAGGCAGGAGGGGCTAGATGATCAGATACTAACCACAGTTGGATTCGTTTCTCAGTGGGCTTCTTTTCTGCTGAGTACAGAGAGTAATATCTGCCTCAAGAGCACTGTAGAGTGCCCCTATCCAATATTGCTGTCAAGCAGAGTTTCTGAAATGCAGCACTTGTTACATAAGCAGGAAGGAGTTTATTCTTCATCTTGAGGGGCCCAGGCCATAGCTACTCTCAGATCGTATCTGTCTGAGAATTCAGTGGGGGAAAAATCAGGTTTATGTATGACTTATCTTGGTCACTGGTGTAGATTTCCAGGTTGGGGCAGGGAGAGCCGATCCCTGACTATGGCTGCAGGCGCAGGATGGAGACCTCGGTCTCTGCTGTTCTGCAGCTGCCCATGCCTGTCCCTAAGGGTCACTTCTGGACCTGACACTCTGTGTCTTATCTCCACTTCCCTCCAAGTCCTCCATCTTCCCCTTGTCTCAGCACTGAGGGCCAGCCTTCTTTGGGCGACCGCTCTCACCCTTAGCTTGCAGTCTTTGTCCTTGCCCGCCCTGGCTCCCGGCTTCCTGGCCTCTTCTTCATGTTGTGACATGCTTGTTCTGAGATGCTGTGGGTGCCTCCTTGTGCGAGCTCAGCACCTCCAGCACTCCTGGAGGGACTCAGAGAACAGAAGAGTTGGGAGGCTCGTGTGGGAGCCATTGGTTCCAAGAGCAACTGTGCCCTGTGCGTGCCTGGGTCCTCATCTGTGATGGGGTAACTGCTCCTATAGCTCCTGAGGACCAGTGGGCTGACGTGCATGAAGCAGCTCACATGCAGCAAGCCCCTGACTAACGACAGCCACTGTTGTGCTCGTGGTGCTCGAGGCGACACTGTTTCTGCCTGTTCACCTCCCACAGTAACGGCTCTCTTCTCTCCCAGTGAAAGTGACATCAAGCAGCTCTGGCTGCAGCTGAAGAAGGATGAACCTCACCTGCTGTCCAACTTTGAAGATTTCCTGACCAGGATCTTCTCCCAGCTCCAAGAAGCCCACGAGGAGAAGCATGAACTAGAATGTGCCCTAAAAAAGTGGGTAACCTGTCTCAGCGGCTGTGTGTGCCTCTGTGCAAACCCAAAAACAGTTTCTCTTAGTCTCCCTCTGAACACTTCGTGAGGCCTTCTTGTCACTGTCTGCTGGGGGCGGGGGGGCTGTGGCTCTCACTGTCTACTCTGAAGCCAGTCACGTGGACTAAGCATTCTCTGTTTGTTAGGTGCTGTTCTGAGTACTGTATATACACTGGCTCATTCAGGGGTAGGAACAATCTACTATTGCCCATATTTTACAGATGAGGAAGTCATGGCACAGAAACACACAGCTTCTCAGTGGCAGAGCTGTCAGAGCCTGGTGACCAGGAGCAGGAAGCCCTGCACTCTGGGCCTCCCCCAACTCCAGATGGGCTCTTACTCTGCCCAGGGCCCTCCTGCCTCTGCCCTCCCAGGTGCCCTCTCCTGCTGTGATCTCACCATGGCCTCCACAGGCGCTCTGGGAGGAGCTGCTGCAGAACCTGACCATGTCAGCACAGGCAGGTGTACCCCAAGATTAGGGCAAGCCCACAGACCCCCATCCCCCCATGGGGGCTACCATGGGGTCATGCACTGCACTGGCTCCCCTCCACCCAACGTGCAGCACCCGGTGAGCTCGCAATTTTAGAGCATGGATGGCGTTGGTGAAAGGAGGGGAGCCCCAAACCCAGGGCTGCGTAGGACAGAGCTTGGAAGCCCACTGAGGGCCAGCATGCTCCACCATGGCACTGCCATACACTGGTGCCCAGGCATGGGGATTTGTGCATGTACTGCCGTGGTGGCGAACCTACGGCAGGAGAAACGCAGCGAGCTATTGCACCATTGAAGCTCTAAAGGACTTGCCATCACTGCACCTTAGGAAGCCCCAGGGAGTCCACCCTGCACACTTTGCAGACCACCTGCCCCTCTGCAAATGCCTCCAGCAAAACCTGCTTCTGAGCAGCTGTGTTTTGGAGCCACGCTGAGATGGCTGAGAGGAGGCCGCCAGCCCCCACTGAAAAGGAGGAGGCTGCCCGTGCTTGCTGGGGGGGATTCTCAGCGTGCTGCTCTGAGCCTGGGGTCCTTGTCATCCTGTGGCTCCCCACAGCAACCCTAAAAATAACTTGTGGCAGGTAGATGTGTGTCTGGGAGAAAGGAACCCGAGGGCTCCGCGTTCTGGGGGAGTTGCGGCCAGCAGTGCTGGAGGTTGCCCTGTGGCTGTCAGGAGAAGCCCGGGGTGGAGAAGAGAGCATGAGGGGAACTCCGGTGTGCAGCTTTGCCAAGCGAGTGCGGAGTCAGGTGGACCTGCATTCTGCTGTTTGAACCTTGGGTCTGCTGCTACTGGCTGCACAGCTCGAGCCGAGTTACTTCAGCGCTGAGCCTCAGCTTCCTTGTCTGCCATGCCAGAGTTCTGAGCAGTACATGTGACCATACATTGCTCACATAGGAGTAATCTGTGGGTGTCAAAGGCATGGGGATTGTCTTAACCAGTGCCTTTGCTGGTTATGGAGGGTTTATCTAGCCCACACAGAAAGCTTGAGTCCAGACACAGAGAGGTAAGGTTAAAGCTCCTTCTGTCATTCTGGACAGCAGGGTGCAGAAGTGTGTGCAGCCTCTCGGGCCTCACCGGCCCCTGCCTGCATTTTGACAAGACCCCGGGAGCTTTGTCTTTAACACTGGATGTTAACCAGACATCCAGGCACGGCTGGGAGCCAGGAGCCCTGGACAGGGAGTGGCCCTGCTCGAGTCTCAGCTCGGCCTCTTTGAGCCTTGGCTTTGGTCTCTATGGTGAGAAGCTAGATTGTTGCTGACCTGGTGGAGTTGCAGCAGAGCCGGTGGCCCCACTCGGGGGGGAGGGAGCTCTAGCTCTCTAAGGAGGGGCTGCATGCGGCAGGTAGGTGGCTACCAGCCCTCAAAGCGCTTTCTGCCTGCCACGGACAGGGGGACAGGCCCCGGGGCTGCAGAGCCCTTGTGCTGACAACATCTGAGCGCAGCAGGAAGCGCCTCGCCCTCATTTAGTAATTGCTTTAAAAGTTCTTGAGATGAAAGTCAAGGCCACCCGGTTCTCTTGTGGAACTATCACAGCTGAGCTTCGGCCCTTTATGCCTGTTCCCAGCGGGCATCCCTGCCTCAAGTCAGCCCATTGAGCCAGCTCCTGGCTGTGGACCCAGCTGAGGTCTCTCCTGGTCTCATTCCAGGGGAAATTTCTGGGCACAGAACCAGAGAACTGCACGTGGTGGAGGGCAGAGCCCTGGAGGAGGGGACAGACAGGCCACTTACGAGCTGTATGACCTCAGAAAACTCACTTTACCTCTCTATGCCTCCGCTTTTTTTGTTGACCACACAAGTGACTGGGACTGGTGTTTCTCAGACTTAGTGTTTGTGACTCGCCAGAGGAAACACATTTTACTTTGCAATCCCTGCACCTCTATCGTGTTTGTGTGTGTATGTAACTGAAAGATTTCGTGAAGTGCTATTAGCCCGTATTACACGTGACACACTCTGATATTTTCGATTAGCTTCTCTTTTATTCTGTCTTTAAAAAGATTGTTCACACCTTGCTGTTGGGACAGAAGCTCTGTCAGGCCACCTATAGCTCAGAACTCAAACAGGAGACTGGACATCCCTGTTGGAATATAGATTCCGCATTAGCCATTGAATATGTGGATGAGATTCTTTGCAGGTGACGCAGGGGGACGTGAAGTGGTTCTCAGACACCTTGCAGAAGTGAGCTAGGAGGTTTGAGCTTGTTTGGAGGAGCACACCAGACTCAGGAGAGGACTCTGCCGTGGCTGATGATCACACCTACCCGGCACAGCTCAGACCCAGAGTTCTTCGTGAGGGGCCCGAGCCCCACGGTATGAAAAGTCAGATGGTATTGCCATGGCCAGCGAGGCCTCTTCCCCCCACCCCTTCAGCAGACTGCACCCCCTGTTCTGCCTCCAGAGAAAATGACACCCAATCTGCTGCATGGCGGGGATATGGCTCCCTGTCCCCAGCTCCAGGGTTGAGCCATGGGCTCACGGTCACAGGGTTGCTGCAGTGAGTGAAGAAGGCCCCCAGCTTCCTGCTCAGCTTCCCCCAGCTCCCAAGGGCGAGGCAGGTGCCCGCAGGGACCGTGGGGCTGGGGAACCATCTTCCCAGCAGATGGCAGAGTCCCATCCCCACCGGAGACAAGCAGGGCCTTCCTTGACTCATGGCCACGGACTGCTAGAAAGTGCATGTTGGAGCCTGGAGATGTCCTAGGAGCGTGCAGCCTCAGCCTCATGCAAGCCCATGACCTCATCTCACCAAGACATCTGGTGCTGTGTGTGGACTTGAGAAGCAGAGGCTGGGAGGCTGGGAGCAGAGGTTGAGGGTATCAGATTTGGGGTCCTAATGCCGGGTACCGTGTTGGCCGAGGTGTGTCCAGTGGGAGGCGCCACAGTCCCATGGCATGAGGTAGAGGACAGAGCCACATGCAAGAACCTGGGGTACAGCACGGAGCCTCTGCTAACGTTCCAAGTGAGGTCTGTTCCTTCCGTGCCCCACTTCTCTCTGGGTGTGGGAATTCGACTGCAACTGAGCCACACTCCTCTGCCTTCTCCACACAGACATTCAGAGCTCTGTCCCTCTTAGCATGAGGGCTGGAGATGGTTTAGACAGTAGGGAGAACTTCCAACCCTCAGAATTTCTTTGTCATGGAAAGCATTCTCTGCATTTACCCTTTTTTGGGGGGAAAAAAAGCTTTAAATCTACAGAGGCCACAGAAAGATCCTGTCGGGAGCAGCAGGAGATTCAGACCTCTGCACAGATTTTCTCAGGGACAATGGGCTCCCACCCCAGGGGCCCGGTTTTCTTAGTCTTGGGTGGGAGTTTGTATCAGGATAAGGATAAATTCCCTCGTGTCTGGGGAGAGCTCTGAGCGCTCCAGACATAAAGTACTTTCAAGACCAGACAGCAGCCATGGCTCAGCTCCACCATCTGCAGCTCGGTAGCCGGGGTGCTGCACCGTCACAGGACCACGCTTGGCCTTGGCAGGCTTCACAATACCCCAGACCCTCTTTGGAGCCATTCTTGTCTTGTCCACATGGGTCAGGCCACAGGCAGATTCCCAAGGATCCCACCTCACTGGCCCCCTCCTCAGCTGCCCTGCAGGCCCTTTCCCTCGGGTGTGGTTTCCCTGGGCTCTGGGAGGGTGACCAGACCTGACAGGCAGCCCAGCTGTACAAACGGCACCCAACCTCTGAGACTTGGCATCTGGTGCAGAGCTGGGACAGGAGAGGATGCGCAGGCCAGGGGTGACACATGTTCTTGGCCTGACCTCCAGAGAGGGAAGCATCGCATATGTTGCAAGTGGCTCTCTCATCCCTGGGCTTCAAAGAGACCTTGTGTGAGCCCTCAGCTGCTTGGCTTTGGAATTACCCAAGGACTTTTAAAGCAAAAGGTAGCGTCCTGGACGCCTCCTCATGAGACCCTAGAGTGGACTGTCTCAGGGAGGAGGCCAGGAGTGCTCCTCTTGGCACATACCCAGGTGCTTCTGACACAGGCAGGCCGAGGACCACGCTTTGAGACGTGCTGCTCCAGCCAGTTCTCCCTCAAGGTACCAGCCTGCAAAAGGTACACCGCAAGGCGCCTTCAGTCTGCACTCTGCATTTGCTCATAGGGTGAGGGTGAGCTCTCGGGAAGACGGATGATGCGCCAGCTTAATCAGATCCATGTGAGTTAAGGGCAAATTGTCATGTGAGGCAGAACTGCGTCGTTAGCATTGCCCTGGGAGCAAATGGAAAGATGAGGGCTGCTTGTGCTCCATGTACACCATAGGCACGATTTGTAAAACCGACTAATGAAGAATGGTTCGCTTTATGGGTGGGAGAAAACTGCAAAGTTGATTTTACACAAGGCAGCAGAATCTAACTAGGAAGAAATCATCCATCTTGAAAATCCAATTGGTGATTTTACAACCTTTGCAGAGTTTTCTACAAACCCTTGCTTTTCCCTTTCATTCATCCACACTCCCCTCGCGTGTGGACCTACGTGTGGGAGAGATGGAGACACAGGGACTGCGGTAGCCAGGCGCTTGCTGAGGCAGGGCGAGACTGAGCTTAGGCAGCATGAAAACCTGCGCAGGACGGTTCCATTCTCAAAGGCTGCAGCTGCCTAAGGAAGACGGCAGGGGGCAGTGCGGAGCCGAATCCCTTCCTGAGGCTCTCAGCCCAAGCACAGAGCCGCTGTCCTGCTGGAGAGTGCTCGGTCTGGGGCCTTCACGCTCTGGTCAGGGAGCACAGGAACAGGACTGGCCATCGTCTGCTCCCGGGCAGTGAGTCAGTCCAGTTCATGCTGGACGGGATGGAATTGAAACCCTGACAGTCCCGAGTGCAGACTCGCGGGCCCGTCAGTCTCCCTAGTGGGGCATCTGGGGAGGACGCTGCAGTGCTGTGGATGACACCACAGAGCCCAGAGTCAAGGCTCTCATTCTCCCTTCTCCGGCCCTTGTTGACCCTCATTTTCTTCACATGCAAAACGAAGGAGTTTGGAATGCTTTTAGGGGTGCATGTTTGCCATCCGTGACAGCCGTGTTCGCCTTGGGGTTAGTGCGTGTACACAGCACATCTTCATCATTTTTACTTCAGCCTCCCCTCCCCGTCCACTCCCATCCCCAGGCCCCCTTCCCTTTGCCAAGTCTTCCTTCCTGTTTCCTGTCATCTCTTTTGTTTTGCTCTCTATTTATATTCTGTCTTTGCCCATATAAGAGAAGCAATGAGATGTTTAAGCTAGTCTAGACTGCATGCTTTCTATGCTCACGGGCTGCGAGGGAGAGGGGCTGCTCACCCTGCCTTTGCATCTGCCTTTTGCCCATCTCTGCAGACCAGGAGTCACGTGGATCTGACCACTGCCCACCCACAAGGGCGCACGTGGCATCACAGTGACAAACACCAAATGTCTGCAGGCCAGAGAAATGCCACTTCCTGTGTCCAGGCCAGGGCTCCCCCTTGACAGAAAGGATGGTTATTTTTTCTTGGGATTATTTCAGCACACCCTACCTAGAACCTAGGAGGGGAACTAGCTGACTTGCTGAGACCTTCTGAAGTCTCCATGGCTTTTTCTCTGTAAGTGGAGGCTCAGGAGAGGGGGAGCAGGAACAAAGTTTTTCTCATGACCGTGTTCTGTGGCAGGAAGGCCTTGGCCTCGGCGCCAATAGCCAGAGCCCCCATGGCACTGAGCAGGAATGCTCTACTCCAGTGTAGCTGGCACCTTAGCTCTCAGTGTGCAGAGCACTTTGTGAAGGCTAATTAACTTTCACAGTCCCTGTGGGAGGCTGGCAGGGTAAGTTATTGCTCACTGCATCTCACCTCCTAGTTTCCTGCCAGTGATCTATAAAACCTTGTGTGTAAATTACAGCCTAAGCCCAGTTGTACATTAGAATCGCAATCTCCCCACTCTGCTTCCTTGCCACGTCTCCCACCCTCAGCTCCCCAGTACCCTAACAGTAACCCCCCCGACACACACACACAGCATTCTGTAGGCAGGGAACATTCACCAGAGTCAGAATTCCAGGTGACATTTTATCCTGAGCTAGTTGGAGCTGGATTTTTTTGTTCGATTTCAGTGGGACTCACTGTTCACTGTTTCAGACCTGCCCCTGCCCTGCGGCAGTTCCTGTCACTCCCTTCTAGCCAGGGCTCAGAGGTCACAGATTACTCCAGGAGGGTGCTGTGTGTCTACTTGAGGGTGTGTGACCCACGTGGCCCGCTCCTTTCCTCCCTACCAAGTAGCACTGGACTTGTTCTTAGATGTTAGATTTCCATTGTGCAGAGAGCATAATTTAAGTCTAGATTATTTGACCCAGAGTATAGTTTAAGAAGGGCTCAGTCAACCCTGTCTGAAGTCAGGGTGATATGCTGAGCTCTCCATACTTAGTCCTCGCCCTGAGCCAGCTTGGGTTTTATCCGTCTCTGTCCTCTGTCTTTTCATGCTTCATTATTCCTCCACACATTTTTTTTCACAAATTTGTCCTTCTCTCTCACTAAGAATTTAGGTTTCCTTTCCTCCCTTCTCTTTCATCTGATTCTCCCTCCTCAAATAGCTCAAAAAGACTACACTCCGATAAGGGATAGTTAGATAGACCCTGCCAGGGGGTTGGAAGTTGGAAGGAGCATTTTAGGGATGGTGAATGGGGCTGGGGATTTAGCTTAGTGGTGCTGCACCTGCCTTGAAAACACACAGTCCTGAGTTTGATCCCCACACCAGAGGGGAAAAAGAAGGAATGATGTGTAAAACACAAGTTGAATAGTTATGTCCACATATCATTAATTAATAGCTCAGAAAGCTCTATTACAGGTTGCTATCCTATCTTGCTCAATATTTTTACCAATGACATAATTTAAAGGAGATAAAGGAGAACATTGTATAGAAAAAAATTCCATCCATAAAAAGGATCCAACATATATACATTTTCACACATCAAACAATATAGCAGCAACATACATAGGCAGAATCTTTTGGGGAAAACTTGATAAAAACAGGACTTTAGAAGACTTTAACATTAGTCAGGCAAAAGGACATTGTGGATATAAAGTATTTTAAACCATCAAACTTAAATGAGTATAGAATTGTATGCATTAAAATAAAATATGCATTCTTCTTGAACAAGTTAGAAAAAATCTGGTGTTTTTAGTTACAGAGCAAAGGGTAGTATATTCCAAAGAATAAATACCTTACCATCATATTCCCTTGCTATAATGCAATACAACTAAAAAAGGAAAACTTTTTGTATTTTAAAAATACTCTTCTAACTAACCCTCAGATAAATTATAAAAACCAACACATAGATTATTTACCTTGAATTCAGCATGTATGTTAAATTTGAGACACCAATAAAACTTAGGAGGTCATTTAATATACTGCATGGCCAACTGAGATCCCTTTCCAGAGGTACACACTGGAAAGACGGGCCGGCACTGGTGAGCATGACGTCTAACAGAGTGGCACTGTGTCCAGAAAGCCAGTAGCAGAAGTACAAGGAGGAGGAGGTGTGATTGAGTGGCACAATCTTTAAAACAAAAGTGATCACACAGAAATAAGATTTAGAGGTTTTATTTAACAAATGTGTTCCCCATCCATCAAGCATGATGTGGCTGCCAAGGAAAGTTAGAATGACTCTGGCCTTCGCAAATGGATGCAAACCGCCTGGAACAGGAGAGGCAACAGCCCAGGTCTGCAGTAATCGTGCTTGTACCCGGGGATTCCGCTTGAGCCCCCTGGCTTGGGAAAAATAATAAGAGCCCATTCCAAGAGGAGTGAAGGAAACCCTACAGACTTACAAAATAAGTCAATAACATTAGTATGAGACACAGCTGGATGAAGTAGAGAAGCTTGGCCTGAACTTGAAGCAACACTTTGAACTTGATGCTGTTCTCAAATATCTGAAGAGCGTTTAGACAGCAAGGGGTAAGGTTACTGGAAGACAGATTTCTGTGAGTCAGAATATTCCAACGTGAAAGTACAGCTTAGAGAGACAGCAAGTTCCCTGTCATCAGAGATGTCCTAGCCTAGTTTGGTTAAATAGTAGATACAGATATTGAGGCAAAGATTGCAACCCTGGAAAAAGGAAGTGGATGAATCAGACAAAGCTTCCAACCCCGAAACCTTCGGTTCTCCTGGAATCTTGCATTCCTGCCAGGGTGCATGAGCTTTTGAGCTTGGTACGCAGAGTTGTAAACTGAGTTGCTGCCATTCTTCATTAGCATTTTGAGCACAGGGCCTGGGGTGACATAGGGCTCTGAGTGTTCATAGCCTCGTAGAGGCAGCCCCAACCCAGATGAAACCCAAAATAGTTCAGGAATATTTGAAGCTAAATTTGAAGTGGTCAAATGGAGGCGTAGTGTGTCAAAGAATTCACACAAGGGGTCAGCAAGGGTTGGAGGGATGAGGACTCCTCCCAGAGGAGGCTCCAGAGTTCGTTTGTGTACATTAGGCACTGTGAGTGGTTTGGAAGTGATGGTGACAGAGATGTACACGATAAGCAGGCATGATGGTGTCTCTTTCCTTGGAGGGCAGAACATGGTGCACTTGGCTGGCATGCAGCTCCCCATGTGTGCGATGCCTCTCACCATTTCCACTCTCAAGGCCACTGTGGGTCCTGCAGACATGGGTTTCTGCTCTGCACTTCCTGCTCACTCACAGCCTGTGACGCTAATGGATCGCTGCAACAGCTGCTTGTATTGACTAAGCTTTTTCTTCATCTTCCAATCACCTCAGCCTCTCTAACCACAGCCGCCCTTTCATTCGGGAACCTAAGACCTTCCTCCTCAAAGAGAGCTCCACCCCTGCCCTCCACAGCGCACGGTTCTGATCACAGGAGTGAACAGTCCCTTGCACTGATCTCAGGCCTGTGGCTCTGAGCACTTGTCGCATGCACTCTTCTGTTGGCTCTTTCTGAGAGTGTTGAGGGAAGGAGCTTAGGGCCAGGGCTTCCCCGGAAGGGAAGAGCTCAGAGCACTTCCCCAAGGCCACCCAGGGAAATGAGCTGGTTCTGGGATGGAGGAGCAGAACATGAGCCTTCTGACCCCGAGCTGGCTAGTGAGGCTGTTGGTGGAACAAGGCTGTCACGGTCTCCATTCCCAGGATGGGTGTGTTCTGACCCAGGCTTGTCACAATGCTGCTCGGGCCTGGGGACTCCCCCTGGGCTAGCGTTCCCAAAGGGTCGGCTCTTCAAGTGCAATTGTTGGAGCCCAGCATCACTGAGCCCCACTGCAGTCCCAGGGCTTCTTTAGCGTCAATCTAAGCTTTGGGAGCAAGAGATGCTGAAGGGACCGTTCAGAGGCTCTGTCTGCCTTCCTTTAACTTGTCTTATAATAGTTTGTAAAGTAACTTAATTCAGGAGAAGCAAACTGGCACATGAGCATGAAACATGGAGAGTATTAATTTAATCAAGTAAAACAGGGCAAAATTAATATTATACATTTAATGATATCATAAAAGTAATGCCCTGCCTGGTTATTAGGCATAAATGTAAACAGTTTACTTGAATGACTGTAATTAATATTGCTTTAGCAGAGCCAAGTCAATTTTTTTTTTTTTTTGGTACTCGGGATCGAACTCAGGACCTTGCACTTGCGATGCAGGCACCGGAACCACTGAGCTAAATCCCTGAGCCAAGTCAGTTTTTAAGTTGCTCTCAGCTCACTTCCTTAGTTCTACAATAGAATTTGTGTAGTTGAGATCACTATCTAAAGTTTTCCTTAATACTATTTGGTACCTAGCATCTAAGTTTTTCAAACACAAGAAGGTAATTCCAGGGACCAGGAGGAAACCATCTTGCTTTCTGAAAAGCTGCGTCTAGTTCTGACTTGAAAGTGTCCCTATCCAAGAGCGTGGGCTTTTCCCTCTGATTTTCCCTCCCAGATTTTCTTTTAATTTTATGCATTAGCCAAGAGCAAAAGTAGCAGCCTCAAAGATCTGTCTTATTCGTGGCCAAGGATACTTGTTACACCAGGGAGAAAGGCACCTTCCTTGACGGGGCCCCAGCTGGGGGAAGTCCTGGAGGGTCATCTCCAGTGTAAGGGTCATCGTCTTCTGCTGAGCATGCCTGAGGCCACTGGCGTACAGTTGCTGAAAGTCCAGCGTCTTGAGGTCACAGCCAACAGTGGGGACTCAGAGGCCCTTGCTCCGCTGTGAGTGCCCCTGGCCTTGGAGTCTCCCCCACTACTTCCTGTAGTCCAGCCCATGGTTTCTGTAGAGCTGGAAAGATCCCATTGAGATGGCTCCTTGTTCAGTGCTGAGGCATTCACTCTGCAGGTGGCAAGTGAGGCGGGACTGCGACTGGGCAGTGGCAAAGCCTTGGACAGCCGGAAGGTCCAGCCTTGGGTTGGGGCCCTGAATGGCCATGGGAGGAAGGGGTGACTGATGGACGGCTTAGACTAACTGCAGTCTCATCCTTTATGTTTTGTTCAGACGTCTCCACAGTGCCTCTTAGAACTGAGAACAGGGTTGTTTCCTTAAGGATGGAGGTCTCTTGAATAAAGGGCAGAGTGGGTTCCACCTTAGAGTTTAGATTGGCAGGTAACACACTCACACAGGCACAGAGAGCTGTCATAGCATCAGCCTGTGAACAGACCTGGAGCTCTCTTAACAGGGCAGGGAAAGGGCCTCCCACTGTGTGGCCGGCTGGAGGAAGTACATATGCAAGTTCTTGGGATTGGTGATACTCTGTCGAATGACATCAGCTTCAGGTCAAATGCTAAGTCCAGGTCCTTCCTGTTTAACTTTGGAGGAGCATTAGAAGGAGAGTCCACTGACTGGAAGAGAAGGGGACCAGAAAATGGTCCCAAGGAAGATGTGCACACCTGTAGTCAAGGGTGTGGAGGTGGTTATCATCATCATGGAATCTTCTGAGACTCTTAGGAGAAACATGGACACACAAACTTAAGAGCATGATTTCAAGGAGCAGACAATGACAGCACAATGTCAGAGTGCTGACATAGCCAGATGGAGACAGCTTCCAAACCAGAAATGAGATTAACTAAGGTGCTGAATGGGAGAGAGTCCCACCCAAGGTGACTTCAGGCTGCCTGAGAGCATGGGGATGGGAAGGCAGGGCCGGTGAGTCAGGCAGAGTCAAAGGCCTGGTGTTGAAGTAGCACAGATAAGGAAGCTGTGTCCAGGTAGCTGCACCTAGGAGCGTGTGGATCGCTGGGCGTGGAGGTGGGCAATGGGCGAGCTGCCAAGAGCTGTGATGTCCAGCTGGGCCTCTGGGCTCCGAGTCCCTGCGGTGGATGCAGTCACTGGAGAAGGGCGGTCTCATTGCTGACCCATCACACCCCCCCTTCTGCCATCTCTGCAGGAAAATTGCAGCTTATGATGAAGAAATCCAGCATCTCTATGAGGAGATGGAACAACAAATCAAAAGCGAGAGGGAGCAGTTTCTCCTGAAAGTGAGTGTCCACCCTCTGGGTGTAGCTTAAGGGCTGGCTGGGCTGATGTTTCTACACTGACCACCTCCCCCAAATGTGAGATCACAATGCCACCACCCGTGGCACTGTCAATTCTTTCTCTGCTTTATTTATTCTTTTCAAGGCATTTGTTACCTTTGAACATGACATATGATATACTTGTTTATTTTATTGATTCTTGTCTGCCGCTTCCTACTAACATAGAAGCTCCATAAAAGTGGGGATCTTTATCTTTTACTTACTAATGTGTCCTCCACTCCTAGACCATGCCTGGAACATGGCAAGTGTTCAACAAGTATTTGTTTAATCAGTTGATGAATGAACAGGTGGAAGGATAGATGCATAAATGGATGGATGGATGGATGGATGGATGGACAGATGGATGGATGAATGGATGGATGGATGAACATGTGGATGAATGCATGGATGGATGAATGAACAGGTGAATGGTTGGATGGATGGGCAGATGGATGGATGGATGCATGGATGGATGGGTAGATGGATGGATGAAGGAACATGTGGATTGATGCATGGATGGACAGATGGATGAATGAATGGATGGATGGGTAGATGGATGGATGAATGAACATGTGGATTGATGCATGGATGGATGGATGGATGGATGAATAGATGGATGGATGGATGGGCAGGTGAGTGGATGAATGAACAGGTGGATGGATGGATGGATGGATGGATGGGCAGATGGATGCAGTGAAAGCTTTATCAGTAAAGTGACCTAGAAGTTGGGTCTGACACTGGCTGGAACCTAGACCTATATCAAAGATCCACGCAAACACATCAGTCCCATTTCACACCATGCCCAGCAGCTGTCCCCAGAGGACAATCATTAGCACCCAGCCTGCCCATCTCTTCTCCTTAGATGCCTAGAAAATGTCATCACCAAGAAAAGCAAACTCCACCATGCCCAGATACCATGGGAAAAAGTACCCCTGTTCCTAGTCTGGCACACACTTAGCCCCTTTCCTAGTCCTGCTCTTTGTCTTGAGGTCAGGATTGGTGAAATTCTCTCTTCTACCAAACTAAGCAAGATCTTTTTTGGAACGTATTCATTTTTTAAAAGCTACAGGAAACTGTATTATCCATTCTTGGACTATTCACTTGGTGAGTTCTCAGCAGAAAAGCCTTTGAGCTTGACCTGCAGCCTCTTCTGCCTCTCAGCACTAAGCCTCCCAGCCCCTTCCCTTGAACCAAGTTTTAATCACATGTTGCTTCAGATTATCCACACCACAGCTGCATTTAGTATTGCAGATGTCACTCAAACAGAGGGAATTGGAAAAATCCAGCCATGTTCTCCAGCCAGAGCCTCTGGAGCTTGTCAGCATGTCAAGGCCACCCACATTCTCTTTGAGAACTTCAGGTCCTTCTGGCTGCCCCTGAACCCAGTGAAGTTGAATGTGCATGCAGCAGACAGCTCATGTGTTGCATCAGCAGACTTGCAGCAGCTTCTGACAGCAGCAGCCTCCCTCACTCTGTGATGGGAAGCCACCCCTTCATCCCAAATGACACACTGTACAGAAGGGACAGGCTTTGGGGGCATTTGCCCTTCTGCCTGGGGCTGTGACTACACGTCAAAGAGAAGCTTTCAGAAGCGAAAGGCAGGCTGGGAACAGGCTGGGAGTGGGTGGAGGCCAGAGGAAAACATTCAGGGACAGGTTAGTGACCCTTAGGACAGGCCGGCCATGATGTCGTGCCCCTCAACTGTCCCCTTCTGCTTCCTCTGTCTCCTCTCTTCATAGCCAATACTCAGAGAACTCAGGGCTTAGGCTTATGCTTTTGACATGAGCATGGAAACTCTTAAGACATCCTTGGCAGTGTCGTTAAGCCTCGCCAAAGAGCAGGGATGGTGCCATTTACAGCATCATGGAAAAGGCTGGGCCCTCCCATTAGGGTCGGGATCCTAGTTCCACACTTGGCTGATGGATGTACTCGATCATGTGCATGCTAGAGTCCAGCCAGGTGTCCTGTCCAGTGCTCTCCCTGTGGTGGGGGAATGATCGTTTGCTCTGTGAGAAGCAGGCAAATGGAACACAGCAGGTTTCCTGATGCTGGTTCTCCAGAAACAAGGGCAGGAGCAGGAGCTGCCTGATCAGGTGCTACCTGCAACATCACCTGGTTAAAATGAGGGTGGCCATGGGCTGATGGTCCCCATGACCCCCGGGAACCAGGTGACATCTACAGACAAGGCCCTGAGGAAACCTCACCAATGTCCAAAGGCCATGAGCCTGAAGCAGTGACACCACCACCTGGCTGCTTCCAGCCATCATTCCAACCTCCAGCCAGGGCCCCCACATCTGTCCTTTCAGGAAAGGGGTGTTTCCCGATCGTGGGGACCCCTGGCACCCCAGAGAGAGAAATAGGAGATTAAAGTTTCTTCTCTTCCTGCATATTTTACACCTCTGTTCTTCCGGCAAGTGAAGGGTGGCAGGGGGCCTGATCATTTTTGATCACCTTTTCCTTTTGAGGTGTTAGGGATGGAACCAAGGGCCCTGCCTGTGCCAGGCAAGTGCTCTGCCACCAAGCCACATCCCAGCCTGAGGACTTTTGTCTCTCGTCTGTGAATGACCCAGAAGCAGCTCAGCGGGACCATGCGGGACTGGAGCCCACGTCCCGGATACGTGACTCCCACAGTACTTCCCTCTGCCTCAGCCCGCCCCTACGCCTGCACCTTTTGGGCTCAGCATCTCAGTGGGGGTTCCTGTCCAGGGCAGGAGAGGGGATGCTGTGAGCAGAGGTGCAGACATCAGGGGCCATCACAGCGGGAGAATTGTAAGCCCCTGGATCCCCACCAAAGCCATGCCGACGAATTTACAGACAGAGGCTGGCTTCAGGGATCCAGCATTTGACAGGGGACAAAGCACCCAAGTTGGAAGAGGTCTTAGAGGCCATCTACCTCCTCCTCCTCCCCTAGTTCAGGACGAGCTGAGACCTCCAAACTCCACACTGGCCCTGGGTTGTTTCTCTGATGGTAGTGGTGGGCGCGGGGGACAGTGGTGGGACGGGTACTCTTGGTGCCTCACTGGGCCTCATCCATGCCCATAGGCCCTCGCCGGCAGTCGCTGGAGCCTGGAGTGGTAGGAAGGGCCTCACAGCACCAAAGGCCAGGTGCCTGCTGATGAGTCTGTCTTAGGCCCACGTGTCCCTCTGGTACTTGGCAGGACACAGAGAGGTTCCAGGCCCGCAGTCAGGGGCTGGAGAAGAAACTGTTTGCCAAGGAGCAGGAGCTGGAGCGACTCAACCAGAAGCAGAAAAAGGTAGGCTCTGCCATTGTCCTGAAGCCCCAGCTCTCGTCCACCTGCATCTCTGGCTCTCACCCACTTGCCTTGCCACTCACAAAGCTTTTTCTTTACTCTGAGAAGAGCCACGGGGCTCGACAAGGCAGTGTTTAAAGTCAGGGCAGTCCCCAGGAAGCTGCTTCTCCATTGCCAGGTGTTTGACTTGGGAAAGCTGCCCCCAGCCCCCACAAGGCATCTCAGGGTTCTCCTACAGTGGCACCGGGGCCACGGGACGCCCACACTGAGCCTGCTTCTGGCCGCCTGGGTCAGGTCAGAAGGAGCTTGGAGGCACAGGGAGCTGGGCAGTCACTGGCATTCAGAGGAGGCTGTGGACCAGTCCCTTCCTCCAGGATGGTCAGGGATGCATCCGGCTGGACAGGGCTTCTCAGAGGCTGGCACATCCCTCCCAGGTGACCCAGGCCTGGACAAGGCTTCCCAGCCCCTTTGTGCTGGTCCTCATTCCCCCGGATGGGTGCAGGCCACAGACCCCTTTCTTAGGCTGCCTGAGCTCCAGGCCAGGCAGGACTGCTGGCCTCAGGAAGACTGATTGCCCGGGTAGTGCCATGCCCGCTGGCCTCCTCTCTGAAGCCAGGACTCGTGGGCTGGGCTGGGCAGGGCCACCTCCTGTGTCCTTTCACCTGGTCCCGGGAGGGCCCAGCCCCAGGAGAGCCGCCCAGACGTTGCTTCCCTGGGACAGAGAGAGCTATCTTTGGCAGCACATTAAAATAAGCTTGACGAGACCTCAGCAGAGGCTGGGGACCGGCCTGATACTGCTGCTGCCTGGGATTTGGATTTCAGTTCTTTTCTCTCTGCGGTGTCAACTGCGGGATCTGCCTGCTGCCTTCCTGTTTCCAATCCACATTTGCACCTCGCTTCTGCTTGCCTCCTCACTATCATGCATTAAATTCTTAGCAGTGAGATTTATCCCTCGTATGAATAATTGCCACTCGATTTAATTACTGCACGCTTGCCTGATTACACAGGAGCCTCTTGAGAACCACACGAAACCCTTGCTGTCGCTTTCTCCTCCCCTTACCAGCCACGTTCACTAAGTGAAATTTATTATGATCGTTTGCCTTGGTGTGGTTCTTCCTCTACTGAGAGGATTGGAGTCCTGCAATGCAGCATCACAAGAAAAAGCTGTAGCCACCAAAATGTGGGTTTTTAGTTGCTTTGGGGACAGAAGAAAACATATAGGGCTTGTTTGATGGGCTTTAGTTATTCCCTAAGAATTTACAGGGCTTCTGGTTGCCATACAAAGATCTTTTTTATGTTTTAAGATTAAAGAAAGTGGACTTATTTAGCTGAGAGGAGGTAAGGGAATAAATAAAGTTGCTGTCACCGTCCACAGTTGGGAAGGCTGGCTTCAGAAAGAAGGGCACTTAGCCATTCCCCGTCCCCATCAAGGACCACGGGGAGGAAATTGGCTGAGGACTAAAAGGCGGAGGGTAGATTGCAAGACACTCTGACTTCAGGAAGAGAGATGCATGTGGATGGTGGGGTTTCCTTTGCTAGTGGTGCTTTTGTCATTTGTGGCTCTGGGCATGGAGCCCATGGCCAGGCAGGGGTTGGCAAGCACTCTGCCCCTGAGCTGCACCCCACCGCGTGGTCCTGTGGAGTGGGCAGCTCCCCCAGCCTGTTCAGTGAGTCCGAGGCAGAGAAGAAGAGAGGCGAGGAGATGAGCTCTGAAGCCTCCCTCCTGCCTGCAGAGCGTCTGGGTAACCAGAAGGAATAGGCCAGTGCTGGTTTCAGCTTGAGGGCAGGGTCAGTCCTGCCCTTCCACAGGGAGAGCAAGGAGAGGGCAGGCTGGCCAGCCTGCCTTCCCTGGTGGTCACTCCTCACTCCCCTCTCCCTGCTGCTTTCCAGCTGGAAGGCCAGTGCATGGCCCTACACAATGACAAGCATGAGACCAAGGCTGAGAACACCAAGTTGAAGCTCACAAACCAAGAGCTGGCACAGGAGCTGGAACGGGTCTCAAGGGAGCTGCAGGATGCCCAGCAGCAACTGGAGAGCCTCCAGCAAGAGGCCTGCAGGCTGCACCAGGAGAAGGAGATGTGAGTTGGGCCTCAACCCTCTGCCTGGAGCTGCGGGCACGCTGTCCACTTCCAGACACTGCCCTGCCTGGGACCTGGGTGTGGGCCCATTGCTCCCAGGGCTTTTAACCCTCTTCTGGATTCTGAGACTGCCGAGCGCTGCCTGGGACTGATGAGAGCTAGGTAACCCTGGTCTCAGGAAATAGGTCACGTGGTTGGAAAGCATGCTGTCCATCAGCAGACGCTTGGTAGCCTGAGACCAAGTGCTGAGTAAGTGGAGCTCAGATGATGGCCACAGTTGTAAGACCTGGGGAGCAGGAGGAGGGGAGCAGACACTTCTGCCTTGGTAGATGACCTGGCAGGCTTGTGGCAGGGCTCGACTCATCTCTCCAGCTCTGTCTGTCTTTCCAGCAGTGTTTTCCTCTGAGACTGGGCCCCAGGGTGCAGGCTGGCTTGCTGTGAAGGTGCTCTTGGGCCAGGTCTGCTGGCTGGGCCAAGGCCTAGAGGGCTGGAGTCTGCTGTTGATCTTGTCTGGGGAGCACGAGGTGCGCAGTCTGAAGCCCAGGGCAGGAAATGTCAGGATTTGTCCACCATTCACCTGGGTATGGCTACTGTAAATCTCCATGCCTGGTACCACATCTGGCTTCGACATGTCTCCTTTAAGTCCAGGATTCAGCAGCCTCTCGAGTGACTTGCTAGCATCTTGCTGCTGCTGGTACCATTGTTCTCAACTTTGATTCATAGGGACAGAAACTGAGGTTCAGAAGTTTTGAGCAGCAGCCCAGGATGCTCAGTGCTTGCTTGATGACCCTAGAGTATAAGGAGCCAGCCGGAAGTACAAGTTCGCTTTCACTCTGTCCCCTCAGTCTCTCATGACTTTGTCCTTATGCAGAGTCTTGGAGTGGCCAACCTGAAGGTGCCTGGATGCCGATGTCTGACTGCAGGGGGGATGTGGCGCTCCCCAGTGCTCAGTGCCTGCTCGGCTTAGGTGTCCTCTGCTCTGTCTGACCCAGGCCCAGGCCTAACCAGAGGCCCAGGTCTGTTCCCGCATGGGTCCCACACCCCTGGGTGGGTGGCCAAGGCAACAGGCAGGAAGCGTATCCAGACTGGGAATCTGACCTGGGTAAGATATTTCCAGCTTAAAGGAAAGGAGGAGATTCCCCAAACAAAATCAGGCCCCTCTGTCCCAATTCTTGGGTGGCCACTTGTGGAAAGAACGTGTTTTTCACTGTGAGCAAGCAAATCCTCAACGTCCACAGGGCGACAAGGTTCAGGTGCTTAACTTTACAAACAGAATTAAGGATTCCAGCTCTTTAAATTCAGTCAAGCTCTTAAAGCTGCAAACATCTGAAGACAGGAGAATTAGGATGGCAAGCAGGAATCAACAGCACTGAGGGTGGTGCTCAGCACAAGGATGGAGGATGAAGCCTTCTGAGGTCTCAGCTTAATTAACTAAGCCAGGGCTGCAGCCTCGAGGGGCGGGGGGAGGGGGCAGGGGGACGGGGGCAGGGGGTGGGACCCACAAGCTGCACTGGCATCAGAGCATCTGTGTGCAAAGCCCAGGTGGCTTGGAGGGCGTATCCCACCTAGGGAAGTGGGACCAACTTCCTCCCCCCATGGAATCACAGAGCCACTACTGGCAGGACCCGAATGTTCACTCTGCTGCGTTCATTTTGTCCAGGGAGAAACTGAGGCTGAGAGTTGCAGGGACTGACCCAGAGCCACACAGTGGGGCCCTGCCAGAGCCTGGGACACTCAGTCCTTTCGATGTGCCTGCACATCCCGAGCCGCTGCAGAGCAGCTGGGAGAGTAGAGGGGAAGTAGGAAGTAAACAGACTTAGTCATTTATCAGCAAGAGCTCTGGATGGGCAAAATTAATTCTCCTGTTGTCTGAGGATGCTCAAGTAGGAGAACTAGATCTCCAGATGCGATAAAGAAAGAACCCGCAAGCAGAGATAATAGAGAGGTGGAGGTTGGTGGAGAAGCAGCAGCGCGTTTTTAATTTACTTTTATTTTGATGGGTGGTTTTTGGCGAGGTTCGGCAGATGAATGTTGAGAATGGTCCGCCCCAGCCATGACCTCAGCCCCTGTCACCTAGGCCCAGTCAGTGTGGCACAGTGTACTCGTGCAGTGCGCGTGCACACACTCATGCAGTTTGCTTTACAAAACAGCAGCAGAGCAAGCCCACTGCTCTGCTTTCGCTGTGTGTTTTTCCTTGCCGATATATTTTGTAGAGTGTTCCATGTTTCATCTCCTGCTAAAAACAAACCCACCAGCTCTTCCCTAAAGGGAACCATAAACCTCTCACCAATGACCACCTCAACCTGGGGGGCCTACTGGGAATAGAAGCTCTGGGTTAGAGGACCCTGAGGCCCTTCATCAGTGAAGCCTTCCCTTTTGCCAGCACAAATCCGTGTACGTCTGAGTAGATGCACGGGTGTTTCTGTGTATATGTCACACACGTGAGTGTGGCCCTGTGGCTCCTTCTGGCCACTGGTGCCACAAACAGGACAGAGGAGACCCTGAAGGCCTGCGATGAGAAGCTGGCCTTCAGCCCCACCCTGAGAACCCAGCCTGGGCTGTGCGCTGAGCAACTCTCCGAGCAGGGAGAGAGGCTGGGCGGCTTGGTAGCTGATGTGCTGGTCACATAGGCCCAGCAGGGTGGGCACCCACTCGGTAATGGGACATACAATTGGTAATCAAACAATGGCTCTCCAGGCGGGCTCCAGGGAAGCCAGGCTTCATTAGGGTCTGAAATGCGCTCGGGATGGTTCAGCCTGTCCTTGTCCCAGAGCAAATCCACCATCATTCTGTAAAGGGAAGAGAAGAACACAGGAGCCTCGCAGGGAGCTCGATTCTTAGGCGCTGGCAGAGGCCCGGACCCAGCCTGCTGGTGCTGCCAGCACCCCCAGGCCGGGACACTGGTGTGACAAGGGACTCATAACCCACAGTGCCCTCTGGGCGTGGCTGCCCTGGACTGAGGGCTGGGCCTTAGCTCCTCTGCGTGGGACCAGGGCAGCAGGGGTGTTTCTAGGCCTTGGCTTAGAGCCAGAGCTGGAAGTAGCTGGAAGTGCAGGGTGGAGCAGGCTCACACTGCGCCCTGTTCTGCTTGCTTCTCCCCTGCTTCCCCAGCTGTCCTGAAGGCCTCCTCTCTGTCCTCTCCTTCCCTCCCTTTCTCCTTTCTTCTTGTGCATTCTGGGCTGGGCCTGTGCCAGGCGTGGTGTTGAAGGGCAGAGCACAGCACTGCGCCCTGTGCCACCCTGAGCCACCCTGGGCCACCCTGCGTCACCCTATAGATATGGGCAGTTGATACACTCACTCTCTACATTATAGCAAGAGAGAGGAAATCCTGTCAACAGTGGGAAATTCCAGATACCTAGGAACAGTTTGGGGACTTTGAGGGGAGGGGAGGGACAATTCTCTCAGGTTGTCTGAAGACAGGCCAGCCCGTGTGGATGTGTACGGGGAGAGGGTGGTGCAGCCCTCTCCAGCCCAGGATGCACAAGAAGATTGATTTCTGTCCTTGGAGCTGAGGTCAGCAGGCTGGTTGGAGCCCGGGACAGCCACTCGGGCAGGAGGGCTGTGGAGCAGGCTCTGGAAGCCATGGTTTAGAGGAGGCTGGGGGTCAGTGTGCGTGTCTACAGCACCGAGCTTCCTGTCTGTGTCCACATGGTGGGGCTGTCTGCAACCCCGGCTGAGCTGACTCCCCACCCACCCCCACGGCCCTCATCACTCTGTCTGCTGCTCCCCAGGGAGGTGTACCGCGTGACAGAGAGTCTGCAGCGGGAAAAGTCGGGGCTCCTGAAGCAGCTGGATTTCCTAAGGTAGGTCAGGATGTGTCCAGATGCCTTGGTTGGAAGGGCACCTGAGGTTAAGACATCACCCCTCCCTGGTCCCCAGTGTGTGATTAGGCCACTGAGTGCCACTCCCTTGGGTGCTTGCTGCATTTACACACATGCCTTCATCCCTCTACAGTTTGTGCTGTTTACACAACTCCACCTCATTCTTAGTGTCTTGCATGGTACCTGCGCAGGTAGGGCCCCACCTGGATTTATTGAGCACCTACTCTATGCCTGTTGTATTATCTCCTTTGCCTTCAGCCAGACTATTAGGTAAGTAGAGTGACTGTTAGGACAGGAAGTAGCTGAGAAGGAAGCTGACATTAGTAACTTGCTACAAGCAGCTCCTCAGGAATGAGCCAGGACTGAGATCCTTGGCTGACTCCTTTGTACTCAGCCTACTCCACTCCTGTTTTCAGGATGAATAAACAAATCACAAACAGCAAACAGCACAAGGAAGGAGTTTCCTCAGCTTTCTAAAGTTCACCGAGATAAATTCAAAGTTCACTGGTCTGGAATGTGCTAAAAACAGTAAGCCATGTGGGGAAGGAGGGAATTTTCAGTTTTGCCAGTGAGCTGCATTATGGCTGTTCTGACCCTTGCTGATCACCTCCTGGGTAGTACTGACACACAGAAGGCCTGGGTTCTGATTGTTTGGAATCACTTCCTAGGTACAGCACAGACTTCGGGGGCTTTGTGACAGTGAGGCCACGCCACTGTGTCTGGATCAGTGACGGCCAGGGAAGCAGGAGGGTGAGGCAGTCACTTTCTGACTGTGGAAAGATGGTCTTGGTTCCTAGGCAGGCTTTAGTAAGAGGAGAACCGGATTATAAGGACAAATTATTTATTTGGTTTTCTTTTCATCTGTTGTACTTGGAAGAAAATAAAGGGGCCAACCCCAAGAGAATGCAAAGCAGCACTGCACAGACACTCCCTGGTCTTGCTCAGGCCAGACCTGTGCCGTGGTGAGGTGCTAAGCTGAAGCTGAGATGCCAGGTGCAGGAGGCCGCCGGGCTAGCTTTCCCATGGCAGTGAAGTCCTCAGGAACCAAGGGTGGAGGCTGTGCTGGGTGTGGGTGGAGCAGGGCGGGCAGCGGGAAAGTGGGGGGGGGGTGCGGGATGACAGCTGGAAGGTGGCAGGAGAGCTGGGCTCCACACAAGCAGGAGCACATTTTGGGGTACGAGGTTAGGAGTGTGCACTTCGGAGCAAGAGCTGACTGGAAACCTTTTGGCAGATGACGGGGTCTGAGCTCCCTCCAGCCCGGGCACAGGCCTCTGAGAATGAGATGATGTCCCACAGCTGTGACATGTGAAAAGAGACACCCCTGGCATTCCTGTGGCTGCTGCAGGGACAGCTCAGCACCCCAGGTCCCCCGAGTCCTCGCCTGGGAATGGGGCTGCTGACTTACCCCCCACCCCCTCGACCAGTTCCTTCTGCACGAGGGCTTCCTCTGCTCTTCTGGGCTTCTGGAACCCTCAGCCCCTAGACTCACCTGGTTGTTATCCCTGAGATGTGCCTGACACTAGTCCCAGAGCACGTGCCTGGACCTAGGAGCGCCCATTGAGTGGCTGCACTGTGGTGACCAGGGCCTGACCTGCATGGCCTCCCTTCCTCTTCAGAAGTATGGCTTGGCTCAGAGGCCACCAGCCTGAAAGTCTGAATCACAGAGCTGCACATATTTCATGGTTTCCCAGTCTCTTGCATTAGTGGGTAAGATTCTGACTCCTTACCGGTCCTCTCCCACCCACCCTGTCTTCAGACCTCAGCCCCTTCCTGGCCTTGGGCTTAGACTCCGACTCCACTGGAAGCTGTACCTGGGAGCTTGACCTGTGCCGGCCTGGGCCCAATCTCTGCCCTCTGTGCTGCAGTGGGGGACCAACCTGGGCTCCTACAAAGGCCACCCTGCCCTGCTCTGTGCCAGGCTCCGGACTGATCTGTCCCTCTAACGTCTATGCTCACACTCCTCCTCGGTCCATTCCTTCTCTGTCAGAGGCACCCACTGTAATGTTCCATACCTGTCCCCTGTTGTCTTCACTTCTCCGTCCAGCTGCTCTGCATTTCTTCCAGCCCTTGACCACAGAACTTCCAGAAGAGTCATTTACCTTCCCTGTCTCCATGTCCTTTTGATATGGGAGAAGAGATGTAACTTCTAAACTTGCTAGATATCTGAAACGTGAGTTTGTGTTCTCTAAAATCGAAGAATGAATTCTAGGAACAATGGAGGTTAAGAGTAGGAAAAATTGATTGAGGGAAAGAAAGCTTCTGCCTAAGAGAGACAGAAGGGGGACTGGAAAGTGGGTTGCCGCCCACCCCACTCTTCAAAGGTGTTTTCTACAGCAAAGCCATGCGGTGAGGCAGGTACACAGTGGGACAAAACTATAGGACCCAGTGGAAATTTACAAGGTGGGCATGAGGTGGGACAAAACCATGACCAACCAGTAAGATCACAAGTACAGTCACCCAGGTAACATTGATTAAATGGGAGTCAATGGGAAGACAAGTCACGTACAAGGAATTTCCCATTTAGAATATCAGTCACTGTTATCTATCCCCAGGGGAGGTAGTTTCTTTTTATAATGCCAACCAGTGAATGTGCCTCAATTGTTCTCCATGTTGGTTCCTTGCTGTGTTGGCTCCTGGAGGGGAGGCCCTGTCTACCTGCAACAAGATATCTAATTAACTTACCTAGCTGCAATACTTTCTCTACACTCCCCACCCTCTAGCTGGGCTTTCTGGCCACTGTCCCACTGAAACAGTTTCTGTCCACTCGGCCATGACCTCCAATCCACCTCACCACAGCCACCAGTCCACTCTAGGGGCCTCGCCCTTGTCCCCAGAAGTCACCAGGTGTCCTGTCAGAGCCAGAGTCAGATCATGACACCCTCTGCAATCCACTCCATGGTTTCCTACCTCATTTGGAACAAAATTGAACCACTTCCGGTGATCCAGGAAGAAGTGAATGAGAAGGTCTCCATCACCCCCTTTTTCTCTTACCTCCTCTCTTCATTCCACTCCATTTGAGCACCTTACTTCTCCTGTTTCTCGGGGACACCAGCTGTGCCCCAGTCCAAGCCTTGCCTTGCTCTCCTCTGCCTGGACCGCTCTTCCCCAGACCTGCCTGCCTGTTTTCTCCTCCTTCAGTCTCTGTTTAGATATGGCCTTTTCAGCAAGGCCTTGCCTGGTCACACTGATGGAAGTCGCCTCTTCTTCCATGTCCCTGCTTTATGTTTTCTGAAGCAATGATCCCTTGCTTACATCCAAGTCCCCTAGGCAGGTACTTTGTCTTTTGTTCAGAAGTGTGTCCCTGAGAGCCTGGCAAGTGCTCCGGATCCCTGAGTGGAGCCTGCATGCACACTTGAACGGATGCTTCAGAGGGGTCCCCACAGCAAGCCTGAGGGGAGAGCACCCCCTAGTGACAAATGCCATGCATGGCCTTGCCTTGCCGGCCCGCCTCTGAGCTGATTACAAACCATCCTCAGAGACTCCACACACTGGTGAGGCCTTCCACACTAGGCCAGGCCCGGCACCCATCTGAGCAATAAATGGCAGCTGCTGGATCTGCAGACTTGTATTTGAATAGCTTCCCCTTTCCTGTCCACAGGGAGAGGAACAAACACCTCCAGGACGAGCGGGACGTAAGCTTTCAGGTCAGTGGCTGGTGTTCCCTTTGGGGTGGGGCAGTGGAGACAAGGACAGCAATCCAAGGGAGCCAGATCCGTGCCAAGGCTGCAGGAGACTGTCCTGACACTTGGGATGTGTTTGCTCTTCGGGTGCAAGACGATGTGACAGATGTTTGGCAAACAACACAACAGCCGGGTGGCTCACAGGGGTGACCTGGTGGGTCTCCATGAAGTGACACACCTTCCTCTTGGTACAGCAGGAAGACACCTCTGGAAGGGCCATACCTTCTTTGGCTGCTGAGACAACAGTCCCATCTGGGAGGTGGCACAGCTGAAATGTCACTCTAACTTTGCTCAGCTTTCATTTCATTTAAAACTGCATCTCTTGATGAAAATTTTGCGTTTTTACACAGTCATGAAACAAATTAGCTGTTTACATAGTTGATTTTATGTAAATTTTTTTCTACTTTATAGGGACTCCTCCTCTTCTGTACCTGAGCACCATGCCTATTTATTTCTCCAAATAGCTGGAAAGGCTTTATTTATTTAGATGTCTTCATTGTGGCCCATGGTGAACAAAATCTAGGATTCCACGCTCCTCTGCATCTTCTCCATCTTCCCCTTTACCAGGACCAACTGGGTGCTCTGAAGGAAGAAAAATGGGACAGGATGGATTGATGTGGCTTCCCTTTACAGGGTTATCTTACCATGAGTTGTGGGTGTGTCCCTGGACAGGTCATGAGTCACTTGCGACCACAATCCCTGCTGTCACATGAGGAAGGGAGGTCCTTGTTCTGTTTCCCCCATTATAGAGATTTTAGGGAAAAGCTGTTGTGAAGAGGGTGATATGCACTGCACCCTTGTCTAGACGGTAGCCTGAACGTGGTTGGCCTCAGGCAGCTAGGTTGCCCTGACTTGAGCCTCACTGGAGACTCCTGAAACATTACTGGAAACCTCTGCAGTAGGCTCCAGTCTCCTACTCAGTGTATGACACAGGCCCAAGGGAAAGAAATTGAAAGACATAACTAAGAGAGACAGAAAGCAGGGGCCAGGATGACCAATGCCAGAACAACTGACAAAGGCACTGGCCAGTCCAAGCCACTGATTTTTATTGGTAATCAGTTGGGGTAAAAGCGAGTGTTCAAGAGCAGGACCATGTGTGAGGATGTGCAGCTGTGCAGTTTCTATGGAAATTAATGTAAGCAAGGCTCATAAAAGACAAGACAAAGCATTCTGGAATTAGGAACAAAATAGACAAAATATATGGTTGTAATTAAAACATTGTCCTTCTAGTCTGAAGGTTTTAGTTGTGGGAACAGAATTTGGGTGCGACTTACTCTGACCGTGGCACTTAGGCTTCAGCCAGACTCACTTCCATACACAAGCCAGTCGTGGGGTTAACTTTTTCTGCCTGCACTGCCTACAGCCTGCATTGGGCATAATCAGTCTTGCGGTCTCCTGCAGGCCTGACCTGGTTTAAACTGTGAGGACCTGGGAGAGCGGCCACACCGCCTTCTGTGTCAGCACCAGCAGCAAGCATTTGTGCTGCCCACCCCTGTGCACCACCCAGGCGAGGCTTAGGCCTACACGTGCTTGACGATGAGAGTGGTTGTAATTTATTTCAGAAGTGAGTCTGGCTTTTTGTTTAGCTTCCAACCAAATGTCATCCTAATCCCTTCACCCTACTTCCTTTCACCTGCCAAACTCATTCTGCTTTGAAAGGGAGATAGAGTGAAGAACTCCAGTGGGGACTGAAGAAAGAGGCATAAAGTCCTGTTGATATAGAATATAATTACAGATTCATCTGGAACCATTAAAGCCATAGCTTCAGGGGCCCTGGAGGCTCCAACTCTTCCTCCCCTCGTTAGGGATCATGGAGAAGCACACCGGTGACTAGCGAGAGGTTCTTTATGTGATCTGACCCCCTTTCCTCTCCCTGAGGAGATCTGTTAGGGAGCCTTGGCAGCAGGGTTTAAGGCCCTGCTCCACAGATGTCGGAGCCATTTATCTACACCCAGGCTACTTCCCCCAAAGGCTGAAAAGCTTGCACTAGCACAGGATGTGGACAAGGCACTGGGTTACGTGGCCTTCTGGCCTGCCCTTTTTCTCATTGTATCCAGGGCTCTGGAAATAAAGAGGGACTAGAGCTACACAGATGAGTGTGATTTAAAATGCATGGAAGCTTTTAATGCCAATAAGTGTTTTTTCTTATGCACGAAGCATCTACCTTTTCTTTGTTCTCTTGCAAACTATCAGTGTCTCTATGAAGAGTAACATGGCAGACCCAAGCCCTGTACTAGGTATTTGTTCCTTGGATTCAGTTATGAGAAAGGAGGTGGAGGAATGGGTGAAGTGAAAGGGGAGAGTGGGTGAGTGGTAGCAGGCAGACGAGCACCCTGATGGCTCCTGATAAAACCTGCCTAGAAAGCAGGAATGCAGAGCCTTGTTCTGCTCAGACACTGGGGCCAATCCACAGGTATACATCAGAGGGCATTTGTATTTCTGCAGAAAGATAAGGCAGCCCAGGCAAACACAGCTGCTTCCAAGGCAAGCTGGAAACAGAGATCTGGCTCCGTGATTGGCAAATATGTGGAGAGCAGAGTGGTTCTTAGAAGGTAAGTCATGACTGCTCATCCTCATTCCTCTCCTCCTGCTTGGGAGTTGGCCCTGGGCTGCACTCAGCACAGACTGGGCCCTGAGATGTGGCCCTGGAGGGGGCTTCTGAGCTCAGCTGCTCTCACTGCCTTGGAAGCTTGGGGGACATGACCCTCCCCACTGTGACATCCATGCTGGGGGAGACTACCTAGAGGAAACCCCAGGATAGCCCACAGTCTTCTAAAGCTGGCCTCCTCGTCTGCTGCGGGTGTGCAGAGCGGGAGGAAGAGGAGGGGCCTGGGAAAGAGACAGAGGGCAGGGCTGGGGACTCTGCTGCCTGCTGAGTGCTGAGCAGAACCTATGTGCCAGCTTTTTCAGGAATCTGACTATCTTGACTATGAAGGTTAATTAAAGATTCTATGGGGTCTGACCGGATGAATTCTTTATAGACAGGATCGGGACTTGTGCTTGACAGGTTGTTTCCCAGGTTTGTATTTAGCTCAAATGCAACATGATTTGCTGCTGTGGGACAGCACATGATTCAGTCTGAGAACCCAGTGTCCACCTGTGGCTCATGCATGCACAGTGCCCCTGCCCTGTCCTGTTGGGCATGTGCTCTGCCCACAATGGTCACAGAGCGGTGGAGGCCCCAAGGAGTCAGACCCAGGGGAAGGCGTGTGACCTGCTCCTGTGGAAGACTGCAGGCACAAAATTTAAAAATCTGCAAAGGAAATTGACTTTGGGGATGTGTATGAGCTCATCAGGAAATCTTTGGGTCTGATCATCATAAGTTCCATCTCTAAATAGCCAAATAATGAGATACAACTGGAAGCCAAGTCTCTACAATAGTAGGTGGCCTGTTGGTTCCACCACACTGAGTGAGTCTGTTGATTGATTCCACAGGCACTGATACTGACTCTGTGCCAGGCATACTTTTGAATTTTACGAAGACTTGAAAGATGAATTGGACATGGCTCCCACTGTTAATGTCTATTATCAAATGCTTGTTCAATGTGGAGGTTGTCTGAGGCGTGGACTATGTGCTGGATGCGTGGAGTGAGTGTGTGAAATGTACCCATCTCCCCCTAGTGATTTAGCCCTGAACAGAAGAAACAGACAGCAATCCAGTAAGCAACAAATCCTGAGCTCCACCTCCTAACACTGGCTAGGCAGAAGTGGCTGCTCTCTCTGCTGGTGCTGGAGAGCATTTGGTGGCAAAACTGAAAATGAACTTGGTCAGCTAAGCTGAGGGCATTATAGAATATCAACAGTGCTTAAGAATTTCCCAAATACGAAGCCCTTTCCAAGAAATGCTTCCTTTTAGTGCCTATCTAAGTGGCTATTTTGTTTATGGTTGCAAAGTCTTTGGGAAGAACATGCTACGTGTGTGGTGCGCATGTTGCACAGACATGGCCCCCTTGCCTGGGCAAGCATAGTGAAATGGTGGGAACACTGGCCACCTGGCAGTTTCCAGGCTTGAGAGTGCAGGTAGGAAGTGTGCTGGAAAGAAGCCAGCTGGCTGTTACTGAAAACTGTGATTTGTATAAGTAAAGGGGAAGGCGTGTGGATTGCTACAAATCCATTTATTTTATATCAAGAGATCCAAACAAATTCACTATTGTTGTGAGCAAGCACTGCATCTTAATTGATCTTTCAGAATTGCAATTAACCTTGGAATGGTGGCAGTTGCAGTTGGTTTTCTTTTTCCTCCCTATTGTTGGTCCTTAGGAGCAATAAATAGTATAAGGCAGGGGTTAAAGTAAAGGGTGTTTCTGTGTTCTGTATATTCTATGTCCTTCGCTAAATTTCTTTCTCCCTTGGTCCTGTCACCCCACTACTTCATCTCTGTTGCATTTGCTTTTCTAATCTGTGTGTGTGTGTGTGTGTGTGTGTGTGTGTGTGTGTGTGTATGGGGGTGGGTGGAGGGAGATTGATTCAGGCTTGGATGTAAGGTCCCGCCATCCTGCCTGTCAGACTTTCGTTGCCATTCACAATTCTCAGCTTCAGTTTTTCAGAGACCTAGAGGGAGCTCCCTTGCTCAGGACGGTCAGTGAAGGCTTTGTGTTCCAAACATCCTGACAGTGCCACCTGGGCTGGTGCACATCCTAGGTACCCAGTTTTTCCTGCCTCCCACTGCTCTGCTTTGCTCTTCACGCTCAGATGGGTCAGGAAACAAGCATCCTCTCAGGTTTCTGAGGCCACTTACTCCTAAGTGTGATTTCTAGGGACAGAAAGAGAAAAGGAAAGGGAGGAGAGGTGGGTAGGTGTCCTCAACTGCCTCTGAGAAGCAGACACCTGCCGCAAGAGGACGGTGTTCCCCGGAGACACGGCGCCCCACACTGCGGAGGGCGCTGGGTGAACAGGCCTGTGACTGCCTTGTTGCAGTTGTGAACAGGCAGAGCAGATGGGCTACCTTTGCAGTTCTGTCTCAGTTTCCTCAGTGAGAAGCCCAAGGCTTGCAGAGTGGAGGTGTCCTACCCAGGAAGCAGTTTATCAGGGCTGGTGCTGGGAGCAGAGCAGTCTGCCTGCCTGCCAGCCAAAGGCTTTGCTGCCTTTACTTTTCCTTCATAGCCCTCTCCGAATTAGTAAAAATGTACTTATTTTTGTCCTTAATGCTTTAGACCTCACGTTAGCCAGCTTTCCATCTCTGTGACAAAATACCTGAGAAAAACAGCTTACAGAAGAGAAACAACTTCCCTAGGTTTCGGTCCATGGTCAGACGGCTGGCTCCAAAGCAGAAGCATTGTGGCAGAAGGGCATGGTGAGGAGAGCTGTTCCCCTCCTGGCAACCAGGAGGCAGAAAGAGGGAAGGAGCCAGGCAGGAAGGGGCTGGGGCAAGGTGGAGCCTTTGTCCATGGCCTGCTTCCTCCAAGGCCACGCCACCCAGCAGCCCACTCTGCTGGGAACCTTTCACTGGGTGAATCAGCTGATGAGGGTGATACCTTCCCGATCCAGTCACCCTTTAGACCCCAACTCAAGAAGCTGCCTTGGGGAGTGAGCCCTCAGTGGATGAGTCTTTGGGGTACACTCTAATTCCAAACCGTAAGAGATCCCCCTGAGCCCAGCGTACATGTGGACAGGGCCTGTGCCCATCTGTCGTGGCTTGACCTGCAGTCGTCCTGGTTGTAATCTTCACATCATCCTCATTCTCATCACAGGCACTTAGTGTTAGGAATGCTGGATCAGTTGTTCTCTTTCCTGCATTTCACTCTCTTCCAAGGCCTGGCACTCTTCAGCTATGTTTGTCACAAGACATACTCTGTAATGTAGGGTGTTCCCCTGACTTGTGTTTCTTTCTCATCTGCACAGCCAGTCCGAGGAGGAGGAGGAAGATGTGTTCTGCGCTCTGAGAAGGAAGAGCTCCCTGGGTCTGAGTGCGTATCCCCTCACAGAAGAGGAGTCAGGGCCGGGCCAGCCAGAGGCTGGGGCTCCACACTGCCCAGCCCTCCGCAGGATCATCTCCATCGAGGAGGACCCCCTGCCTCAGCTCCTGGACAGCAGCCCCCAGCAACCCCCGAGCAAGTGCCCGGAACAGGAGGGAGCCTCCAGCAGGGGGGCAGAGGGACCAGTCCAGCAGGCCGCACCCTCAGCACTCTACCCCTCATCTCCCCGAGGGCAGCCTGTGGGAAAAGAAGCCCGCTGTCAGGTAGGGGGTCAGTCCACCTGGGCTGCGCACGCCGCTCTGTGATCTCTCCTTGCCTCTGAGCCCAGGAGTCCCACAGGGCCCTCGGGGGTTTGCACACAGGTCCCGGGATATGCCACTTTCCTTCTTCCAAAGGCCTCCTCCCCTGCTTGGCCCAGTGTCGGGGGACGAGATGTGGGGGACTGATGAAGTCTCCTGGCAACCTCCCTCTGCTGTGGGCCCCCTTGCCACCCTGTGTGTGCTCTTTTCTGACTCAGATCCAAAGCATTTGTTGAGTGGCTACTTAAGACAGGCTTTCTCTGGGCTCGTACCATGAAATGTCAGATGCTTTCAAAGCTGCACATGTGAGTGTTCTCAGCAGGGCCGGGCCCGGCCCTGCTGCAAAGATTGTGCACCCTCACTTTCCGCCGTTTTCAGCCAGTCAGCCTTCATGCCCAATTCCCTGCCTGTTCCTCCCTTCAGAGAGACTTTGCTCCTCCTGCCAGGCCTTCCTGCAAATTCTGTGGGAGACAGGAGACCATACAGATTCTTCCTCTGGCTCAAGGTAGTGATATCCCTCCCTCATCTGTGATCCAGGCCTTGCAGCAGGCTGCTCAGGCCCTCAGCCTCTACCTGCCCTTCTGAGCATCCAGGACGGGGTGCAGGAAGCTCTGGCCCTGCACACCGTGCAGCCCGGTGGAGCGGAGCCATGGCCACCACAAGTCCCTCCCTGGCCATAGCTGCTGGTTCCTGGTGCAGTGGAGTTGTGCATACAGGTCCTCCTGTGAGCACCCCATGAAGGGAGAAGGTGGAGAGCAGAGCACCCCTGGGTGGCTGGGCAGCACAGCACGGTCGTAACTGGGCCTGCCAAGCTTCTCACATCTGTGCTGCCCCCGTGAGCCCATGCTGCCATTTGCTGGGAACAGAGCCTGCAGCAGAGAGGAGCCATGGCTTACCGGAAGCCAATGCCAGAGTCAGAGCGGGCCTGCCCATCAGGCCCACACACACAGAGGAAGCACTGGATAGGGGATCAAGAATTAAAATATTCTGTCCTTTAAACCAGCACTTCTGCTTATCACAGTTTTCCCAAAGGAAACAATCAAGACTGGATACAGATGTAAATTAAAAAATGTGTTAATTTATAGTAGCAAACCATTGAAAAACTATCCAGCCATAAGGACATAAATTATATTATTTAATAGAATATTATACAGGTATTAAAAATCACATTTAAAAGCTTTAGTGACCAATGAAATATGTACAATTTATTAATTATGATAAAATAGGATCAAATTACATGTAAAATGATAAAATAAGAAAAATTATGTAGAGTTATATATGATTATGTATATAAAGTAATATACAAATTATATATATTTCAAATTCCCGTAACTAAAAACTCATATATTTACATAGAAACTCTAAAAAAACCCTTATATTTATAAATAAATGAAAAAAAGCAGGAAGAAATGCATCAAAATATAAATAATGACCATTGCAGGGTGTTTGAGTAGATAATGAAGAATTATTTGTCTCCCTACTCTTCTGTAATTCTGTAATTAACAATTAGGATGTATTACTTTTATTTTTTTTAAGTTTTTTAAATTTAAAAAGGCATATAGGAGGGAGGGGGAATACACAGTTCGTGTGGCCCCACTGAGTCCCCTTCCCTGGCCTAGCCCACGGCCAGCTGTGTCCCTGTCCCTGGGAGGGGACAGCAGGCTGAGGGCCTGCCGTGGGGAGGGACACACTGCTCTTCCAAGGTGAGTCCTGACTGAGGCTGGACCAGCTCCCTTTGCTTTGGGGCCTGCAGGGAAAGCGCTCTGCCTGGGAGGGGCAGAGGCCACAGGGCTGAGATCCGGCATCTCTGCCACCACAACCCCTCATCCACCCTGGGCTTCAAATTCTCCACCTGTGCCTCTTCTCAGTTCATGGTGGCTTAGTCTCAAACAAATGACAACTAGAGATACAGGGACAAGAGGCGGGCAGGGCACCAGCATCTTTGTGCATTGTGTGAATAAAGAAAACAGGGCAGGGCATCGTTGTTGAGTGTGGGCTTAAAATTTTTTTTTAGTTTAAATTCTGTACTTGACCTTGAATTCCTTCCTAAGTATTGGGTGGAATTTATTTCTCCATAGAAGTCTGATAATGACTTTTCTCTGAAACTAAGTTCTGCTAATATCAGCTGCCACTCCATTATAGTATTTTCTCAAGGAGAGGAGCTAATTCCCCAAATCCACTCTTAAATAGATGTCAGAAAGGCTCCTCTGACCAGGCAGTGCTGAGCTGAGCCTGCAGGCAGGACTGAAGTGAGCAAGCACTCTCTTGGGAGGGTACATCCACCAGGCAGAAGGAAGGGACCCCAAGCTGCAAGGCAGCCCCTCACATTGTGTCCTACGCACCTTGTGTCCTTGAGGAAGCCCACTCCCTGACTTTAAGAGTCCCTGGCTGATGGGCATCTCAGCTCTCTGCACTGGTCCCTGTGGCTCTGGGGAAGCTGCAATGGACTGTGGGAAGCAGCAGTGGCCTCTGGGAGCTGCAGTGACTTCTGGGAGCCGCAGTGACCTCTGGGAAGCCACAGTGGCCTCTGGTAAGCCATAGTGGCCTCTGGGAAGCCATAGTAGCCAGGCATCATTGCACTCAGATTCCTGAGTGGAGACCAGCTGGTATCCAAGGAAGATGGCCAGAAGCTGAGGAGATAAGAACAAGAAAGCTATATCAGGGAGACAGGGGGTGCCTCCATTCCACCCCAGCTTTCAGTGACAGGGCAGAAAAAGGGGCTTCTCAGCCAGGCCCAGATATCTCTGCCGGGGATGCAGAGGCCTTCTTCTCTCTGGATATCCTTCCTGGGAATTCTGCAGCGGGCCTGTCTACCTGGAGAATCCCTGCCTGCTCTGATTCCTCCCCATTCCCATGGCCCCTCCTCTATGCTCCCACAGCTCTCAGAGCATTATGCTCCGATAATTGTGTACATACTTGCCTCCTCAACTTCCTCAACACCCAGGGCCTGCCTCTCCACCCCAGGGTCACAGCAGGTGGGCAGCATATGGTGGTGGTGGCTGTTTCTCCTCCCTCCTCTGATGTGGGAAAGAGCCCCTGTGCCTGGAGCCCAGTGCTAACTGCATTCTGAGCCTGGGGCAGACTCCCAGGTTTGGGGCTCCCAGGGACCACAGTCAGGACAAGAACGAGGAGTCTTGACAACAGCAGGGCCCAGCGGCCATCCCCGGCGGTGGCCGGACTGTTTGTGATTCACAGGAGGAAAGCTCGCCCTCCACTCCAGACCGACTCTTCAAAATCGTGTTTGTGGGCAACTCTGCGGTGGGCAAGACATCCTTCCTGAGGAGGCTCTGCGAGGACTACTTCTCCCCAGGTGTCGCAGCCACTGTGGGTGAGTCCTCGCCATGGAGGGTTCAGAGCCCTGGGAGGGCCGGTGGTGCTGGCAGGTAGGGATGCTCAGTGTCAGCTGTGCTCGGCAGTGGGCAGGGTGAAGCCCGTGCCTCGAACTGCCAGCTGCTAAGCTCTCTCAGTGGGGTGGGACCCTAGATTTACGGAATTACAGTTGGCACAGATAGATGCATTCGGGAGTCTTCTGTCCCCTTGGGGGCCTGCCCTGCCTCGGGACCCTGACTTTTCATGTTCCTAGGACTGACCAGGGCTCCACCACAGCCCAGTCCCCCTCGTGGTGGGTAGGCCTGCTACTTCCTTGCTTTGCCTGTCCATATGCATATGGTCATGCACGTGTGTGTGCATGTACACACACGCATGTGCATATGTGTGTGCCGATGGGGCACAGAGTCCTGACAGCTCCTTTTCCCCACTGGATGTCATCTGTCCTCCATCCCAGACAGGCTGGGTGACAGCTGGAACTAACTGCAGAAGCTCATCAGGCTCAGTTAGGAGTGGGTGGTCGGGGCTAAATGTGCTCCCGCTCTGGAATGATATTTGTTTAAATAGAGGCTTTAATTGCTTCACCCATAGTTGCACATTGCATTGGAATATGTGGCAAGACCCAAGGGCATGTTGACCTTTTAGCTTCCACCATGCAGAATCACTCAACAGAAAATAAATGCACTGAATGGACACAGTGTGTTGTTTAGCTAAGCTGATAAGTCCACTGAACTTAGTGTATTTATGATCCGAGTGTTGACCAAGGGCTTTTATAGTCATCATTTAATCTGTCTCCAGAACCACACAGGGGACAGGATCATCAGCTCAACAGATGAGAAACTAGGCCCAGAGCGGTTAAGAGGCTTGCCTATGTTCCTGTCCCCGAAAACACGCCTTCCAACCTCTTCCACAGTGTCCCCGACAGTATGTGGTCTTTCCGCTTCACGCTCAGTGAGACAGGGACCCTCGTCTGCCTCAGGAGATGGCAGACGTTGGTGACAGCAGGAAAGGCTGCCGAGGCCTCAAGGGACATCAGAAGTCCTGGGTCCATTGTGGCTCTGCCACTGATTGGCCACGTGACCTCAAGATGACACAGTCTCTCTTTGGGCTTCGGTTTTCCTTCATTTGAAGAATGAGGGCTTTGATCTGAGTCCCCCAAGACTGCTTCCAGGCCAGGCCACCTTCCCCGTCAGGCTGTCTGAGACACTGGATGAACTTCAATGCCCTCCCACTCTGGGAGGCTCCCTTTTCCTTCTCCCACTCTGACTCTTTCCACATGTCTCCCACACATGGGCCACAGTTCCTGTTCTTACTGCTGGGCCTTTTCCTGTACTGCATCCTCCTGTCCCCTTCCAGTGTCCTCTAACAACAGACTGAGACCCTACCCTACCCATAGCAAAGCCTCAGGGCCCCAAAGGGAAGGACAGACTCAGAAAAGTGGGGCCTGGTCTGGCCTTGAGAACCAGGGCGAGGGCCAGCCTAGGGCACTGAGCACTGCGAGGGGAAGGTGGCCAGGCCCGCTCTGGAGGCCCCAGTCTGACTGACACTGGCGGCCTGGGGAGGCAGCATGGGTGGGCATGCGTGGACCCTCCAGGTGTGGCCCTGAGCGCTGCGCCTCTGGCCAATGGGAGCAGGTCCGTTCTCTTCTCCAGCTTGTGGCCCAGAGAAGAAGGCTCTGAAAGAGGAAAGCAGATTTGCACTTCCCAGGGCGTCCACTATGGAAGCGCCTATGATTCAGGAATGGAAACTGAAGGCTCTGCGTCTGGAGCACCCTGCCGGCAGCCACACGTCAGCTTCCCTCCACACTGTGCCTGTCGCGGAGCCGTGAGGGGCCTCAAGCAGCCCCCGCGGTGGCTCCCAGAGGAAGTGCGTTCGCCGAGGAGTCCCAGACCCCTAAGGCCAGTGCCTCCCAACGCAGCGCCGGCCCTGGCCAGCCGCTCCCTTCCATCGCCAGGGCTTTGTCTCCCAGGTCCCCAGAGGACACGGCGACCAGGACTCGGCTGTGTGTGGTACAGGCTGCTTTGTTCCCGCTGGGAGCGGAAGTGCTCTACCTGCTCCATGTAAGCCCCGCCTACTCCTTCCGGAGTGGCGGACGATGTCCAGAGATGCTTCCTAAGGAACACCAGAGCTGGAAAGGAGCTTGGAAATGGTCCACGCAATCCTGTTGGAAGGGAGAAAACCCACATCAGGCTGATGGTTAGGAACTAGACTCCCAGGACCTGGGGCTCCAGGTTCCGTGCTCTTCCGCTGCTTTGCTCTGAGTCACAACCTCCCCGCTCCAAGTCGCAGCCCAGAGTCCACGGGGTTTCTTCCAAAGCATCTCTTGACAGAATGTCCCTCATCCTTTATTGGCCACCAGTGGTCCCACCCTCTGCGGCCTGTCCAGGATACCCGCTGCCTCTCACCCGTCCGCAGCCTGCTGTGCAGCAGCCGGGCTGCCCCCTTCTGGACGACTGGCGTCCATCGCCAGCTGTCAGCACACCACCCTTCCGGTGCCACCTGGATGTGACGACTGATGCTCCCACCCAAATGAAAGATCGTGGACACCAGTTACCCCTCACTCTTCACCTCACTTCGGTTTACAGGAGTGGAAAGTGGACCCTTGGAGGGAGTCTACGAGACGTCTCAACATCACACTGCTGGGCCACGGCAGGTCCGAGAGAAGAATGCAGAGCTTGGGTTCCTGACACCCAAACCTCTAGAAGGGGTGGTCAGAAAGCCCTGTGTTGTTCTACACTGCTCCCCTGGGGCTCTTGTGTCCCCCATCACAGGTGCTGTGGCTCTCTCCTCACCTCCCACATCCTCCCTCACTCTCTGACCATGCCACCAGGCCCTGTGGACACACACATCTTCCTCGCCTGGAGAGAGTGCCCCAGCCTCCCCCAGCAGGGTGCGCACCTGCACCACACCTGCCACCTGCTCTGTTCCCCACAAACCGTGCCCCTGTCCACCAGCAACAAGATTAGCTGGGGAAGTGGAGCAGCCCTGCCTGCCTGCCTTTCCCTGGGCTGGTTTCAGATCAGACCCTGCAGGCTGCTGGCCATGACCGGCTTCCTCCTGAGTAGCTACTGTGAAGCAGGCAGCCCCTTCCCTCCCAGAGCACAGGCCGGAAAGCCCCCACCTCGGCCAGGAGAAAGGCTCACTGGGACCGTCAGCTGTCTTCTGTTTTGATGGAGCACTTGGCCCTGGACTTCCAGCATGCATGTGCAGTGTGTGTGTGCATGTGTGTATGTGTGCACATGTGTACAGGTGACAGCCCTCATATGTCACGGGGACACTGAAGATGGAGAAACAGTGGATGGAAACACTGCAGCCATGGAACGTTCTGCTTCTTCCTCAGCTCAGACAAGCCCATTCTCATCCCTGGCCTTGGTATCTGAGGCAAAGGACTGCCAGCATCTGTGCTGGGCCTGACCTCTGCACATGGTGACCCTCCGCCCCCCTCCACTGTTGGCCCTTCAGCAGGGGCGGGGGCAGGCAGCAGAGCCTGGTGACATTTCCCATTTTCTGCCTCTTCCCAACCTGTCTGATCTCTGCCTCTGTCTGTCCCCTTGCCCTTGCTGGTCCTGTTCTTGAGTCCTCCGGGAAGGGACTCCACAGGCCTTTTAGAAAGGGGTTGGGATGCCCTGCACTTCTGCAGCTGGGCATCTAAAGGGAGAAGATTTTTGGAGCATCCATCTTGCTCACGTGAATGTTCTTACAGTCACAGGGAGAGGAATGTTCATGTCCAAGAACCCATGTAGAGGCCTTGTACTCTGAGGGCCGCTGGGGGGTCCAGAATGCCCATCACTGAGCTTGTCCCTCTTTCTGGGGAAGAGAGGGCCATAGCCCTGGAGAGATGCTTGCAGTGGCATAGAAATGGGCCAGGGTTCCAAACCCATTGCGAGGGTGAATGCTTCCTCCTCCCTCCTCCTCCTATTCCACACGCCTTTAGATTGGCTTATGGATGTCTTAAAGCATGGTCCATCCCCCAGGGTGTTTGAATTTTATTAGGAGAACTTTGAAAGGATTTTAACCAAAAGGAGAGAGAGAACAAGGGAGGAAGGAGAATGAGAGTGCAAGACGGAGGGGACAGACTGGGCCCAGTCATTGCCCCTGCTTCCGTCCCCTGTGAGGAGGTGAATCCATGAAGGACAGCAGTCGTCTGCACCAGCACATGGCTTTTCCTCATGGGATCTGACTTGACCTGTACAGTGTCCCTCAGCAGGGCCCAGGCTGCACCGCAGTGTGAAGCCTGTGAATGAGATGCCAAGTAAGTGAGAGGCAGGACCAGAACTTGGGTCCAGGGCTCTGCACATCCTCCCACAGTGCCCCCCAGGAGGCATGGAACCAGCTGTTGTCTGGGCCTGCCACGACATGGAACCGTGGCCCAGGAGGCCCAGGGAGCCCTGATGACAGGCCTGGCACCCTTGCAGGTATCGATTACCGAGTGAAGACGGTGAATGTGGATGGCTCTCAGGTGGCCCTGCAGCTGTGGGACACGGCTGGGCAGGAGAGGTGAGGAGCTGTCCCTGAGGTGTGGGCTGTGGAGCAGGCCGCTCAGGCCTGACGGTGCCTCCCCGGGCAGGTACCGCTGCATCACCCAGCAGTTCTTCCGGAAGGCTGACGGCATCATCATCATGTACGACCTCACGGCCAAGGAGTCGTTCCTGTCAGTCCGGCAGTGGCTCAGCAGCGTGGAGGTGAGCTGAGCTGGCCCTTCTGGCAGCTGCGCACCTTCTGCCCTGCCCCTCTCCCCCTGGCTCTCACCTTCCTGGGCCTACACCGAGGTGGGTGTGTGTTTGCTTGTGCATGCAAGATCCTCATACCAGCTGAGGTATGGGGGTCAGGAGTGAGTACAGAGGCGCTGCCCCCGCCTTCCTGGAGAAACATAGATATCAGAGAGCTGTGGTCTGAGTGCTGGCTGAAACACAGGTTGAACTATGACCGTCACCGTCACCGTGAGGTATGAAGAGTGCGGAACTTAATCGGACCACGGTGTTTAGGAGGTGTGGAAAGGAGGCTGTAAGGGGTGCACCCCAATCCAGAGGGACTGTGGCTGCACAAGAGGAGGAAGAGAGGCCTGAGCTGGATGTTCTGTCTTGCCATGTGCCATGCACCACCTGGGACACTGCAGGGTGGAGAGAACCTCACCAGATATAGCTGTCCAATCTTGAACTCCCCAGCCTTAGAGCAGTGAGCCAGATGAGCCTGGTTCTTATAAACGAGTCAGCTTGTGGTATTCAGTTATGGCAACAGGCAGTGGACTGAGACCACATAGCACTTTATAGGTTACATATGATTTTTCATTAAATCTCGTGCCACCTCCTCTGGAATGGCCACTGCTATTTTATTCTACAGACAGAAGTTGGCTCACTCATATAACCTGGTCTTTCTCAGTTCCTATTGATGTTGTAAGTAATCTATTTTTTCTCTTTTTTATTGCTACATTTCAGATATACATAATGATAACATCCAACAAAGGGCATTTGTACCTGTATATGGTATATCTTGCTTCTTTTTTTCCCATTCCCCTACCTTCCCCTCAACCCCTCTTCTTCTCTTTATATACCAAAGAGGGGCCAGGGATTTAGCTCAGTGGTTTTGCTGCCTGCTGTGCAAGCTCAAGGACCCAAGTTCGATCCCCGGTACCCCCCCCAAAAAAAACCTTATTTACCAAAGCTTTGTTTCCATTTTCCCTTCTATTTTTTCCTTGTCCCTTCTTTCCTTTCCCCCTCCCCTCTCCCTTATTCCTCAATTGGATATATTCTTCCCATTTTCTAATATCAGTTGTACATTTTGTCCTTATTTACACTTTTGGTTTCTCACACCAGAGAAACCATGTGATATTTGAATGTGTGTGTCTGATTTATTTCACTTAAGAGTATGGTCTCAAGGTGCCTCCATTTAGTTAGAAATGTTTCAAGCTTATTCTTCTCCATGGCAGAGTAGTGCTCAATTGTGTTAAAAACAAAAAACCACATCTTCTTTATTCATTCATCTGATGGGCATTTGGACTGTTTCCAAGATTTAGCTATTACAAACTGTGCTGGTATAAACATGGGTGTGCATATATCTCTGTGGCATGATGGTGTTGATTCTTTCAGGAAGATAACAAGAACAAGAATAACTGGGTCAAATGGCACCTCTAGTTTTAGTTTTTGGCACTATTTTTGGTTCTGATCTTTATAATTTCCACCTTGTACAAGCTTTGGGCTTGATTGCTCCTCTTTTTCTAGAAGTTTAAGATTCAACATTAGGTTGTTTATTTGAGCTCGCTCTGTTTTTCTGATATGGGAATTCACTGCTATAAATTTCCCTCATAGGATTGCTTTCATTGTGTCCCATAAGTTCTGGTATGTTGTATTAGCATCATTATTTAATTGTAGAAATTATCTAATTTCTTGAACTAAATTTATGGTTACATAACAAATTCTAAAACAAAACAAAATTGTATACAGTAAACAAACCCTCAGTACCCTCAGATGAGAAAATTTATAAGGAGTTAGGAGGAAAAATAGAGAAATAAAAGAGGAAGAAGAAATTAGAAGCAAGGCTGGAGGAAGATTATGCAAACTTGTGGGAAACTGGTGAAGACAAGAGAGAAAGAGAGAAGGAAGAAATAAAAACAAGAACAAAACAACAACAACTTAAAAACTAGAAACCTTTTCCCCACTCATATAAAAACAAGAACAATCTAGAAAAATACAAAGAAAAAAGAAAATAAATGTCCACTGAAAGCATGTCTCTGCTGTCACTGGTAGACAAAGTGGTCAGACAGATTCCAGATCCATGTTGATTAATCCCAGCAAGACAGCTGTAGCTTTACAGTGAGGTAGTGGATAATCCCAGCAAGCCTGCGCCTTTAGTTTCACTGAAGTTCAGGCTGGTTTCTGGCTGTGAGGCTGGAATCTGATTTGTTCAGTCTCTATCACTCCTTGTGTCTCCTGATGGCCTGAACTTGGCTTCTTAGCCTCTTGCCATTTGGCAGCCTCACCCTGACACTGGGAGCCACTAGGTGGAGCCGTCAGTCAGTTGCTCTGAGTTCCAAGCCCAGTTGGGCCCTCTCCAAGATGGCTACTGGCCCTCTACTGGGGAATTCTGAACCTAAAAACACCAGCTACTGCAGTCCGCTGAGTCCACTGCTCTGTTTCACTGGTGCGTTTCTTCATGGAGGCCTCTGGAGTTGCCAGCAGTCACTATGCATCTGCAGGTTCGAGATGCCCCTCCCACACAGTGAGTCATGGCTTAGGGAGAAATCGCAGCTTGCCACTTCCTTCTTTTACATTTAGGCCTCTCCACTTTCCCCGTGGGCTTCAATTTGCACTGCTGATCCTTCCTGGGTCCCAGGGACCCATTTCTCTCCTTCTCTTCTCCCTCACATTGCTATATTCCAGTGTCTGGACACCAAATCTTAGAGAGGCTGTTTCTCTACTGCTCATCCCTCCTCCATGGGTTACTCAGAAATTTACTTAATGCAAATCATTCCTCAAAATTACTGTGCATAAAACCCTTACAACTCTAAAACTGTAAGTTTTGAAATATAGCAGATTATCTATGCACGAGACTAATAAGGGTAGCAAATGGTATGGATAAATGTGGAAATTCCTCTTTATGCTTTGCAGTTTATGGCATGATTTTCTTTCCCTTCCCTACTCTGTCATCCCCTCCTCCTCACCCTCCTGGTTTCCTTTTTCTTCCTTCTTGTTGGCAGCACCAGGAGAGGCACTGGGGATGCCCTTAGCCCACAGTCTTCACGCTGTTATCCCTGGATCCTTGGAAGCAGGAATATATTCCCCAAGAGTGGGGCAGGGAAAGTCTAAGGACCCCAGTTCTAGGGGCTCATCTCTTTTTGTCATTAGATCTGCTTGGCTTCTTTCAGTTGTGCATATTGAGGGTACAGGTACAGTTTTACTAGGCAAAAGTGTTTCCCTGTGAAAATTACCAATTTAGTACAATCTAGCACACCAATTTCATCTAAAATGAAGAAATTAGGACTAACTTTTCCAAGGCCACCCATTCTTTTCCTAGCCATAGACATTTAATTGTCTCCCATTCTAAATTGTGATATATATTGGAACTGGGTTGAGGCAGTCCAGAAATAATGGAGGTAGATGGAAACAAATTTGTAGAACTATGCTCTCTGGTATCATTAGGAGTATAGTTTCTAGGTCTCCTGTTTGCACAGCAGATCTGGGATCAAGAGAGATAGAGCATCAGATTGGACTTGATGGTAGAGGTGAAGAAATCTCAGATTTCACTGCAGCTTGGAATATAAGTCCAGTCACTACAAACAACTGTTACTAAGCATTGGATGTCTGCCTGTTCCTTCAGGGAATGAGACTGACAGCACCATCAGCATGTGGTTGGGAAGATGCCCATGGAAGCCTTGGAGCACCCAGAGGGGTCAATCCATACATGCCTAACTCAGAATAATCTGTGTATTAGTCAGCATTTCCTTACTGGCACCAAGTACCTGACATACACAACTTGAAGGCTCATGGTTTTGGAGGGTTCAGTCCATGGGAGGCTGGCTCCAAGGCAGAAGCAGAATGATGGAAGGGTGTGGCAGAAGAAAGCTGCTTAACCCATGGCAGCCAGGAAGCAGAGAGAGCAGGAGGGACCAGGGAGAGGAGAGGGCTGATAACAAGATATACCCTTCAAAGTCGCATCCTCAGTGACCTGCTTCCTACTAACAGTCCATTTGTCTATGAACTCATCGTGATCAATCCACTGATGAGGTTAGTACCTTCTGCATTAGGGATCAATTGGGAACTTCAGGGGACACTTCATATTTCAACAGAAACACTAAGTGTAGATAATTTGTAGTTTGAGTTTTTCTTATTGTAAATTTGTAGCAGAAGGTATAAACTCTCAAACAATGTTTCTGACCTTGGATAAACATGAGAATTACCTGAATAAGATTGATGTCAATTAGACCCTCTCTCCCAATTAGAAGATTCAGGGCCTAGAAAAAAAGTTAAATTTCCTCAGGTGTTTTTGATTCTCAGCCACCATAGTTTCTACCCCAATTAAGGGTTTCTCAAACTCCCATATACCTGGAGGTCTCTTGGAGCTTTGTCTAAATGTGGATTGATTCAACAGATCTGGAGTGGGGGCCAAGGTTTCGCATTTCTAACAAATCCTCAGGGGAGGCCCATGCTACTCACCCAAGGACCATCCTATGAGTAGCAAGGCTGAGTCATTCTGAAAGACATCCAGGACCCCTTGCCAGGAACTTGCTGAGCTTGCCCCACATGCCCAGCACTCACCAGGTGCTTTGGGGGACCCGGTTAAAGGACTGGGAAATGGATTCAGCTCAGTGGGATGGTGTTTCCAGAATAAGTTCGGGAGCTGCATCAGATGGCGCATGTGTGTTGAGGTGTGGAACAGAGGCATCAGGAATGCAATTATTCTCTTGATTCTTGAAAAGCTAAGTCAGTCTACCTTGGCAACCAGCAATCAGAGGTGTCAGGTGATATATTAAAACTTGACATCTAATTTGATCTTAGGGGAACTGAAAATAATAAGTACTTTATATTTGTGGAGCACCTTATTTTTCCAAAGAGTTCCAAGCACTTTACCAACTCCCTCGCCTGGGAAGGAGGGTGAAAGGGAAGCTTTAATAATAGTCTTCATGGTTCTGAAGCCTTATTATTAACTGAATGGTGGCCAGCTGTTCTCAGTGCCCCTTTTTTCCTCAACCTGAAAAACAGCACTAGAAAAAAGGGCTGAAATTGCCATACATGGGAGAGACTCTTGGATGAGGTTATGGGGGTGGGGACAGATGCTGGGGGAGGCAGTGAAGTCCCCTGGAAAGGAAGTTCTCACCATGCCAACTCAGCCATTTCCTGCCCACTGAACTTTGGCTAATCATACTAGGAGCAAGTGGAGCAAACACTTAAAGGCTCCTTCTGGAACTGGACTCTCTCAGGGGGCCTGGATAGAGCAGGAGTGTGTGAATGAGGAGACCCTTGAAGGTCCCTCCAGCTCAAAGGGAACCAAGGTCATTCCATGCAAGAGGCCACCTGCAGTGTTTGTCCTTAGTTACTGCGGCCAAATTTATAATACAAGGAATGCTACTTACGGAGGAAAGTTAACTTCACTCACGGTATAGGAGAATCAAGGGCACAGGAGCCCTCTTGGCTGTGCTACAGTATGGCAGATCCCACCCTGGAAGAAGGACATGTGAGGACGAGATCACAGCACCGAACCAGAAGCTGCCGAGATGGGAGGGGCTGGCTTACTCTCCCCCAAAAAATAAGCCAGGTCCCAGGAGAACCACCTTAATCCTTCTGAAGGAAACTCCCAATAACCTATGGGCCTCCCCTAGCCTCCCCTTGTGGAGGTTGCATCTCTCAACATCACCATGTTGAGAACCAGGCCAACCCTTGGGGAACAGACTCAACTCCAATCATCACATTTGCCCTGTCTGATGGGTGGGAGGGTCCTGCCCTCGGGCCTGGTCTACCCACGCCTGCCCAGTCCTCGTGCCACATCACCAGCTTCACTGCCAGGCCTTCTGCAGAAGAGCACACCTGTGCTGAGCCTCTGTGTGCTAACAGGAAGTCAGAGCGGTCAGTCATCCTACCAGCGCTGCACCCCACCCACTTCTCCTCACCACTGGCTAGAGCTGGTCTGGCCATTCCCCTTTGGAGAAGAAACTGGCCAGGCTCTGGGAGCCCCACACTGAGACCATGACACAAACAGACATCTGAAGACTTGGGGCCCTATGTCAGGCACAGATAATAGAATGGTCCCAAGCCTATATAGACTTGTATTTCCCCCGAATCCAGGTTGTTGGCCCTGAGGTCTGCAGTCCTGGATGTTGAAGTTCTCATTTCGATCTTTTGTGTCCTTCTGATAGCACTGTATCATTAGGCCTACAAGCCAAGGGACCAGAATACAACAAGATGGTCAAGCCACACAGACCAGTCTCTGAGCTGGAGGAAAAACTGGAGATTAATTTTATGTGAACCCTTTTCACTAGGTGAGAAAACTGAGCTCCATGGAGAGGAAGTGGCCTGTCCAAAGGTGCCCACCACTGGTCAGCAGCATGGCCAGAGCTGGAATCCAGGGCTCTGCCTCTGCCCTGTGCTTCTGTCCTGCCACATGGCCCATGGCTGAAATCTCCTGCTGAGAAACAGGTGTCATTTTCTCTTCAGTCCTTCTTGCTTTAGTCTCAAAGCTGAGCAGCTCAAGGGGCTCTGGCCCACTCGCCCCCTCCCCTCCCCGTGCTGCTAGCTAAATCTCATTCTGTGATCTTTGTCCTTGGTGACAATGTACAGCACAAAGCAAAAAATAGCAGCTTGATTTTTTTCCCACGTTCCAAGTTGAGCTTGAAGTGCTGGCACTTTGAAACACACTGCACAAATAAATCTTGTTTTGACTCATAGTCCAGGGGGTGGATAAATATGGAAACCCCCAAGATATAATTTTGCAGTCATTTTTTTCTTAGCATAACGGCATGCTTTAATATGCTGAGAAAATTTTTGTTCTCGCTCCAGAGAAATAGCAGCACTATCTCAGCTAAGTGCTTTTTCATGCCTCTCAGCAAATAGATATTAACACACACGCACACACACACACACACACACACCCTACAACTAACCCAGCCTAACAGCTGCACTTCCTGAGCTGAATGCCAATCGCCAGCTCTAAGCTGACAGCTCTAGTTATTTAAAGTCAGAGATGGGTAATCTTTAGAATTTCAATAACTCTGACTTCCAACAAGCTCAAGTTCAGGAAAAGGCAACTAAGATGATAGAAGGTGTAGGGAGGGTTCTCTGTCAAAAGGTCCCAGAAGAGAAAACAGCTCTAGAAGCCTGCTTTAAGCTCAGGAGTTAGGGAACTGGAGAAGAGCAATCAGATGAGTCTCGTGGACAGATGGTCGCAGAGCCAGAGCACCCACGTCTGGTAAGAAGTGGTCGCATGTTGTTCCGGTCCATCACACCCCTGGGATGCTCACCTATGACAATAACCTGTACCAGTATTAACAGTGGATCTGAGGCTTGTACTCTTAAAAGGAAGTGCCATACGTGCGGTGTGGCTTGGTGGTGGAGCACCTGCCTTGCGTGCAAGAGGCCATGGTGCCATCTGCAGCACTGCATAAAGAGGGGACGTGTGTGTCACCTAGTGGGCTGTCAGGAACCTCCTCTGCCAGGTGGACGAGACCTAGTAATGGAAGGGGAAGGTGTAAGTTCAGGCAGACTGTTCAAGACTTTCAGAGTTGGAGGGATCCCTGGGACCCTCACGCCTATGTAGCCCATCTCTCTGCCCCATGCCAGGGGCTGGCCTTGGGCCAGGGTGCTGATGACCAGCTTCCTGTGACAGGAAGCACATCCTCTGGCCTTATGTGTGTTCTCTTTCATTTTTGCCATCTTTTGGAAACAGGCCTCATTCTTCTTTGTCCATGGCAGGCCAGCCCCACAGAGAGGAAGCGCATTGCCTGGAGTGGTCGTGCAGGACAGGAACTACACAAAAACAGAAATCTTAGTTCATGCCAGGTGCTTTGCTTTCTCCTGCTCTATTTTATTTTTATATCTAGGAATGACTTTTAAAAGAAAGTCAAAGGCTGCCCCTTTTCCTGAAAGGCGGTGCTGCTGCTGCGAGGTGCAGGCCCTGATGGTGGACTGTGCCGCAAGCCCCACCCATCCCTTTCAGCTCTCAGAATCTGCCGTCCCCTTCGCAGGGAGGAAGCACAGCCATTGCCCCTTCCAAGTGACAACAAAATCTGGTCAAAATTCTATCCTGAGATTTCGAGTCTGATGCTCATATTTTCAGAGTTTCCATATCAAGAAATCCCACAAGCCTTAGTCATTTCTCACACATCAGTGTACAAATATATCTTCCTCATGTGCTCTAAACAGCAAGCCTTTGGCCTAGTTCCCTGCTTCCTCCTCTTTTCTTCCTTTTCTGTGAAAAACTCTTTGCACAAGTATCCAGTCACTTCAGAGAATGGGAAGACACCCATTAGCTAATGCTCTGGCCAATAGGGAGCCGCAGCGGTGGGGTTTTTACCTGCCGTCTGCTTTCCACCTTAACTGAAGTGCGTGTTATTTAATCTGTTGTCAGGAGGCCCGAGTGCACTGTAAGATCTTGTAGGGCTTCAAGTCATCCTTAAGAACATTAGTTACCATCTTAGCAAGGGATGCCGTTTTTAGAGAGCTCTGTTTAGTAAGATGCTAGGTAGCAGTGAGTCCATAAGAGATAGGAATCCAGATGAAAAGGCTGGGGAATTGTGGACCTGTATGCTGATGGGCCTCATAGCTTAATGGTTTGTTGTTGAATGTTCTTTTGAGTTCTCTGAACCTAATATTTTCGTTTAGTAGTTGAGAATTTTTTTCTACTACTGAATTGCAATAAAAATGAATGTACAGATTAAGGAAATATTGAGGTTTTAATTAAAATAGGTGTTCCTGTCAGGTGGACTTTAGACATTCATCTGAAGTGCTGAGGTAAAGTAGCTAAAGTATTGGTAAACTAACTGCTGTAGGTTCCGGTATTCCACAGCCTTTCTATTTAGTAAAACATGTAGCTACAATGAATAACTACTAGTTACCAAATTATGATTAAGAGCCCCTAATTAAATATTTCACAAAGTAAAAAGAACAGGCTTCCTCAATGTGACCATTACCATATTTACACGCTGAATAGCTGCCATCCTGGACCCTCTGTTCCCCTCCAGGAGAGGCACCCGCTGTGGCCCCTTTCTGGAAAGGGGCGGAGACTGCAGGACACGCCCCTGGCCGGTGCGTCCCAGCGTCCCAGCAGAGCAGGAGTAAACAGAACCCAGGCCATGAGGGAGCCTGTGGCCCCTGACCCAGCCAGGGCGGTGGCTGCGGCCTCCTGGGTCTCCAGAGTGGCGCCCCGCGGCCCGGTCTGCGGCGCCCCCTCCAGCCAGGCCCTCCACAGCCCGTTGTGGAGGTCTGTGAGCGCCACATGGCGAGCCAGCCTGGATCCAGCCCTCGGGGAGCCCATGTGCCAGTACGAGGCTCTGAGAGACCACTCTGACCCAAGCATTCTGCAGAGGAGCTCCAGACCAGGCTGGTTTCCTTTGGTTCATTCCCAGCATGGTCACTGCGGACGCCGCAGGAGGCACTGTGAGCCCTAGAAGAGAACTCAGTGTCCATCAGTGTCCATTGTCCCCCCACTGTCCACCCCAGAACACCTGGGCACTGCCAATTCCATCCAAGAATGAGGCAGATTGCAGACCGGGACGGGGAGGCAGCCAGAGCCCTCTGGCACCATGCGGAAGTGCGTCTCTCAGAGGGACGGCTCTCCCCACTGTGTGCCAGCAGGGCGCTCGCAAACCAGACCTTACCACTGCAGCCTGGTGTTGTGCCTGCCCTCTGGGCTGTCCCCGTGGAGGATTCCTCAGCTGGCACACTATCTGTTCTGCAGGAGGCTGTAGGAGACCACGTTCCTGTTCTGCTGCTGGGAAATAAACTTGACAATGAGAAGGAGCGGGAAGTCCCCCAGGGCCTGGGGGAGCAGCTGGCCAAGGTAAGCTCCAGCCTTTCTTTCTGTCTGGACGTGGGAACCCCGGCAGCCCTGGCTCCTGTGCATGAAGAATGCCACAGGTCACACGAGCGCACTGGCTGGGAACCACGAGGTGCGGGGAATACCCTAAACTTTGTGTCTTGGGCGGGGGGAGTATTTACTCTAACACAGTAAGAGGTTATGTATTTCAGCTTTTGATTTTTGCATTTGATTACATCCAAGAATGAAAAACTCAGTACCCACAGGGCCACTATGCTAGAGAATCATTGTTTCCACCAAGACAGTGCTTTGCAGGTGTGAACTCAAGATAAACTCAGGGGAGGCTCTGGAAAGCCTGCCATTGAAATAAGCAGGCGCCTCTGGCCAAGAGCAGAGCAGTAGGGCTTTGCAGAAAACAGGCAATGAGACGAGGCTTGCCTTGGGCTTCTCTTCCACCGGACTGTGTCTGGGAGGGCGGGTGCTCACCAGCCCTGTAGTTCTGCAGCTCTCGCTGCATTCACCCTACACAGGAAGCTGGGCTCATCGGTCCCAGAAGAGGTCACAGATGGTGAGTTTCAAGGAGAAAGGATGAAGGGGGCCTGCCTGCCAGGTGTCTGCGGAAGGTCGCGGGGGGGGGGGGTCTGCAGTCCAAGACCCAAATACCCCGAAGGGTGAATGGTTCTTGTACATATCATTCAGCAGGAAAGTTTGACCAGAACTGACAGAAGGCTGTGTGGTCTTACCGACATTCTGAGTAAATATTCAAGTGTCACTGAAGAAGCATGAATGTGTTCCATTATAGGGGGTCGCTCCAGACCCTCTGAGGGTATTGCATGATACATAGTACATAACACGTGTGTTGCCTTTCTACATTTCAAAAAATTCTGACTCCCAAAAGACATGTAGATCCAAAGATTTAGCTGAGGAAATGTAGACCTATGCTATCATTATTATCCCACCTTCTTTTCTTTGGTTCTATTTTCAGTCCATGAGAAGAGCACTGAGATGTAGCTGAGTGACTCACTTGGTTGGTCACACAGCTCACCAGCAGTGGGAGCAGCTCTGTGTCTCACTGTGGGTCCTGTGCCCTCCTGCCCCTAGCCGCCTGGGAAGTCTCTGACAGACTGACCCTGAGCGTGCACATCGGGAGGCAAAGGGGCAGAGGTGGGTGGGGCCGTGGCTGTGCATGGGGACAGCTGGATTGCAAGCCAGGGTTTGAGCCACAACCGCTGAAGTACCTCGCTCAGCTGGCCCCGTCCCCACCCGAGGAAAGAGCATCTCAGAGCAGGGGCCAGTGCCATCAGCACTGCTGTTGTAGAGCGAGCAGTGTGTTGAGGGAGGTAATAAATGCACCTCCAAGAGCCTCGGCCATGGGCCTATGCACAGCCTCCACCTGAGAGGGAGGGCAGGTGTGCTGTGCGCCAGCGCTGAGCCCAGGCAGCTGGGTGCCTCGTTAACTGGCGTGAAGGAGAGTCCAACTGGAGGGCTTCGGCATCTGCCAGGCCCAGGGAAGCCCAGTGTCCCGGGCAGAGCTCAGCACTGCACACCCTGCCATGCAGTCACTGTGGGACCCTGACTGGGGGTCAGCCACATGGGGCACTAGCCTGGTTCCATCTGGGAAGTGGGAAGAATACGCCTGCGCTGGTCTTTGCATCCCGCCGTGGTCCCAAGGCTGCCGAGATGGAAAGGAGTGTGTGCGTTCCTGCAAGGGAGAGGGGCCAGTGTGGGCCGGTCAGGCTGTGCAGGGCGTTTCACAATCGCAGCTCACCTGGGGATGCTCACAGACAGCAGCAGACAGGGAGCTGAGGAGCCAGAAACCAGCTGGGGCCCGGGTAAGGACAGGCTGAGGAGTTCAAGGGTCTGCGAGAGGAGATGAGGGCTTAGGAAGAGGTGGTCAGGGCACCCCCAGCTGCCTCTAGCTCCCCAACACCCTCCTCCTAGCTCCTGTTCTCTGATTCTAGGAGCACGATCTGATCTTCTATGAGTGCAGCGCCTGTTCTGGTCACAACACCATAGAGTCCCTGCTCCACCTAGCCAGGTAAGGAGGCACGTGCAGAAGGCCAGGGGATGAGCTGAGCCCAGCTGAGGGCTGGAGGGTGCAGTGGATGCGCTGTGCCCCCTCTGCCCAGACTGGACTGCTGGGCCCGCTGCCTATCTGCCCAGCACTCTGAATCCAGGCCAGCGGCCCAGGCCTCTGTGTGGGATTTCAGCCATCAGAGGCACCCTCCTGCATGGCAGGAGATACGGGAGCTCCCTCCTCTCTGAGTCTTATAGGTGACTTTGTGCAGGGGCCCCGGGAAAGGTGCTCTGAGGTCCCTCAACACTATCGAGGATCTTAGCAGGGATTCGCAGGCAGCCAGCTGGGAACAGGCGTGGTTCTTCCTGAGAAGGGGGAGCAGCCAGAAAGGGTGGGGCTAGGACGGAGGGCCAGTGAGAGGTCCCCCCAGTTGTGATGCTGGAAGAGCTGGTCACACAGAAGGACTCGTTTCTTAAGACCCTGTCTAACCAAAAATGCAGAAAGGAGAACAGTCGTGTGCAGTGGAGAGGTCAGGCTCAGGGGAAAGGCCTAGGCTTCTCTCTCGCACAGACTCAGAGAGCTGCTGGTCCTGTCGGAACACCATGCTGACCTTTCCTGCCCGATCAGGTGCGTGTGCAGATCAGAGGGGAGGCATATGCTGAAGTGCTATGGAAACATAAAGGAGGATAAGGCACTTACCACTGTTTTAAATCCCTCACCTCCTACATTTAATCTGAGTCCGTGGGCAAGTGGCTCAGCCCTTCTGTGAAGTTAGCAATGAATAAGCCAGTGTCACGAGCCTGTGTGTCAGAAACGGGGTAGAACGTGGGACACGGGCAGAGCCTCTCTGCTCCAGCCGCTCACTGGTGAGGGACAAAGCCAGAAGCGTGCCCTGTGATGGTGAATGCTGGGCCTCGAGGGGCAGAGGCCAGAGTGCAGTCAGGCCCTGTGTCAGCACCTTGTTGAGGAGTCTCGGTGGAGGTGGACTAAGCTCTGGCGTAGTTAGTCCCACCCTGCATTGCCTGGGGAGAGGCTCAGCACTGCTCACACTCCGTCAGTGCTGTCTGCATCCCGAGGGTGGCCTGTCCCCAGGGGCCCGGCTCCTGAGCCTGGAAGATTCTCCACACTGACAAGGGCCTTCCCCTCTCCCAGGTTCCTCAAGGAACAGGAAGACACGGTGAGGGAGGACACCATTCAGGTGGGCCGTCCCACCAAGAAGAAACCCTGCTGCGGATGACGGGGGGCCTCTGAGGACTGGCTGTAGGGCAGCGTGGGCCTGCAGATGGGCTCCGTGCTGCAGCCGCGCCAAGTCCTGCCCAGACTCTGTCTTTGTTGGTGATTCGCCTCCTCCAGGAGGGACGTCATTGGGTCGGCAGTGCGGCTCCCATGCATCTCTCCTGGACCCCAAGTGCCCATTCCCTTGTCCCCTCCAGCTTGGTTTCCTGGGGGAAAGAAACAGATGGGCTTTTCCAGAAAAGCTGTCATGTGCCTTCTCCACCTTCCTCCTCCCTGGGCCCTTAGGAGCCTCTGTGCTGCGGTTGCCATGGCAACTGTGGGGCACCACCTTGCTCCTTCCTGGAGGCCGAAGATGCACCACTCGGGTGAAGCCAGAGCTGCTCTTCTTGCTTTGACCCCTGCTCTCTACTCTTGGCACACACTCTGTGGATCTTGAGAGACCCGAGTTGTGGAAAGCAGTGCATCTCTGCCTAGGGGCTCTGCCCCCCATCCCAGCCTCAGGGCAGTCTTCTGATGGTCACTGGGCCCACAGGTTCCCCCTCTGGGTCTCTAGAGCTGAGCCTCCCAGAGAACCCACAGCCTTTCCTGCCCATCTGCAGTGACCACCCTGACTCCAAGGCAAGCCATGTCTGGAGCTAGGGAGTCAGCTTTCTTCCTAACTCTGACTAAGAGATGGAAAGAAAACAAGAGTAGAAACCATCTGCTGCTAAGGGAGCGGCATCTCTAGAGGGTATAAGGAAGGTACAGACAGCTGTGTAAAGCCATGTTTCAAACGTGCCTCAGAATAGCTCTGGAAGGATCACGCGTGATGATTACGGTGGACTGATACGCAGGCAGTGTGGCCCAGCATGAGGGCCTCAGTTACCGACTGCATTTTCCTCTATTTTTCTTTCTCCAGGATGGTGTACTTTTCTCTAATGTGGCTGTAAGTTGGCATTTTGGTGGTGTTTGAGAAGGGACTAGAGTGTAGCTGCTGGCTTTGTCACAGGCTGCTGGAAGGGAGGGAAAGGCCTGGGTCGCCATGAGATTCCTTCCACTGGGGAGCTTTCTCAGGCACTGGCATTCTCCAGGGATCACGGGAGGGCATCGGGTGCAGCAAGTGCGTTCGTTGTCCTGGGCAGGAGGTCGGATGGAAAGATCACAAGACCTCTGCCAATTGCAAGTCCAGGACTGCAGGCCCAGGTGCCCCCCAGAAGGTGGGTGGTCCAGACCCCAGTGTGGTGCACACTGAGGGAAGACGGCAGGAAGTGTCCCAGGGTCAAGCCCCCAGTAGCTGGCCAAAGACATCCCACACGCGGGAGTCCCAAGGGTCTACCCCCCCTCCTCCCAGACCCAAAAGAGTCGCCTTGGTGGGTCACTGAGCCAGAGGCGACCTCCTTTTTGCAAATCTCTCCCCCTAGTCTCCCCCTGACACTTGCAGAGGGCACGAGTGTCTGGAGGTCTGGAGGTGCTCCCTCCAGGGCCCTGCCTCACCACCACAGCAGGCGGTGGGCTATTTGAAGCTCAGGAACTTCCTGCTCAGATGCTTATGGTGGCATATTCATTTTCCTTCATTGACTGACCCCAGATCCCTGTCCAAGTTTGGAGAGAACTTTCAAGAAGCTCCTGTCTTGAGGGAAGGGTGGTGGTGATGGCCTTAGAGGCTGGGCAGGCAGTGTGTGTGTGTGTGTGTGTGTGTGTGTAGGGTAAGTGGAGGACAGGGTGGTCAGAGAATAGATTGGCTCCTCTGCTGGCCAGACCCAGAGAAGGAACTGGTATTGGACTGGTATTGTGGGTAAGCAGACTCCACCTGAGGCTCCCTACGTCCGCAGATGACTTTATCTCCCATGCCTTGTCCCCACCCCAGGTTGCATTTTTCTCATTTATAAAAAGTGCCTTCAAGGGCTTGCAGGTAGGTGGGACAACCCTGCTGCCAGTCTTCTGGCATGGGGTCAATGCCACCACTCTTCCGAGGCCTGGCAGAGAAGGAGGGGTAGGAGGACCTCCACCAACCTTGACCAGGACGCACACAGCAGCTCAGACCTGAGGCCAACCTTGGTATTTACCTGTGCGCGGCCAACACTCTTGCCCCTAGCTGGCCCATACCCCTGCTCCCCCAGCATGGCTCCTTATGCCCTTTTCGGGGTCTGCTGCTGCCTTCAGCCCTGCGCTGCCAGTTCAAGACCTCCAGCACCAAATCAAAGCCTGGTGCTCTGCTCACATCTCGCATGGGTTTCCCTTCAGTCTTGTTAGGGTCTTCTGTTCCCCGTGACACCCCAGCTCTCCCTCTCCTGTTCTGTATTCTTGTCCTCTTCTTCAGTCTTGGGCTTCCTGCTCTCCCCCTGGGTCCACTCCAGGATACCTAGGTGCTCCATCACAAACGCCTGGAACCTGTGTTCTTATCCCAAGAAACCACTGTTCAGAAGGATGCTAGACTAATCTCAGCAGCGCTACTCTCACTAATGTGGCTCCAGGGCTGTATTTGTATGTTAACAAAGAACTCTGAGGGAGGCAAAACTAACCCAAGTGCACAAGTCCACAGGAGTGAAATATTAAGCACTAGAATGGTCATGGAGGTCACATATTTAAGACAGAGCTCTCTCCTCTCCTCTGTCAGAGACCTTTGTTTGCTTCATGCATTTAGGGACTCTTGCTGCATTGAAATACACTTGTAACTGTGAAGTCTTTGGGATGTCTTGGCCTTTTGTCATTAGGTAGTGTCCTCCTTTGTCTGTAGGAACAATTTTTGTTTTAATGCCCATTCTGTCTTGTATTACCAGAGCCACTTTTTCTGCTATTTCCATAGTGTATCTTTTATATTCTTTTAGTTCCAATCAATTTGTGACTTTGAAACTAAATTGAGTCTGTTTTAGACAGCATAGTTAGATCATTTTTTAAAACTTGTTTTTCCAATTTCTCTTTTAATTGGAATGCTTGATTTGTTTGCATGTAATACAATTGATAAAGTAGGATTTATGTCTGCTGTTTGGCTGTTTATTTTCTATACACCATCCTTATTCCTCTATTCTTACATTACTGTCTTCTTTTGTATTAAATAGATATTTCTAGTGAACCATTTTAATTCTCTTATTTTACTTACTGAACATGTTTTGCCTGTTTTCTTGGTGGTTGCCAGGATCACCATTAATATCTCAGGATCACCATTTAATATCTCAATTTACTAACAATCTGTGTGGATTAATAGCAACTTATTTTCAATAATATACAAAAATGTTCCTCCTGTATGATTTCATTCTTCTTCCCTTATGTTGTTATTGTCACAAATTACATCTTCACACATTCTGAGCCTATCAACACAGATTTGTAATTACTGTTTCATGCAGTCATCTTTTAACCATAGAGAACAAAGGAGTTTTAACAAAAAAATTATACTATCTTTTATGCTTGACCACACAATTCTTTAGCCATTGCTCTTTATGTCTGCATTTCAACTCCAATTATTACCTTGTGGCTTTTCATCTCAGCCTGAAGGACTGGCTCTTTTTATTATTTCTTTCAGGGCTGTCAGACAGTTACTTTTCTCATCATTGAGATACGATACCTGATATCCACAAGTTAAAGGAGGAAAGGTTTGTTTCACCTCACAGTTTGTGGAGGTTTCAGACCACAGCCAGCTGGCTCCAAGGCAGGGTGGCTTGACAGAGGGGGATCACAGAGAAGAAACAGTCCATGGCAGGGTAGGCAGAAAGCAGCAAACCAGTGAAGCAGTAAGCCTCCCTTTCCCTTTTATCCCATCCAGGCTACAAGCCTTTTGGGTGGCACTGCCCCACACCCACACCAAGGGTGGGGCTCCTCATGATCCACACCTAGAACTATGATAAGTCAATTAGTGGACTAATTCAGTACCACACATCCTTAATCTCAGTATCATGTGCCCATGAAAAGTCCCACCTATGAGCACATGAGACTTTGAGAGGACATCTAGATAAAATCCATAGCAAGGGCAGACCTGCTACAGATAAACTCTCTCAGTTTTTATATATGTGGGAATGTCTTAATTTATCTTACATTTCTCAAGAATATTTTTTGCTAGCTATAGTCTTTTTTGGTTGACCTCTCTTTCCAGCATTTTGACTATACATCCCAATGTTTCTGGCCTCCCTGGTTTCTGTCGTGAAATTAACTGTTAGTCTTATTGAGAGTCACTTGTATGTAATGGATTGCTTCTCTCTTTGTGCTTGGCTTTCAGCAGTTTGGTTTTGATGTTTCCAGCCACGGATCTCTTTTGCATTTATCCCACTTGGAGTGTGTTGAGCTTCTTGGGTGGGTAGATTAATAGTCTCATCAAGTTCAGGGAGATTTTTGTCATTATTTTTTCAAATATTCTCTCTACCATATTCTCTCTTTCCTTTCCTTTTGGGACTCTCATTATGCATTGTTGACATTCTTAATGGTGTCCTCCTGGCCTCTGAGGCTCTGCTCATTATTGTTACTCATTTTCCTTTGTGTTCCTCATCTGAGGCCAATGGGCCTACTTTCAAGTTCACTGATTCTTCTCTGGTCAAATATGAATTTTCTGTAAATATTAGTGAATTTTTCAATTCCATTATTTATTGTACCTTCAACTCCAGGATTTTCTAGGTTCTTCATTATAATTTTGTAGTCTTATTAATAGTCTATTTTTTGCAAGACTATTCTCATCCTTTCTTCTAGTTCTTTAAATATGGCTTCCTTCAAATCTTTGGATGTATTTAAAATACAGGTCTGTACTAGGTATTCAGCTGGCCAGTGCCTGCTTCCCTTCTTATACTCTACACAACACAGCTAGGAGTTGGTCTCCTTCCTTAGCTCCACCTCCAGCCTCCTCCCCAAATCTGTGGAGGTTTCAGTCCAAAACCGGCTGGCTCTGAGGCAGAATGGCACATGGTAGAGGGGCATCAGTTCATGGCAGCAGGAGACAGCAAAGCAACATGGGAAGGGGCCTCAACAGCATCTTTCTGCCCTTTTATTTTATGCAGACTACTTAGTGTGGGTAGCACTCACACCCTTAGTCCTAGTGCCCTTGAGCCTAGCACTGCACCATGAATCAGTCTCAGAAAAAGCACCATCTATGATGGCATGAGGCTTTGGCGGGACATCTAGACACAGCCATGACAGAGACTGAGATGCTTCTGGGTGGCCCAGTGAAGTTGAGGTGCCCAAGGAGGTGCTCAGCCCCTTGGGGAGGGGAGGCCAGACACCATTACACAGGGCTCCCAAGAATCCAGACATCCTGCACATGGGAAGGCTGCAAATTGGATCTGAAGCTTGAAAAGTAAAAGGCAGTTTACTCCTAAATAATGAAATTGTAGTACACCTGCAGGAAAAACCCAAGACCCAAGTGGCCTGTGCTGTTGGCTGGGACCAAACCCCAGCCTGGCATCAGGGACTCACCCATGGGGTCCCACCACCACTCCTCCTGGGAATGCAGAGGCTGCAGACTCCAGCCAGGCTCCCTCAGAACCCACAGGACTTGACCTTCCAGGTCATTCCCTCCCTCCTGAAGAGGCGTGGCTGACAGGACAGAAGTACCGTGTGAACTTCCCATTCCTTTTCCTACCTCTGTTGGTGTTTCTATTAATACACACATTAATCACCAGCAACAGCAATAACAAAGAACGATTCAGTGGAGCCAATTCAATCAAAGTGCCCTACTTAGAAGAACCCTGCTGGGAGGGTGGGGCCTGGGAGGCCATGCAAGGCAGTGCTTGGCAGAGGACCTGAAAGCCATGTGGAACTGAGGCACTCAGACAAGGTTGTGTCATTTATCATCCTGCACCCAGGCCTGAGTCAGGCCCAAGAGCTGACCCTTGTTCCAAGCTGGGACCTCATCGAGGCTTTGGCTCAGATTCAGAGGTGGTGTTTGCAGGACCTTGTCATCGCACCAGGAGGCTCTTCTTCCTACAAATAAGGACTCCTAGAACCAGTGTGGCTTGGGTTATCATAATGAATTATAGCTGGATCCATCTGACCTATAAAAATGAGTACTACCCATAAAAGACTGCCTATTAAGCAGAAATGGCAGAAGAACACAGACAGAGAGAATGGGACCATTTCTTTGGCTTGGAAACAAAAATTGAAATATGTGGCTGTGAGCTCAGAATGAATTTGGGAAACATGATTCTGTTGGTGGGATTCGCTGAGCAGGTGCAGCACTAGGTTAAGTACCTGGCATAGTCCTGGCCCCCCAGGTTGCTGTAATGGTGTGCACAGCACTGCTCTGTGGTTGCTAATCCCTGCACACTGCCCAGAGGGCTCTAACGAGTGTGGCTTCCTGTTTGGCTCAGGGCCTGGCGAGCATGTTTGCCTTATATGAGCAGTTGTGGCCGAGCACCATTTCTGGAGAAGAAGGCCCACCCCTGGGAGAACTGCTCCACTGGAGCCCAGGTCCCAGAGGCTGGAGCACTGTGCCCTGTGTCCTGGGCAGCCCCATGGGTTTGCTTCACTGGTTCAAATGAGGTGCTGCTTCTGGCTTCCAGAGCACCACACTGGGGAGCCTCCTGTCTCACCCCTCCCCGCAGCCTCCCAGCTGCTCCCAGTGGCAGTCATTACCCGCAGGCTGTTCAGCACTCAGTTGTCTTGGGCTCCCTGCCTCTGTGCAGAAGATGTTTCCTTGCCCATTTCTCTTTGTTCTTGGTGCGGGACTAGCTGTCTCTACCTCCCTGTGCCTCTCCCAAAAGCTTTCTCTGGCCCCTAAAGGCCTGCTCAGAATAAGGACCTGCATACAGGTTGTGTGGCTTTGGACAAAACCCAGACCCGGTGTCTGAGCCCAATTCCTCATCTATACAGGAGCACTCCCAACCTTACCCTCACTGCGGGGGACCTCAGAGAAGGAGCTGAGTTTACTGCAGGCACAGAACAAATGATAGCTATCAGTGCCTCATGTCTCCCCATGCAGGAGACCAAACTAAGCCTGGTAGGATAGAGAGAGAATCTACACTGCTCAGTAACAGAGAAGCTAGGGCCACAGGTACAAGCTCCTCCCGTTTCCCTGTGGAAGGAGAATAAGTAAAATTGCATTCCTTCAAGTTAGAGACTTTCATGCTTTCTTTTCACCATGACTTGAAGCGCATGTCACACAGGCCAGCAAAGCTCAAGTCTCCATTCTCGCATCTACAATATGGCACATGGCCTGATACAGAATAGACACTGAGTGGGTAGATGCACCAATTTACTGTCCAGTGAAGACATTAGGTCGTACATTCTTCACTGCCCCACCTTTACATATGCAGTTCATAGAAACTTCCACCTTGGGATGGTGAAGTTACGGAGACAGATGGTCGTGGGCATGGCTGGCTGCACATGGTGTCATGAATGCACTTGTAAGTTTGTAAATGGTTAAAGTTATAACATATGCATATTGTATTGCAATAAAAGGGAAATTCACACAAATATTCATGTTTTGTGAAAGAAGGAAAGATTGGTTCTCTTCCATCCCCAGCAATTAAGATGCTCCGAGCTGGCCTTGTGTTCTGTCCAGGTATGGGGGAGCTGGGAGGAGACAACCTGGCCTAGCCTGTAGCCTGGGAGCTGCAGGACACTTGGGGCAGCCAGCTCTGCTCTCTCTCCTGGCACTCCCTCTGCTCATCCCATCCATGCTCTTGGCAAGTTGGCCCCATGCCACTCCAAGCCCCTGTGGAACAGAATCTTCATGTCCTGAATGCCAACAGGAGTGCCACCCAGGCCCCAGAGCAGATATGAGTGTGTGGCAGGGAACCAAGTGATGAAAGTCTTTTGTTGTTCCTGCAATTCTGTCATTTTGACTGTGTCAAGAAATACATTAAGAAGTCCTCGGACATCCTGGCCTTGCAGAGATTTGCACTGTGATCATCTGTGGTGAAGAGAGGGAGGGAACCAGGGCTCTGCACAGGGAAGACTGACCAGCTCTGAGCTGGTGCTGAGAGGCTCGGGGAGCGGGGTCAGGACCAGGGGACACAGAACCTAGGACTGAAGTTTATCCCAGTGGACTTGGTCTCAGCAACTCTGAGCAGTGGGTCAGACTGCCTGCTGGGGGTGCGCTCCCCAACATGCTGCTTTAGGGAGGCCAGGGAGAAGGGACACCGTGAATTCCAAGGCCTCCATTGTGCTTCACCCGGCCCGAGCCCTGAGTGAGGCAGATGGAGGTGGGCCCTGCCCCACCAGCCCCCTCCTGCCCTCCTCCCCTGCCACTGCTGGGTCCCCATCTCAGGGTGCAGGCACCTGGCCTGCAGCCCTTGCCTGGAGAGCTTCGTGCCTCGAAGCTTCCCTGGTGCAGGCACAGGTGCTGAGTGCCCGCATCTCTATTGTGGCAAGTGAAATTACCAGCTTCACACTGCGGGCCTATATGAATCAGCCTTTCATGTCTGATGGATTTGAAAATCTGCTAGGAGTCAACATCCAAAACACAAACACAAACAAGGTGAGGCTGTATTTTCTCTCCTCAGTACCCTCCTTGGCCTCCCCCTGCCCCCACCCAGGCAGCTCTCATTCATGAGGCCCAGCCCCATCTCGGTGGCCCAGGAAGCTGGCAGCCAGCAACCCACGTCCCCAGCTCGTGGAGCCCCACCCAGCCACTCCTCACCTGGAAGACCAGCAGGGGTCTTCTGCATTCACTGTCGTGGCAGATGCAGCCAGGCTGATCTCTCTTGCCCTGCTCCGGAACCCAGGTCACCAAAGAGGATGGAGAGGGACTTGCCCGGGTGGAGCCCCGGAACAACCGTGTCCAGTGTCTCCATGCTGAGCCTCTTCGTGCCTGCGGAGGGTGTGCCCTGCATGGCTTTCCCACATGGCTTCCCCGCATGGGCACCTGAGTCTCACAGTGGCATCCCATCGTCCTTGCTCCCTGGGAGCCGCTTCCACTGGCCTAGCCCAGTTTTCTGCTGCTGTCAATCCGGGCGCACTCCCCCCAGGTCCCAGTCCCACTCACTGGACCAGGTCGCCTGTCACAGTGTCACTGCCCCGCCCACCCTCGAGCTGCAGCCATGTCTCAGCCCTAGTTCTCAGGCTCCAACACCTGTTCACATCACCGGTGGGGCTTTTCTCTATTTTATTGCTTTATTTTATTTTTATTTGTGTTATTTCTAACTGTTCTATTTATCTTATTATGTTTTAAATGGTGTCAGGCTCATCTCTGCTCCCTACAGTCAGAGGAGGGACCTGATTTTTTTTTTGGAGGGGCCTGATTTAATTAAAAGTTGGAAGAGCTCTTTCTCCTTATTATTTACATCACTGTTATCAGCAGCACCAGCAGGGGAGTGGCAGACAGTGAAGCATCTCACAAGGCTGCACACGTGTCCCTGGTCTCAGATCCGCCGCTTGTGCCCAGCTCTTTCCGTGCTTGGACTCTAAGGGGACTTCAGGACTTGCCTATGCTGTGCAGCAGGTGGCTAGCAAAGCAGGACAGTTCTGAGCCACCCTGCGCCTGCCAGGTCCTCCCCATGACCAGGCCCCAGTGAGGCCCCCTGGCTGCCCACATGCAGGGGAGCCCGAGTCATCCAGCCCATGGGTGCATGACACTCCTGTGCTGCAGCCACACAGCCCACCCTCCCAAGTGTGTCCTTGCCCCTTGGAGAGCAGATTTCTCAGAAGGAGGAGGCTGGGGAGTCCATACTGAAGGCCTCGAGTTGGCTTCGTGCTGTGTGGTCCACCACTTTGAGTTCTTTGCCCCTCCCCCCCCCTCCCCCGGGGTGGAGATCTGCAGCCCGGAGAGGATGACTGGAAGCTCACAGGGCACTTCACGGTGCTCTGGGACCATTTCCTCTTCAGAAACAAGGCCTCCACAGAGCAAGGCAAGCAGTGACGGCTGAGACTGCCTGGTCCAGGACCTCAGCTGTGAGCCGTGGCCTGCGCTCAGCCTGTCCTCCACTCCCATCGCTGGCCGTCCAGCAGCGGCCTTCCCCTCCTTCCAACACCTCCCAGGTCTTCTCCCCCGTGGAGCCACCAGAATCAAGTCCCTGAAAAACCCCTCCCTGGAGACACTATGTGTAGTGACACCTGAGGGGACCTAATCAGAGCAGACACAACTTCACCACCTGTTTGATGAGAGTCACCCCCACAAGCCTGCAGCCAGGATCCTTAATTCCATTTCCTCTCAGTTATTAAAATAATCTTCCAAGTTGGCCATGGTGACACACGTCTGTAATCCCTGCATTCGGGAGGCTGAGTGAGCCAGGAGGATTGCTGCGAGTTCCAAGCCAGCTTGGACTATATAGTGAGTTCAAGGCCAGCCTGGACTACATAGCAAGACCCTGACTCAAAACACAAAAAAACAAAAAATTATTTTCTGGTGATAGCCGTTTCTGCAGAGCCAAGATTAATAAATGCAGTCAGGGCCCAGAGAAGGCTTGGCTTGGCCATCCTCTTGCTCCTCTGGCCCCTGGCTGGGACCCTAGGAGGCCTTCTGCACCTGTGCACTGAGGTCCTCGCTCGGTGAGCCTTTGTCTCTCATTCTGCTCTCCATCCTCCCCCAGGAGAAATCCCGGCAGCTGTTCTCCTCCTCTGCTAACAAGTTGGGCACAAGATCAGAGTCATGAAATAAAAGCTGCAGAATCAGAAAATCACAGATTCCTCAAGCTGGGGATTATTTCAGGCTAATACATTCATCTCCTAAATGAGACATCTGATCCCAGAGACAGCAAGTGGACATCTCAGGGTCAAAGGGCGGGTTCCCCTCAGAGCAGGAGCGTGGGCACCAGACGGCGGCACCATGCAACAAGCCATCGCCTACTCATTGGGAAAATCTTTACCACCTTCCCAGGATGGGCCAGGGCCAGCCCTAGATGCTGAAATGCAGTCGCAAGGGGGACACAGAGCTGCCCCTGGCAGGGGAGACAGACAAAGCAGTGCAGAGACAGCGTGGTGAATGTGGACACCGATTCTCACCCAGAGGCCACAGGGACCCCAGCGTAGACAAAGGGGCCCAGGTGTACAAGCCCTGGAGCTGTTCAGACGCTCACATAATTCACAGTAGTGGCATGGAATGATGCTGGGCATGGCTCGCTTCCCATTTACTCCTTACTGCAGTCCTATGGGTGCCACCAGACGAAACTGAGGCAAAGAAAGCTAGCCCAGTGACTTGCTAGAGGTCACACGGCCAGAGGGGGTCATTCAGCCAGTGCTCTAGCTCCACACTCCCCACCGCTGCCCCCTGCTTCCTCTCATCTCAGGGACTTAATCTGCAATGCCACAGGAAGCCTTCTTCTGGCCGTGGCCCAGACAACATGCTCTGGCCTGGCATCAGCCTCACATCACCTCTGGGCCCGAGTCATGTTTAAGGATGCCAAGTCCCTGAAAGTGCTGGGCCAGCCCTGAATTCCCAGAGCATCTCTAATCCAGGCACCTCCACGGCCACCTGGCAGAACTGTTTCCAAGCCGCAGAGGTTCATGTGCCTCCCCTCTCTGATCACATGAAGCAAGCACTCTGCCCCACCACAGAAGAGAGTCTACTCTGGAGCTGTCCGTCCCTTTGTCCCTGGGAGGGCCCAGAGCAGGCACATTGCACCTGGGCCCTCGGTTCCAAGGACTGTGAGAGCTACACCGGGAAGCAGCTGCCACGAGCTATGTGCCTCCCAGACGGCATCACTGCTGGCGCATTTGGTCCTCCACAACCCTGGGAGGAAAGTGTCATTCCCACTGCCATTGAGAGGGAAAGAAGTCCCACAGGAGCAAGCGGTTCACTCATCTCCAAGGCTGGATGCAGCGCAAGGTCTCCTGCATGGCCATAAAACTGAGCCATGGGTCTGCGAAGCCCATGTCTTTGGCTTCAAGCACCATGCTTTATCCAACAGAGCCAACCAACCGTGGCCAGAAAGCAATTGTCATCATATCAGAAACCCATTATGACCCATGGTGCCCCTGCAAGACGCTGGAGAATATGTTCTGTGAGTTGAAAGCAATGCCAGCCATCCCTGGGAACAGCTGCTCAGGGCTTGAGGACAGCAGAACGATCCAAATCACAGATCCAACCCTGCACAGACCCTACCCCACCTTCTGCTGCCCAGACAGTTACATCCTCTGCGCCGAGAGAGGCCATCCTTATGGGAAGAACAGTATGACACGACACCAGGGGAGAGAATGCGAACCATCTCAGAGTTGCACAAAGTGGCCCACTGCAGATTTCCTATTGGCCAATGAGGCAATCTTAAACCAAGTGATCTGTATTCAAGCCTTTTTCAACAACAGCCACTGAAAGAAGCTGCAGCTCCCTCCTGGACGTGGCCCTAGAGCTTCGGCCAGCTCTAAGCACACCTCTTCGGTGGCTCAATTCCAGAAGGAGGCAATGGGTTGAGTCTATTACCAGTTTCCAGGGGAAAGGACTGCCGAATTGAACTCACTGGATGGCAAGTGTGCAAGGCTTGCAGATCTCGTCCTATGGCCTCTCTGGTGAAAATCTTTCCAGGTCTTCTCACTGCATAGAAAAGAGCATCCTTGACACAGGTTTCAAGGCCTTTGGTCCTGGTCACAGGCTGACTCTTGTCCTCTCTTCTTTGCTCCCTACTTGCTCCTCTTTTCCCAGCCTGCTATGGGCCACCTCAGGCCACCTTGGTGTGAGCTGTTCCACCCCACACCTCCACTGACCCCTCCTCTCCCAATTTTTCAGGTCTCAGTTTAAAGTCCTATCTGTAGCGAAGCTCTCTGGATCTCATGTTCTGCCTAACAGTCTCTTCCTCTCTTGGCCTCTACTTTCTCCATAATTTTTACCACACATCTCTCTCGTGTTTCTCCAGCAGGCTGGCAGTCCCAGGAGGGCAGGCTGGTGTCCTTTTTGTTCACTGCTGAAGTCTCAGTGCTTAGCCTAGTTTGCTGCCACATGGGAGGCCCCAAAAAGTGCTTCCAGGATGGGTAGCACTGCCCCCTCCCCGCACACACAGGGACTGGAATGAAGGCCAGGAACTGTCCGCTGTGCTGAAAACAGGTAGCGTCCCATGCTTCAGGGGAGAGCCAGGCCCAGCATCCCAGGGATGAACTGTGAGTATATTTCCCTCCTGTCTCCGAACAGATCTCCATGTCCAGTGGGACGCACTATTCCCAGGCTGTCTAGCCATATGTGCAGTACTGCTGCAGCTTGGATCTGGAATGTTCCCCAAAAGTGTATGCCTGAAAAGCTTGGCCCACAGCGTGTAGCACTTTCAGGAGGTGGTGAAACCTTCAGGAGCTGGGATCTAGTGGAAGGAAGTTGGGCAGGTCACAGAGATGCCCTTGAGGGGATTTGGGGACCACAGCCTCTTCTTGTCTCTGCCTTCTGGCTATCACAAGGTGGCAGCTTCTTCTACCACGCACTCCTGCCATGATGTGCTGCCCTGCCACAGGCCCAAAGGCCGAGTGTCCATGAACTGAAAACTGAAACTTTGAGCCCAATGAAACCTTTTCCCTTAATAAGTTGATTTCTTCAGGGGTTCTGGCACCATAGTGGAAAGCTGACAAACACAAGCACTATTCTGTGCCTCCAGGCCCTGCTCCTTCTTTCCTCCACAGATGTCCTGGGGCTCCATCTTTCCTCAGGCATGGAAAGGGCCCCTATGGTGCTATCTTCTGTGTCTCCACACACAGTGCCATGGCACATGCCTCTGCCATATTAGTGGCAACTTATGACAGTGGGGAATTGGCTGGTTATTTCCTATAAATGTGGCCAAATGACTCTCAAGTATTGATGTGGCTGGCACTGCTGTCAAGATTCACTTCTCGGCCTGGTTCCCACCCTTGACCCCCTTGCTGATTCTCAGAATGTGCTTCCCAGCCACTAATGCTGGCCAACAAAGAGAACAAGCACTCTGAGCATATAGATTCCATATATTATCAGCCAAATCTAAATAAGACTAAGTCCCCCAGGAAAAGCAGGACGTGTTGAATTTCAAAGTAAAATAAATGCTTCAGATTCTGTCCCATTGTTCTCCAGGTGGCAGAAACCAAGCACCAGCCTGGACCCCATGGGCGCTGCACCGAGGTCACGGGAAGTGCTCGTGATTAGAAAGGTGTGGAGGCAGCCGAGCGAGTGTCCAGCAGGACAGCTGGAGCTGTAGCGAGGGGCTCCAGCTCTGACGAATGGAAGGGCATGGCTCTGTTGGTGCCAGTTGGTCACACTGCCAAGGGCTGAGGAGTGGCTTTGAAGACCTCCTCCAGCCACTTTTGAAGCCTTCGAGAAGCTAATGGAGCACAAAGCAGCCACTTCTGCTTGGGGATCTGGGAAGCTCCCCTTCGCCACTGCAGGGCAGCCCGCAGCCCTGAGCCCAGCCCACCTCTGCCCTCAGCTCTGGCCACAGTGGCTGCTGTTCCCACACACATCCTATGTTACTTCCTTTGCCCGACCCACCCTCTCAGTGAAGACTTGTTGGTGAGTAGTGACTTTGTCCAGAGTCACTGTTGGTCAGCAGCAGAGCCTGGCATCAGGCAGGCCTTTGGCTCCGCAATGCACATCAGGTGGCAGGGCCGTCCAGTGGCTGAGGTTGGCCTTGGGAGTGGGCGCAGCAGGGCCTTGTTTGTAGCGCCTGTGTACTTGCAGTCTTCTCTGTTCAGTCTCCTGTGGCTGCTTTGAGGCTGATGAGTCAGCTCCTGGTTGTAAGTCCTTTGGCATTTTTGTCCTCAGAAGTGACTGCATGCCAGCAGGAAACATGGCCCTGGCCTTCCTTGAGCACAGTCTTTCTGCTGACATGGCTGGCCAGGCTCTGTGGCTCATCACAAATAGCAGCGAGCTCAAGTGCATCACTGTTCCGTCCAGGAAGCTGACTGGAATCAACTGGGGCAACAGCACATCTTCCACCCCTCCTGCTGGAGGCTGGGGACTATGGATGGCTCACAGGTGGGCTGGGGGAGTGGACCGGGCTTCTCAGGGTCTGGGCAAGAGCAAGCCCAGCCCTGAAGCGACTCCTACGGTGAATTCCACAAACAGGGTGGTGCCTGCGGCCTCTGCTGCTGGATGTGTGTGTCTGAGCTTTTGCCCACTTTCCACTGGAGTGGGGACCATGGCGGCATTGGGATACAGTCCATCCACTGAAGCTGGGCAGCAAGGAGACCACACGTTCTCACAGGCCAGGCTGATCCTGGAAGCGACAGGCCAGGAGCCATGCATCTGGGCCAGCACGTGACAATCCGAGGCCCATGGCAGACTAGGGTGTCCCCGGGCAGGCCTGTCCTCAGGAGCAAGGTATCCAGGGCAGTGTCATCCAAGAACCCCAGGGGGGGTCAAGAAAAATGTTTCTTCAGAGAGGCAGCCCCCAGACCAGCTGGGACCCTCCGTGTCATAGGGAAAGGGGTTTGCAAGAGCAAGACGGCCCCACACCCTGAGGGACCCGGAGAAGGTGGCAAAGGACAGGAGATGGAGGAGGGAAGGACACCAGTGCCAGCCGGGCCAGATTACAAGCAAGGGGAGCTCCGCAGGGAGACGTCTTCGGCTATTTCCTGCAAGACCTCAAGGCTGGGCCATCTGCAAGGAAAGGCGTTTCTTTTGGATCATTTTCTGGAGGCTGTGATGTCCAGAGCACAGTGCCAGTGAGGGCCGCATGCTGCTTCAGCTCACGGCAGAGAGCAGAGGGCAGGCAGGGTGTGCAGAGGGGAGGAACTCGGGCGCTGGCTGCTTTGTGAGCACCAGCTCTCAGTGACTGATGCAGTTTCTTGAGAGCAGGACCCACGTAGGAGGCTTCATCCTGGCCCAGCGCCTCCCACTGGCGCCCACCCTCAGCACTGCTGCCTCAGGACCAAGCCCCAAAAGGAGCTTTGCTCGGACAGAGCCTCACCGCACCACAGCAGATGGGCTTCAATGTCCAGATGCCTTCCATGGCCCTGCTGCAGTCTGGAGCCAGGTGGGGCCCACAGGGGTGCTGGGTGCAGGAGCGGGGAGGAAGGGTACAGAGACTGCAGATCCGGCAGGGCCTGCAAAGCCCTTGTTTGGGCCCATGGGTTTGTGTGGCTGAGTCTGTCTGGAGAGGACAGTGAAGAATATATGGGCTCTCCTGGAGCAGACAGAAGGGTCCGGAGCCTGAGCTCCTGCAGAGCCTCACGGGCCCATTGTGTGGGAACCAGGCTAGTGTTGGGACCTGCCTCTCCCCAGCTCCCACAGACGGTTCTGGCAGATTCTGCTCTTGGAGCTTGTGGTCTAGGGGCAGGATGGACCTCAGAATGCCCCGAGCAGCCCATGAGCAAACGGGCCCAGACAGTCACAACAGAGGTGCCCCAGCTGCATGGTGGGGAGACGAGTGGGACTAGCAGTCCAGAGCGCTGATGGAGAGGAAGCCCGATGGGCTTTGTGGTCTCCAAAAGGGACTGAGCTGGGGGAAAGAATGGATTCCGAAGTGAAGTGGTCTCTACGGCATCTCTGTTGTGCCAGGGCTTCATTTCCTACACCCACTTCCATTCAGAGCATGTTCAAAGCAGATCCTGCTTATTTTCTACCAAATCAGAGGGAAATTACAATTCCCTCGAGCCTTCTCGGGAGGGGGAGGCAGCTGTGAAACTGCTTCTTCATGACTTCCAGGTTCCACTTCTGCAGCTCAGGAGCAGCACTGGGGGAGCGAGCAGGAGCCAAACAGCTCCAGAAGGCTCGAGACTGGGGCAAGGGGAGCCCCTGGGGTGCGCCTCCCGACTGATGCGGGAGAGGGTGGAGTGGTGTCCCAGACGCCTGCAGCCTGCAAATTCCAGAGCACCAAAGGACAGCACGGTCTCCTCTGTGGCTCCCGAAAGCTGAAGTTTTGTCCCATTAGGTGGAATCCCTGCCTGGAGCTAGGCTCCTGCTGCGGCCTGGTACAGGGGCTCCAGGGCTGCAGTGGGAACACACTGGTGGGTGTGCTTTGGGGGCCCTTAGAGGAAGCCTTTTCTAACACACTTGCCTCTGCTCCCTCTTAAGTTTCTCTAACAAAGAAGCCCTGAGTCATTTTCACTGTGCTCTTCACCAGGCACAGAGAGGCTCACCCTCTGTATTCGGGGCTCAGAAGGACTGGGACTGGAGCTGAGGTCCTGACTCCCTCTGCCTCCACTTGCACTGCTCGCCTTCTCTACCCTAATGCTGCCTGTGTCCAGCTCCAGGGCTCTGGGAAGCTGACACAACCCCTGGACATCACAGGGTTCCGTTTTCACTGCCAGGACCCCTCCCCTGCACAGCCACGCGAGTGCTCCTCTTCATCCTTGCTTCCAGCCCCATTGCCACCTCAGCCACTGTCCCTAAATGGCCCCTGTTCCTCCCCAGCCCTGGACTGTCTCTCCAAGAGGAGAAGGCACAATGAGCCTGAGGGTCTGAGGCCGACGATAACCCAAAAACAAACCAACTCAGTGCACTTGACTGAGCCTAGCTGCACAGCACTGTTCTCATCCTGCAGGGACTCAGCTACCACATGTGAGCCAAAGCTGGATGCTTCCCGACAGATCTGTAGGCTCCATGGTCTCCTGGCCTGGAGCATTCTTGTCAGCCCCTCTGAGCCTCCCTCAGCTCCAGCACCCTCTTCTATCCCCAAGGATGGGTGCTTAGAAGTCTTCAGAAAAGATGCTCTTGAGCCAGCCCGACCTCCCAGCTGCTCTGACCAGGGAACTTGCCATCAGGGAGCAAGGCCAGCACAGCAGGGCCCGCACCCTCCGACTTCTGTCCCACAGTGGCCTTTGACTGCCCTGGATCCAGCCCTCTCCCTCCAGAACCTCAGGGACACAGACATCCTGTGCTTCGTTCTCAGGTTTGTTTATTGACCGCCCACAGAGTTTATGGTGCTAATGCTCAGGGCTCAGAGCCACAGTCTACTCAAAAGGTGGCCAGAGAGAGTACAGAGAATGCTTCATAGCTGCATAACATCTGTTAAGGGACAGGGTTGGAGGGAGACCTAGTCACAAAACAAATTCCTATTCCAAAGCAACAGACTCTCCTCCGAGAGTAAAGTGTTTTCTACGCACACACACCCACACACACACTCACACGCCCCTCTGAAGGAACACAGAATGTACCCACTTGGCTGTATATGCATGCACATACAGGCGACTGTGGGTAAACTACTACAAAGGCTTTATACACACACACGCACGCGCACACCACCACACACGCAGTCTGGCTTATGCTATCAAAGACACTGTGTCTCCTTGTTCTAGTAGAAGCAATCTGTCCTAGATGCCTGCAGCATGCAAAACATGGAAGATCCGAGAGTCACCGTTGAGGAGGACAGTGGGGACACACGGGCACTTTTCCCTCCTTGGGGCCCCAGCCACAGGTTGCTCTCTATGGGCGACAATGAGCCCTTGGTGAAGGGCTCCTGGGGCAGGGTGGAGGAGCAGGAGCCCCACTCCGGGCCGAGCCCTCGAGGGAGAGAGAGCCAGGTGAGTCACCAATCTTCAAGGCAGAGTTGAAAGCTCTGGTTCTCAAGTGTGGAGTCCTGCACACAGCATCCTGGGGACGGCGTGGCAGGTCGAGGCGAGAGCTCCTTTTCTGGCTCACTCTCTGCAGCTTCCCACATGTGCTAACGCATTTTGTAGTCATTAGATACAGATGTTTCGCAAAGCTGTCCCTTAAAATCCAAGTCTACTGTGAAGTCGAGGTCTCGCTGCAAAGAGAGCGAAAGGTCAGAGCCTGAGTCTAGGTAGGAAGCTGGCCTCTCCCCAGGCACAGGCCTCCTCCTGGCCCCGGAAGGGCGGCCATGGGGCGTGTTTCCAGCTAGGGGTTCACCATGCGGACTCCTCAGGCTCTATTCTGCTGCTTCACCCTAACCCTCCCTGATCTGCCATAAATATGTTCTCTGATTCCACACAGGGAGGATGGGAGGTTCTGAGTCCTCTGTGACATCACCTCAAGCACTTCATAGACTTTAGGGCATCGTTCCACACCTGGCACTGCTGGAAAAGAACCCGTCTCCATCCACCAGGTCAGCTGAAGAAATGTGACCTGAACCTCTTCCAGGCCACCAGAAACTGCAACCTCCAAGCCTGCTCAGCCCAAATGAGGCCGAACCCATTTACTTGACAGTACCCATGCTCCATGCCCCCTTGTCCAGGTCAAGAGTCCAGAGGGAGACCTGGAGAAAGCCTCCAACTGCTGGGTCTTCAGGGTCCAGGCTGGAGCCCACCTGCAAATGCAATGCTGCACTGCCCCCCGGGAACATTTCTGACCCTGGAACCAGGCCAGAGGGTTTTGGGGGTGCACGAGGACCAGCTCCATGGGCCCTTTCCCCTCAGTGACCCTGGCTACACCACTCACCACATTTTTGGCATTTGGCTTCATGGATATGGTTCCATAGATTTCCTCCCCTCTCCGGACAGTGAGGTAATCTTCTAAGTAGAAGACGGTCTGCTTCCAGTGGGTGTAGGGAGCATCCGGGGCTGAAGGGCGACACCGGGAGGAGAAAGGAGTCAGAACTAGGTCTACAGAGGGGCCGAGGCTGCATCCACACAGACCTGCCGGGCCTCCCACACTCACACTCCTGTAGGGTCCAGGCCCGGCTCAGCCCCAATCTGTCTCCCCATACATCTTCATCCCTCAGGCCTGCCAATCTCAGCCAGGCACCAGAAGAGAAACAGGCTGATATTACACATTCATATTCTTGCTTTAATTAGTCCAATGGAGCAGCCTTTCAGACAGTGTGGGGGAGATTTACAGAGCAGGCCATCATATCTCCCTAAACAGGCGGTCCCCAACCTTTTCGGCACCAGGGATGGATTTCATGGAAGACAGTTTTCGCATGGACACAAGGCAGAGGGGGTGGTTTTGAGATGGGATTTGCATAAGAAGTGTGCAGTCTAGGTCCACTGTATGCACCGTTCACAGAAGGGCTCACGCTCCCATGAGAACCTAATGCTGCTGTTGCTGATCTGCAGAAGTGAAGCTCAGATGCCAGAGATAGCGAGAGGCCGTAAATACAGACGACACCTTGCAGGCTTACAGGCCCTTGCTCACTTCCTGCCATGTGGCCCAGTCCTAAGGCCCTGGATCTGCTACCAGCCTGGGGCAGTGGGGTCCCCAGCCCTAAACGACATCATTTACATAGACTCCACAGCTAAGCCAGTGTTCCAGTTCCCCGACACCCTGCATACCTGTCCTTCCACCCTACAAATAGCTTTCTGTGCCTATTGCTGTGTCCTGCAACAGAGCCCTGCACCCTGGCCAAGCCTGCTGTGGGCCTGCAGCAGTGCCCGCCTGACTGGACTAGGGAAGGTGGTGAGGCTCAGATCACTCCTTCTGCAGGGCCCAAGGCCACAGTGATGCTTGTGCCTCCCCTGCTTTTCCCTTGTAGCCCATGGGTGGCAGCTATATGTGAGAGGTCCTGCCTTTCGGCTACGCTTTCCTCTGTGGCCACTCTCCCCTCCCTCTTCACTAGCTTGTCTCTTCCTCAGCCCTCCAGGTCAGCCTTCCTGGCTACTTTAACCTGGGTTAGGGCTCCAGCAACACCAGAGCTTGAGTCACTATGATGGTTAGCACCTGCAGTACAAACGCATTCTGCCCGGATTGTCTGCATCCTCCACAAGAATACAGGAGGGCAGGGCTACGTGTCCTCACGCCTGCTACAGCATTCAGTCTGTAAGCAGAGGATACGTGGGTGATGGCAAGAACCCAAAGAGCAGACGCCTTGTGATGCCTCACTGTCCCCATACCAGTTGCATCACATTGGCCTTTTGGATTCTGGATTGCAGCAGAATCCACTTTACAGTTAGCTCCTCCGGGTCCAGATTCTTACCCACCCCAACCAGAGCTTCTTTTTGCTTAGCACCAGTGCTAGAGATGATGCGACACTGACATGACATGATAAGGACCTTTCAAATCCATCAACAGAAAGGCTTCTATGTGGCTTAGGGGGTAGAACAAGGCCTGGTCACTGGGAATTACTAGAGGCAATTTTCAACTCACCAGGAAGAACTGGAGCTGTATCATAGTCATATGGGCTATGGAGGTCCATTCCAAGAGAGTGCAGGTGTCGTGCACAGAGTCTGCCAGGTGACCTCTGGGATTGTCCAGAGCCCCAAGGTCTGTATTAACTAGGGTGAAGAATCTGCCTTTGTTTGCACTTTCAGTGGACTGGCTTGGTCAGTGTCTGTGGTACAGACTGACTTGGCAGCCTTCAGTGTGTGCCTTGGGAATCAATGCACACTCAAGGTCATGGGGACAGTGCACAGCCTGTACACTGGATGGAAAAGAGGGCCGCAGACGTGCAGGCTGTGCCTCCCTGGCGTCCAAGGTGTACTGCTGCCTGTAGGCAAAGTCCACCTGCTCCCATGTGCTTCAGGCCAGCTACCTCTAAATAAGTTGTAGAAAGACGGATTCTGGTTGTGTGTGGTGAATGTCAGTGTGTGGCTGACAGCACTCGTGCCCCTTTCCACCTACACTGGCTCAGACAGGCGTCTATCCCTTCCCAAAGACCTTCAGGCAAGGGGACCCGAGTAGCCTCCTCTGTCACCCAGCTCAGACCTGCTGGCCAGCAACCCCAGGAGTCTCTCTCCAACGGTGGCCCCCAATCCTGCCAGCTCCAGCCTGGAGAAAAGTCATGTGTGTTTCCTTAACATCAACACCAAAGGTGCAGAACTCCCAAACATCCCATGTCTGTTGTGGATCCATTGACCTTGGACTGATTGTTGAAGCCAGTGTCTCAGTCTTCCCTGCTAGTCCTTACTGGAATCTGGACTGCTGACTGCACTCGGAGTAACTGGAACGCAGTAATTCTGGAAAGCAGACAGATGTGCAAGACCTGGGCCCTTGCACAGGCAGGCAGGGAGGCACACAGTGCTGGCTGGAGCCCTTCTTCTACGGGTGGGGCAGGAGAAAGACCCTGTTAGGCAGCACTGGGCTCGGCTTCCAGTCTGCCCTGCCACAGACTTGCACTGTGGCCCTGGGTTCCGGCTCTGCAGCTGCAGAATACAGGTGGTGACATTTAGGCCCTAAGGTACTAAGCATGAGATGGGAGGGGAGGGGAACACATCCTGAGGGTGAACAAACTCCTGGTTGTGCCTGGGGCAGTTCTAGTTTACTTCTGTTCTCCCTTTTACTTGTAAAGTGTCCTTAATTGTCAGGTTAAATTATGCAGTCCCTGTACCTGCAACAGGAGGCCCATGTTAGGGTGCTGTAAGCCCTGCATCTAGTAGTTAGTTCATTATTCTTCACAGTGTTATACAATTTTACTAACCCACACACTGTGCCTCGGCCCGCAAAGGTAAGCTGCCTTCTGGTTGTTTAGAGCGTTGGTACCCAGGGTGAGCAGCTGGCGCAGGACTGTGGACCACATCCAGCTCTCCTCCCAAGTCTCCCCTCATGCCCCTGCTCAGTCTGTGGCTTCAGGGATCTACAGCTGCTTTAAAGCTTTCCCTACCGCGAAGACGGCTTCCTCCTTGTCACACTCTGGCCCTACCGGCGGCCTCCCCTTGTCTTCCTCCCTCACGCCATCCCCATCAGGCTCTGGGTTCTAGATCTTAGAAAACTTCCACTCCATACTCAGAAGTGCATGTGAGCAGTGCTGGCCACGGCACCCAGGTGCAGATGCAAATTCCCTCACCTTGGCTTCTGCTGGGGATGCTGAGCGCCTGCCAGCTGCGGCTCCAAATCTGGGAACAGCAACCAGATGAGCACAGTTCTGTGTCCATCCTCCCCCTGCAGCTCTTGCAGCCCAAGAAGAGTCAGGGAAACGGTGATATTATGGGATGGGGGCTCTCGGTCAAGGATAGGGGTGGGAACACATGGCAGGAGCCGCTTCCAAGATTTTCCTGGCGCTTTTGGAAATGGAATCTTGCTTCCTGTTTCACTTCCCAATGACTAAGTGGCTGGGATATAATAACTTTTTGAAGCCATAATTTGAAATTATGTTTGCTAGACAAGCTGCAAGCCTTTTGAAGAATTAAAGACTCACCAAGAAACATCTTTGAAGCTGGTTGTGGTGGCACACACCTGTGATCTCAGCACTGTGGGAGGCTAAGGCAGGAAGATTGCCAAGAATTTGAAGGCAGCTTGGGCACATAGTGAGTAAAAGGCCAGCCTGAACCACACTGTGAGACCCTGCCTAAAAATCCCCAAAATACAAACGTTGACCTGGGAAAACGACTCAGAGTCCCAGGAGGGCAAGGGTGGAAAAAGGGTGCTGGGCCCCAGACTCAGAACACAAATGGCTTAACCTTCTGACTACTGCAAAGGCTGGACTCGAACACAGGCCTGCTACTCCCGGGCTTCTGCCTTCCACCTGGCAGCCTCGCTGCTTCAGCAACAGCCCAGCATTCCCAGGTCCCTCTGTACCCACCCCCCCCCGACCCAGATGTCCAAGACAGTGGTGCCCGTGGCTGGCGCTGCCGGAACCCTGGGTGCCTGTGGCCCTTGGTGACAGCGTCTGCCTGGAGCTGCAGGGGTGTCAGAGCCATTGAAAGAACCATTTCCAGACTGCTTTTCCCTGGCCCCCCACACCGGCTGCCCTGGGCTGCGAAGGAAGCAGTGGAGGGGTCAGGGAAGAGGCGCATACAATACTCTGTGCTTTGAATAAAGTTCAAAAACAACTGGGGCCAAACAGTAGCTTTTAAAGCACATGCATACTTGTGAGGAAACATTTTTTAAAAAAAGCAAGGGTCTGACATGGCCGCACACACCTGTAATACCAGCAGTAGGGAGGCTGAGGCAGGAGGACTACCATGAGTTTGAGGCCAGTCTGGGCTACATAGTGAGAACAACTGTGGAGGACACAGGGAGAACACAGCCATCTGCACCCCCGGAGAAACAAGCCTGCCACACCTTGGTCTGGGACTCCAGCCTCTGGAGCTGCGGCCACGTCCCTGTGTGCAGTGCTTCACTTTGGTGGCCCCGGACAGTGAGCCCAGGAGGAGAGGTGAAGACAAGTCCCGATGCAGGACCCCCGCTCCCATGCCATGAGGAGGGAGATCCCAGAGCTTGGGGCTTCGGGGAGCTCAGAGCGGCTGTGCTGGGCAGGGTGCAGTGGCAATGGCACAGGGCTCGGCTCTCAGCTGGGAAGCCGGAGGACCAGGCCTTGGCTCCTCTGCAGGGTGAGCGTCCCCAGAAGTCCGTGGGCTAGAAACGTGGTCCCCAGCGGGGTCTCTGAGATGACTGGGCCTGGAGGACTTTGCCCACATGGTGGACCGGTGGGTTCATGGGTAGCATGGTGGCTTGTCATGTGCGCAAACCCTGCCCACCATGCTGGCTGCCTCACCCCAAGGAGGCCTCTGCCATGACGTCTGAGGCCTGACCAGATGCCAGCACTGTAGCTCCAGCACCTGAGGCCAAGTACGCTTCCCTGCTTTATAAACTTCCCAGTCTCCAGTACTCTGTTATAGCGACAGAAAAGGAAGGACCACAGTAGGGAGGATCTTTGGGGAATGCAGCAGGGACTGAACAGAGGAAGGCTGGAGGGGAACGAGGGGAAGGAGAAGCCCCGGGTCCTATTTGTAGGCAGCATCCTCACAAGGCGAGCTGGAGGGACACAGGTGTCTCAGAGCTCCGGGCCTCAGCCCTCACAGAGCTGCTCAGTAAATGCGCAGGACCCACCTGCACCTGAAGAGCCTCCCTCCCGCTGCTCCTTGCCCCCCCCCCCACATTCCCACTCTCCAGCAGGGCCGACAGCTGAGGAAAGCTGTGGGCTGGTGTGTCTGGCCCTGGTGACCCCTGCAGCACCCCCAAAGCCAGCCCGGGTCACCATTCAGAGCCACAGAGCCTCGGCGAAGTGCGGGCGAGCAGCTCACCTGTAGAAAACCCCATTTTCTTGTGGCACTTGGTAAATTCAATATTAAAGTAGGTGACAAGGGCGTGGACGTAGTCATTGCGCTGTATCTGCAGGCAGAATGCAGAGGTGAACGACAGCTCTTCAGTCTTCACGGTGTAGATGTCCACCTCCTGCAGCCAGAGGAGAGAGAATGCCAGAGACGCACGGCTCCCCCCACACAGGGCCCAGGGCAGCCTCACCCCAAGGCCCCTCCCAGAGCCCTTCTCCAGGGCATTGTTCTCAGAGTGGCATCCAGGTCTACCCGCCACCTCCACATTACCTCTTGCATCCACTCCAGGGTGGTGGACAGTTGGGAAACAGTGCAAATGGGCTTTAACCAGAGCCTGAGAGGCAGAATCGGGCAGGGAATCTGCTGGGGGGCAGCTGGGGTGGGGAGAAGGGTTGATCGGACACTTCGTCCCTCAGCCTACTCAGAGCAACCTCCATCCCACCCCTCTCCAAGGGGGTCCTAAATGTCAGCATCAACTCTCCTGGGGAAATTCTGAGGAGCAAGGAGGGCAACCCAGACCTCGTGACTCCAACAGAGCTCTGGGTGGTTTCAGGTCTTCCCAGGGCTCCATGAACAGATGACTCATGCATGTGCATGTGTGTGTGTGAGTGTGCGTGCACATGTGTGTATGCGCGCATGTGTGTGAAGTTCCCCACAGTAGCAGGCAGCAGGCGTTATTCCCAGGAGTCAGGAACCTGAGCTCACAGTCACAGACCCAGCTGAAGGGAGCTCTGCCAAACCCTTGTAAGGAGTCTGCTGCACAGGTTTGAAAAATAAATCCAAGGAGAAGAGTAAGAGGTGAGAGTTTTCAGTCCTGACTGGGGAATACAGAACACAAAGAACTAATAACTCTCACATTTTCAGCAGGAATGTGGCAGAACATCAATTTTGCGTGGGGAGCAAGTGTTAGAGAGGGCTGCTGTGCCCCTCCTGGCTGCTCCTTGTGGCAGCCCGGAGACAGGGAGAGCCCACCCCATGGGCGGGGCTTAGGGAAGGTTCTGGATCGGATGGGATTGAAGGGCTCAGAGCTGACTGCAGTTAGAAGGTGGGGTCTGCAGAAAAGGGGATTACTGGGGCGTGCCCTGGAAGGGTGTCTCTCCCTCCAGCTCTCCCCTTATCTCTCTTCTTCCCTCTGCCCTACCCTGAGCTGTCTTCCCTCTGCCATGCCCCTCTGCCATGCCAACTGCCTTGGATTGAAATCTCTGCAAGCTGTGAGCCAAAATGAACCCTCCTCCTTCAACTTGTGGGTGTTGGGTTCTGTGTCTCACTCGAGAAAGTGATAGACAACTGTCCTGGGATGCTGCAAGCAGCAGACTGCAGCCAGGAGGTCCCCTGAGACCTGGAGACAAGATCAGCAAAGCAGCACTGTGTAAATGGCTTTTATCTCTCTGTACTCCTAGGGTAAATAAAGGAAAGGAGATGCAAGTAGCCTAGGGTGGGTAAAGAGGTGGCCAGAGGAGGGAGAGGAGCCTGCTGGGGCCGGGGCTGAGTGGGCCCTGGGAGAGCCAGAGCTCTGATCCCGGCTGGGAAGAGGGTGGCTGCAGGGCTGGGGCATGAGAGAGCCCTGGGAAGTTACTTTCCAGTGTAAGTTACTCTGAGTTTCTAGAGCCCAGAGACAGGAGCAAGAACCACCGGAGGGGTGAAGAGGCCTGGGCTGGTGGCCCAAAGTAGATGGGGTTACAAAGCACATCCCTTCCAGCCCAGCCTCTTAGCCACCTGAGGAACCCCATGGCGGCGTTTCCGGTGAGTCCCTCCCAGAGAGATGCCACCCCTCACCTTACCAGGCAGCTCACACAGTGTCGGGGTGTCTCCAACATCACCCCTTCTTCAGAACCAGTGACCAGAGTCCGCACCTGTCTCTGCAACTTCCACCCACAGGCAAGCCAGGCACCTCGTCCCACCCATGGGAGCACCTGAACCTCTTCTGCAGTACAGAGAGCCCAGCTCGTCAGGAAGGGCCTCAGAGTGAGTCCCAGCCACACTCTGTCCATGAGTCCCCTCCAGTCCAGACCTTCTGAGCGAGTCTTGCTGACCCGCATCTTTGCTGATGCACTGACGCAGTGCTCGGCTGGCTGTGTCCACCCCTGCCCAGCCTGGCTTCTGGACCAGGCCTCCCTCACCATCTCCATCCTCATCCTGGCACTAGGGCAGAGCCCTGTGGGGCCAGAAGCTGCACCTCACCGGCCTGTGTGCCCTCAATGTGGGGCCCGCACACAGCGCGTGGCCTGGACACATCCACCTACCAGGAATGGGGTCTCCTTCCTTCTCCAGGCCTCTCCTTCATTACTGCCCCTAACCAAACTCTCGAGGGGTCGTTCACGTGTCCCTGCAGAGGCCCCCGGGCTTTCCACGCACATGGGCTCCTCTCCCACTCACTCCTCTCATCTCTTCATTGTGCTCTGCATGAGTGTGCTCACACTCACACCCGTCACACAGAAACCTTTCCCACAGTCTTGCTCACAGACGTCACCAACCAGCTGTCACGTCTGGTGTGCATGAAGGACGGGGGTCCCAGAGACACCTGCATCTTAACTGGAGCTCTCTAGGCAGAGTAAAAGCTACACAGCAATACCAGCGACACACTAAGACTAAGACGGCAACAATAGAGGCAGCTGGCCTTTGGGAGTGGGGCCCGGCTGGGCCATCTGTGAGGGCGGGGATGGAGGTGCCTGAGCTCTGGGGAGACAAAGGCCCTCAGGCTCAGTGCCCTCACCCTGCCTCGCCCGCCCGAGTCCACAGAGCAGCCTGAGACCAGAGGCCCCACTGTCTCGGCCTCAGGTGACCCCAGGAAGCAGAGGCCCCTGCACTGCTATCCACCTCTGACCAGCATTACAGACGGATGCCCACAAGCAGAAGCCTGGTCAAAACACAGCCTTAACTATAATAAAGTGTCACACTCCACACGCTAATAGCAATGAAAACAGCAATTAAGTGTTCGAAGAAGGGCAAATGTTTTCCCCAAAGGCGAGACGTTGCTTGGCACATCAGCAGGAGAGCTGACGGAGGACTCTTCTGATTACGGAGCAAACTGAGACTCGTTCATCCTCCTCAGAAAATGCCCAGGGGAAGGAAGGCTGAGTGGAGGGTGGGATGTTGTCCCAGGGCCTCCCGTCAGTCGGAGCCCTATGGAGTCTTCCAAAGACCGAGCGGTGTGCACCCTCCCGCCCCCGGTGATGGGCTGGCGCTTTGCCTCACCCTCGCTGTGCCTGACTGGGAGGAAGCAGCGGAGACACGGTGCAGCTCGGGAAAGAACCAGTCCAAACAGCCAGCAGCACTGTGGCCGCTCACGTGTGGGGCTGGGCCCAGTGCACAGAGCCACCTGGGCCCAAGTAAGCCGAGGGGATTTAATTCCCAAGCTGACGCCCTTGCAGACTCCTTCTGGCAAAATCAACGGCATGATTGCTCACATCCTGCCTGCACAGGGACTGGGTGGAGGAGATGAGTAGTGAGCGCCCATGGATCCAGAGGCCAGGCTCAGAGCCCAAGCCAAGCCCTTAGCCGGGACACCACAAGGGAGCATCCGATGCCACCCGTGTGGGACATCTAGTTTTATTTGCCCCCGAGCTTCTCCCCAGGTTCCCCAGGGCAGTCTGCAGCAAGGCCACCCTTCTCCTGCGGAGGCTGCATCCAGGGAAAATGGCACATCACATGGGGACAAGGGGCGGTGTGGCCCGAGACTTCCTGCATTGCAGTGGCCCTGCAGTGGTCCCCTGGTCTCACTGTATGTGGTCCAGTCCCTCTCCCAACACTTCCAGAACTCATGAACAGGACCAGAGCAGGAGAGACGAGAGACGAAAATCAGGCAGCTGAGCGTACTTGCATAATGAGCCCATATGTCTAGATTAAAAAATTAACTTCAGCCATACGAAATGGATCACTTTCTATATTTAAAAAGGGCAGATACCAGTAGTTTTAGATGGCTCCACATGTGAGCACACAAAAATGCCAATACACAGGACAAGTGTGGAAAGAGTCCCTGTGAGCAGCAGATCCACCTGGTAGGAGATGGGGCTGGGAAAGAGGGGCCAAGGGGACCCCTGACCTTCACGCCGTACCTGCGCACATCTGCATGTGTGACGATATGAGTGCACTAAGGATTGGAGTGTGAGGGTGCCAACCAGCACACAGGAGCTTGAAGAACATCCTGGAGGAGATGTGGGCAGCAGCAAGGCCCAGGAGTGGGCTGGGGGCTCCGTGGGGGGTCAGGTGTGTGCCTGGAGGTGGCCGACCACCACGACTGCAGCACAGGGAGGTAAGGGCCCCATCCCAAGAAGGACGTCCTGCCTCCCAGGTGCTGTCCTATGACCCCCCTTCCCCCAGCAGGGGCCCTGCCCTCAGCTGTGCCACCACGGAGTCCTTCTCCATGTCAGCTTTTGACCTGTCACCCCTGGAGTGCAGGCTCTGGCCAGGGTGGTCTTGTCTCGTGAGGCTGGGGCCATGCAGGCAGACCCACCCCAGCCTGGCTCTCCAGAGTGGCACAGCTGTTCCTGGCATGCCCAGCCCCACCAGCCTGAGTCCACAGACCTTTATTAAGCAGGCGTTTGTCACCACTTGCTTGGGATCCACAATGTCCACCAGGGGCTCCTTCATGGCCACGTCCCGGATACAGGTCATGTCAAAGCCATAGACATTCTCCCACCCTGTGGGGCAGAGTGAGACATCAAGGAGGCGCAGGACCCCAAAGCTCTCCTCCTGAGTGCTGGCACGCTGCAGGCTGAGGCAAGAGCAGCTGTGTTCTCTCACCCAAACAGCCTAGAATTGCTCACCTGCACGGGAGCCTTGCAAGGTGTCCACTGCTCATTCACATTTTCTCATCTTTCTTTCTTAAAAAAGGCAGATCCCACCTTATGATTAGATACACCATAGCTCCAAGAGGCTGAAAAACTTCTCCAGGTTCACACCGCTGGGCTGCAGCAGGGTTAAGGTCAGAACCCAAATTACCTTATTCTTTCTGGTATCCACGTTCCTGTTCCCCCTCCAAGTTAGCAGTCTCCTGTGAACTTTGTTATTTGCCATCTACTTCCCTATTCCTATGCCTTCACTCCCTCTGGTCTCCTCCCCAAAAGACCCATCTCTCTCTCCCTTCTCCTCTGATGAAGACGAAATGCAGCCAAGAGAAGCGTGCACTCTCAAAATGAAGCAGACTAGAGTTCAGATCACAGCGACTGCTTGCTGGTCAGGTCCCCTGCAAACCAACACCTCTGACCAGGGCGGGTGCAGGAGGGTCTGGGCCAGGCTCACGCTGGAACATGCACACTGACCACCCATCATGTAAGAAAGAGCCTTCACGTGGGGCACAAAGCATCCCAGCTGTGCTGTTTGGGCTGTTGGGAAGGAGGGAGACTGGGGTGCAGGAGGCCAAGATCACCCTTCCATGGTGGCAGTAATTGCTATCACTGATGAATTGCCTGCCTTTAACCCACCCAGAAACTCTTCATTCATCTGCTCAGAAATGCTTTGCGGGAGACATGCTTTTCTCTAAAATCTTACTAAATTAAGTCTTCTTTTAAAGTGTTCATCAAACAAATGGTCCCTTGGGGAACTCATGTCCCTGTGTGTGTGGAGGAGAGTGGGTGGGTGTGTGGGGAGGGAGATGGAAGAACTTCTTTGACTCACATTCTTTTCTATGGTACACAGAGACCTTTCTGAGAGAAAAGAAGGCAGAAAAAGTAATCATCACCCGGAGGGTGAGTGCTTGTGAAATTCCAGGCTGAGAATAAGAAGCCAGTCAATCTCCATTCAGTCTCCCAGGGCTGGTGCCAAGCTCCCAGCTGGAACCCACATGTGGGAAGGGCGCCACTCCGTGAGCCACAGGAGCCCGCCCCAAATCTGGAGTAGCCACCGTCCTCTCCCCAGGTAAAACCCAGGAATGAAAGCACATTGCCTTGGGTTGAGCCACACACCTGCTCTCCCTCCCTGGGCTGTCTCAAACTGAAGTTCAATGCCAGTGTCAGGCAAAACCCTGCAAGTCAGCGTGCGTGCTGGTTAAGGCACGCACTTTGGAGCTCAAATCTGAGCTCTTCCGCTGTTTTGCTGTGTCACCTCAGACAAAAATAAGGCCTCTCGAAGCCTGTTTCTTCCCTTTGAAACTGAAATGCCACTGCAGCTTCTGTGGCCTCGAGTAGGGTTGTTAGGGGGAATACACACTAAGTGCAAGGACAGCGCCAGTCACAAAGAAAGACTTGTCACCTGTGATCGTTGTCATGTGGTTTGAGCCCTGGCTTTGCTGCCTTCCAAGCTGTGTGACCCTGTAGGGATCAGTATCCTTTTATGGTCTTATTTCTAGATCAAGGAGTTGGGTTCAGTGGTTCTGTGTCTCAGAATCCGCTGGGACACTCTTTTTTTTTTTTTTTTTTTTGCCTCCTCTTCCTTCCGGAAGCCAAACTGCTCCTTTATTTTTTAGAGCTGCTGATTGTGAATCTCAGAATCTTAAGAGAGAAGCCAAATATATTCCTTTTGTAAATGAAGAAATAAACCTATTTAAATCATGTCCTGGTGGTTCCTGCAGTGAGTTTAGGGAGGGGTGGGGCACATCCAAGGGGTGGTGACACCTGTGCTGGGGCCCAGCTTGGCAACAGACCCATGCCTCGGAACCAGAAGCTGCTGCCTTAGGCTTGTTTATTAAAATTGTGGTGAAAAAACAGGACTGTCAAGGGCTGCTGGACTGGGACTGGGACTGGGACTGGGACCAGGGCGGGTGGGGGCGGGGGGTGGGCACCAGCACTCAGGGTGTTTTTAGCTTCTTCCTCAGCAACTTCTTTTTCTTGCCCCCACTCTGGAACAGGCTGGGGCTCCTGACCAAAAACAGCCTTGCCCTCTTCCGTGACAGGGCAGACTGTGGGGACTTGCCTGAGATTCCCTTTTTGGAAAGAGATTTCAGATGTCACTTTTTGCCTGAAGGCTCTGTGGGGGACACTGGGGTGTTCCCATTCACCTGCGACAGCTTTCTGCTTTTCTTCTGGAGCTTTGGAGTCTTGGCAGGGATGCTGGGGCTCAAGGTGAGGGTGTCAGGGCCTGGGCTCTTGGCAGCAGGGGTCCCATCCCCTTGGGGCTGGGCTAGGACCTTGGCCTTCATCCTTTTTCTCTTCTTCTTGCCTGTGCCGGGTGGCTGGTTGCCACCAGTGGCTAGAGGAGTGGCTCCCTTTGGCGTGGCCCCCTCTTCTGGTGTGGCCTCCTCCAACTTGCGTTTCTTACGCTTTTTGGTCTCTGGCAAGAACCTCTTTTTCTTCTGCTTCATGTTAATGGGGCTCTCAGAGGCACTGGGGACTGCTTTGGTGTCCTTCTTCTCTACCTTGGGGCGCCGGACTCCGAGCATCTTCATGGCCTGCCAGTATAGGTCGTAGAGGCGACTGGAGCCAGCTGAGTGCTCCCCCCTGTTGTAGGCTCTGCTGCAGGCTCTGCTGCTGGCCCTGCAGCACATCCAGGAGAGTGGTCAGGTCCACAGTCAACTTCTCATGATGGAGCATCTTGAACAGAGTGTTGAGCAACTCCAAGGAGGACAGCTGCTTCTGGTGCTCTGACCGGCTCTGTGCCTCCCTCAGTGTGCACAGGTTCTCAGTGACCTTCGCCAGGACCTGGCCAATCAGCTGCTCCCACTCAGAGTCCTCAAAACATACCCTCAGCTCCCGTGCAGACAGGGTCTTCTGGAGCAGCAGGCAGGCCTCGGCCTGCTGGCGGGCCCGTGTTGAGCCAGCCATGTGCTGGACCAGGACGGGGAGCAGATTCTTACAGGTCACCGGGTACTGGGAGAAGAGGCTGAGGAACATGGGGACAGTGAAGGGGCTGTTGCGCTTGGTCAGGAAGGAGCTCAGCACTGCCAAGTACACCGGAGTCACGAGGTCCAAGTCCAGGCAGCTGGCAGTCCGAGGGCTTGTGTCCTCAGGGCCACAGTTGGGGCCGGCTCCCTGCCACTGTTGGCTCTCCAGCATGTGCTTCTTGGTGGCATTGCCCTTTAAGACGCACAGCAGGTAGAGCGAGGCATTAAAGTAATAGAGGGCGACAGAGGAGTCAGCCTGCTGGCCGGCCTGCCGCACCAGTCACTCCACCTGGGTGTGCAGTGCCGCTGCGCAGTGGCCCACGTTGTGACAGTAGTGTCGGGCACGGCACAAGTGCTGCATGAAGATACGGGCCGTCTTGTGCAGAAGGTCCTGCTCCTGTTTGCTGCTGCTGCTGCGCATGCTGCTCCTGATGATGTTCAGCAGCGGCTCAAGCAGCTCCAGAATCAGAGGGTTCTCAGGCTGCCTGGTCACCAGCACCTCGATCAGGTCCAGCACCTGGATCTGGAAGTCCCACTGGAGCGCCTTCTCCTTCTGTAGCTTATTCTTCTCGTCACGCCGGGCCAGTGCCTTCCCAGCCTGCAGCACTTCCATGAGCTGCTGGCGGAAGCCTGGGTCCACGTGCTCATCTCGTTCCTCCTCCTCACTCTCCTCTCCCTCGCTATCCACTTCACTCTCTGAGTTTTCGTCTTCGCTGTCTGAGCCGTCATCCTCTGCATCCTTCAGCTGCTTCTCATCAGAGTCATCAGTGACCACCATGGCATCATCTTCATCCTGGTTTTCCTCAGTGTTCAGCACATTCAGGATAAGCTGTAGGGCACGTGGGGTCAGGTGGGAGCAGATGTGGCCAAACATGCTCCGGGCCACCTGGCTCATCAAGTTGCTGGGCTGGGACAGCAGGGACAGCAGGATCTCTACTATCACTTCCACCCATGGTGGCTCCTGGGAGCTGATGGCCTTGGAGCAGGAACGGCAGGTCTTCTCCCCCATGCTCTTCTTGATGCAGGTCTGGATGTCCCCTAGGAGGTCACAGCTCTCTGTGGGGGACTTGAAGAGGTGGATGCCCACCAGGAGCAGCAGGTGCTGGAAGGCAGTGGTCTTGGCCTCTGAGGAGCGGGCCTCCAGTTCCTTCAGAGTTTCTAGCCTCTGGTCCCAGCCCTGGCTCTGCTGCATCTTGAAAGGTGTGACGATGGCCACGTTGCGGCTGTGATTCAACAGTATGTCTGCTAACTGCACCAGGCGGTAGATCCAGGGCTGCCCACCCTGGGCTTGGTCCAGTATATGCTTGAACTTCGTGCTGAGGATCTGCAGCAGGCTGAAAAAGGCACTGGTGAAGAACTCTCGTGTCCTGCTGTCCACAGGGAAGGAGAACTGCTGCTTGGTCTCTGGGATCTGGCTTGTGGGCTTCTTTGTCTTAGAGAATGAGTGGAACAAACAAAACCTGGCCACCTGCTCGACCAAGGCCTCCTCTTTCTCTAGGTGCAAGGTGTCCAAAAGGCTGACCAGACGGTGGACAATCCACTTCCGTAGCCGGAATGTATCTTGCTCAGGCGTATTGAATGAAGCATCCTGGACTCTCTTCTGTTTCACGGTGCTGAAGTCAACCAAGGAGTCCAGGCTGGGCTGGAGAAACATGCCCTGCAGCCAGGCCACATAGTCCTGCAGGGCCTGGGGACTCAGGAACCGTGTGACACACCCGAAGGTAGGCATGATGGGGAGTCCTTGGTTGGTGATGGATGAGAAGGCCACTAGCACAAGCAGCTGCCGCTCAGGGTCATCCTGGCATCCCTCCAGGAAGGTGCCCACGTACTCGCCATCTCTGGGACAAACTTCGACTGATTTGAGAGCTTAGCCGTGACCATGTGCTCCCCGAAGTGGCGGGCCAAGTCTCCCTGCATCACCAGCTGCAGCTGCTCCTTGGACAACAGGGGTAGGGCTGTGCTCTGGGACACTCTTAAAATCAGATTCTTGGACCCAAGCCAGGGCTACTGAATCAGGATCTTTGGATTTGGGACCCAGGACATTGGATTTCTCTGAATATATGCAGGCAGTTGCAACCTTGTGGGTACTTGATCTTTAAAGTATTCTGAGTATTCTGAGTGAGCTCACAGCCTTGTGCTCACTTCCTACTATCCCCATTTACAAGAAGTGGAGCAGAGACTGGCGAAGACACAAATCAAACACATCAATTTTTGTTCCAATTGTCTATTGAATGAGTAAACGGGTGAGGTAAAGGCTACTTAAAGAAACATTGTCACTGAAAACAAGGTTTAGTAACACTGTCACTAAAAAATGTTAAAAATAACACCCGAGGGGCCTGTGAATCTTTTGTTTATGGATTAAAATTAGCTCTTGAAAAGGGCTGCATTTTGAAGCAATGAATGTAACTAAGCAAAAAGAAAGCCCATAACTGTGGACTATATTGACTCAGATTACCATTCTAATAGATTGTCAGAGGAAGTCTTTTCTGGGCACAAGTATTATTCATATGTTGTTAATTTTTTTTTTTTTACAAACAATGTCCAGTATAAATTAAAAATTACAAGACACATGAAAAAGGAAAAAAAATGACATAGTATAAAAAAAATAGCCATTATAGAACCTACCTCAGACACAGCTCAGATGTTGGGATTATCCAACAGAGATTTTAAGTAGCTATAAAAAATATGTTAAAGAATCTAGTGGAAAAAGTGGACAATTACTATGAACAGATGGAGAAAGTCATAAGTGAGGAGGAAACTATTTTTCAAAAAATCCAATAGAAATGCTAGAAATCAAAATCACAATATCATAGAGGGAGAATTAATTTAAAGAGCTTATTAGAAGACTGGACATACCAGAAGAAGGAATCAACAGTCTTGAAATCAGGTCAATAAAAATGACCCAAACTTAATGAGAAAAGAAAGAATGATAATAATGTAAAAAAGAACCCGAGATCCACAGTACAATGTCAAACAATACCTAACATATCTTTCCTAAAAGGAAAAGGAAAGAGATCAAGCAGGAAAAAACCACACGTATGTATAGGTGACTAAAAGTTTTCCTAAACTAAAGGAAAAAAACCATAGACTCAAGTGTTACATTGTAACTCCAATCAGGATTTTAAAAAACAAGAAACACTCAGGCACATTAAAGTCAAACTAAAGTAAAGGAGAAAATCTCAAAAACTAGCAGAGAAACAGAAATACAGAGTATCCAGGAGCAAGTGTGCACGGGGAGAGCCGCGGCCCCGCCACCCACCTCTGTGCTGGGCTCAGAGCACGCAAAGCACAGCAGGTGCTACCCTCTCCTCTGCCCAGGAGGGAGGTGCTCGATGTTCTCCTGCATTTTAGGCTCTCAGGAACAAGGTCCATTCCTTGCACTGAAAGTTGTGAATCGGGAGTAGAGCCAGAGGATGAAAGCCTGAGGGTCTTGGCCCAGGAGGGCAGCCCTTCCGCCTCCGCTGTCGCACAGCTACCTCTACACTATCCTCCTTCAGTCCTCTTTTCAGCCTCCCCCCATCGGGGAGCTGGTGCCATGCTCCACCACCTGGTAGGCTGGGGTTCAAGTACTGAATGACAGTCATGTACAGGACATGGAACTGAATGAAATACTCGAAGTTTCCTTCCAATTGTGAGATCCTACAAATCTCAATAATAGGGATTAAAAAGAATGATTGCCCTTGCTGAGTTAAATACTACTACACCTTGCACATCCTCTGCTATGTTACTTCTGCTTTGCTGCTTTACTTCCTTTTTCTAACAAAACGCTATTGTGAGCTGGTGCATGCGAGCCACCCCTCTCTCTTTCTAGGGTTCTCTATTAGTTGGTAAAAATAAATGGGGGCAGCTTCTACATTTCAGTCATTCTTGTATCTTATAATGCACATGGCTGAGAAAGGAATGGAGAGAAAAGATGGAGGGGAGGGAACAGAAGGAAAAGGAGAGAAGAGGAAATGGAAGGAAGCAATTTATTCTCAGAAGGGGTTGTTCATGTCTCATTCTTGGCCCTCACTTAGGATTTATCCTTCTTAGCTGGTTCTTGAGCCAATTGAAATCCACTTATTGTTTCCTTAGCAACCAGCAACCTTTCTGCTTTACTTTTGATTTAGAATTCAGAGTAACAAAAACCTCTGTTGATTTGAAACATATTTCTAATTGAGTCTACTTCCTTTATTTTAAAATTTTTCAAAAGACATTTAAGTAGGAAACAACAGCATTTTAACTAAAATTTAAATGTTGGATTACTTTGTTTTGGGTTGTTTGCATCTTTTTATATACTCCAGAACAAACATTCCGTCAGAAAAAAATGGGGTCTGACTTTTAGATTATTTCTTTTTTTCCAGAAGCTATGAACATTGCAGTGGGAAATCACAGAATAAGCCACATGATCTCCAGTCGCAGGCCAGCTCCTGAGTAGCTCTCCCAGGGCTGCCCTCTGCTCCTCTGGCCAGCCTGGCTCGTGGTATTGTGCACACCCAACAGGTCCCAAATACCACCTGGTGGACACCAGCAGGGATAAGCCATGTTGGTGCTGGAAACCGGGAGGAAGCTTCTTAAAGAGCAGTGCTGGAGCTGGGGCTTCATGAATGCTTCAGTGGATGTGAGAATTAAGAATGGACCCAAACAGTCTCCTCAAAACACTGCTCAGTCATTATGGCACGCCAGCTCCAAAATGCAGCTCCTATTTACATACACATGCGAACAATGTGCACTGTTCAGTTCCTTCTGCAATATTCCATGAGAAGACATCTGTCCTAGATTCCCAGACACTAGGGCCACCCGGCTCGGCAGAGCCATGAGCAGTAAGGGCCTTAGTTACCTCTCCAAGGCAGCTCCTATAGAGTCCCCAGTAGCACTGCGAATTGTTATGTCCTTTAACACATGCCATTCACCTGACACTCCTGACAGCACATTGGCAAAGGACTGCTTATTTGCTCAGGCTACCCGGCTAGGAGATGGCGAAGCTAAGATTTACGCCAAGAGGGGCTGACCTCACGGCCTGCCACGTAGCCACCCTGGCTCTCGCTGCTGTCTTTTGGAGACTTGCTTCCCTTCCTCTACAGGTCAGATGTTAGAAATGACAGCAAACTGACAGAGATCTGCATGGGTTTCTGGAGGACAGAGCCTCAGACAACTGTTCATTCCTGTCCTCCCTGCACCTGGCCTCCCTGCACCTGGCCTGGAATGGCTTGCTTTGGTTTTCCACTCCTAGTGTGGTGTGGAATCCCAAAGACACACACGTGAACACACACTTTGTGGAGCACAGTCCCCTGGGGGCTCCTTGGGGTGCTAACAATTAGGTGACAATAGCTGGAATCAATGGAGCAACGCTGGTGAAACTGGATCTCAGTTCTTTGGGCAGCAGGCGAGAACCAACCTGTTCAGGCTGCAAATCCCTCTGCACTGAGCTGGAAAAGCAGGGCTCACCCACCCATCCAGCAGGACCCCCGAGGTGCTGAACCTGTCACCCAGTTGGAGCTTACACCTCTTGGCTTGACAGTGTGCTTGTTGGACGGGTTCTTTGCTCCTTTATCATGTTCAGTTCTGGTGAGGAGAGGTGGCTGTGTCTAACCTTACGAAATATACTTGGTGTGATCTCATTAGGGACCAGAGCTATGCTGCTGAGAAATGCTGCCTTTTAAATGAAATAAAACAAAACTGTCCATTGTGGGTCAGATAAAATATTGGAGAGGATTTTTACCATTTGCTTTTACTTTATCTTTCTAAGAGAACAACCAATTTTAGCTAGCCGGGCATCTGAGGTCAGGTTACCTATGAATCCCCTTCCCCTGCACACACACACAAGACCGGTTGTTCAAAGCAAAGGCTAAAGAAACTCAGAGGAGAATCTGAATTACCCAGCAAGAAGCAGAGTCGATATTACTTATCACTGTAACAGATTCAGGCCTTTGAAGGAGCATGGGTGGGAGACTTGCCATGGTGGACTTCTGAGAGCTGAGCGGCTAAAGGCCTGGCCGCTCTCTGCATAAACTCAGCTTCTGCCCCTTGGATTCTTCCCTTACTCTCCCGAGTCCATCCCCTGCCCTCAGGACATTTCTCAGCCATATTACTTCTGTTCTAGAGGAATCCAGAAGGAGGCACACACGACAGGGCTTGCAGTGTGTCCTGGACACTGTCTGCTCCTCTCAGGCTCACGGGAGCATCTCCCACCCCACATGTGCAGTAGAAGCTCAACAAAGATCCAAAGGTGACTTACAGTGGATTTTGAAGTCCTTGTACTGTCTGTCTTCAATTGCTACCACGTACAAAGCTGCCCGGTCTGGAAACATAAGCCCTCCAGGTTTCTGTTGATGAATTGTGGGGAAATGGGTCTCGTAATCTATTCACCTGACAAAGACATCACATTTTGAACTGCACATAAAGTCACCAGACAAGCACCCACTTGCCAGCATTCCTTATTCAGCAGGCTGTCACCTTGGCCAGGGTCAGGGCTGGGAGGGCAATGTTAATGTTTACTTTGGAGCTAGGAGAAGTGGAGGGGCCTGGGTGGAGCCAAAAGAACAAATGAAGTGGGGCAAGCAATGAGAGCAGGGAGCCATAGTGACAGAGCTCTGCTGTCCAGCAGCCATGCAGGCCCAGGTCTAGGCAAGCAGAATGGACCTTCCACTGCACAGCAGAAAACCCAGCTCCACTATAGCAGTAGTGGCCAAGGTCAGAGCTACAGAGCAATTCTGACAGCTAGGGACGATCATTCTGTCCCCGACGCGGACCCACTTTAAACAGAGGGGTCTGGAGAGGTGACCTTCTGGCCCGAGTCCTCTCTGAAGTCCTCGTGTTTTTCTTAGGCCATAGGCCATGGGGACAGCAGCAAGACAGCCAGCAGGCCAAGGCGGCACAGCATGCGGGGCACTTACCAGCCACTTGTCCCTGGCAAAGATCACCGTGTTGAGCATTGACTCATAGAACAGACAGTAGCCCATCCACTCGCTGATGATGATGTCTACCTTCTCCACAGGCAGCTCCACCTCCTCCACTTTACCCTTAAATATGGTGATGACTGGAAGATAAGAACCCCAAGGCCACACTGTGCAGGGACTCCACCCAGGAGCCCTGAGCACCTCACTCAGAGCCAGATCTCCAGCTGTTAGCCCTGTTCCAATTCTACTTTTAGGATGTGAAATGTTTCACCAAGCTAATTCATATGAAGATCACTGAAAACTATTTGAATGTTTTCCTTGGAGAGGCATTGAGCAGTTTCCATGTGCCTGGTACTGTCCAAGCCCCCTGCAAGCATTGTGCCATGTAGTATGAGTAAGCATTACTACTCTCCGAATTCACGACCATGGGAACTGAGGCTTGGCAGCGAACTGGTGGCAGTGGTAAGAGCCCAAGCCTAATATGCTATGACCCTTGACATTGCCATCATAGCTCCTGTTCCATGTCAGTCACTGTGACAGTTCAAACCCAAAGCAGGGAGGGCTCTGCCATGGCTCCTGCATCTGTTCACCACCAGACCCATGGTGCCTCTCTAGTGTCTAGAAGGGAAACAAACTGGACTCTCCAGTCAGAGAAACCTGGAGTTAAGTGCTGGACCCTCTAATTAATAGCTGTAGACTTTGCACACATGATTTGACCTAACTAATGTCCCATTCCCCAGAAAAAACCAGAGAAAGTGAGATCTATGGAGAGGGAGTGTAGTGATTATATGAGTAACATGTGTGAAGTGCCAGGCCCATTGCTGAGGCTCTGTAGAAGGCCACCATCAACTGACCTTGGAGAAGGGGAAGAGACACAGGTCCTGTGCTGAGTCCTCTCTGCTCACAAGTCACTTCCAAGACCTGAGGTCCCACTGAGGCAGGAGAAACTACCTAGCTGGGTTTTGGACCAACTGACATAGACAAAGACATGATTTGCATTCATTGCCGCAGAGATCACAGCAAAAGCATCCTTAGATACTGCTGTGACGTTGATGGCGTCACATGACATTGATGGCTGGCTGGCTCCTTCTGAACTTTTCCTGGGAAAGGTGACACATACTCGTGCTGAGACCCCCGTGCTGCAAGGTCCCCTGAAAAGTCATGCAGTGCCTGAGCTCTGCCAAGAAGCTTGAACAAGGGCTGGAAGTAGGATTTGACAAACAAAAAAGCCTTGGATGGCAAAGGGCACACAGTTCAGTGGCTTCTCTTGGTGTCTTCACGGTGGGTCATGTGATGCTGGGCGCCCGTTAGAAGCCCCCAGTGATATTCACTCTCCTCCTCTAGTACCTAACCGGGGTCAAGTCAGAGCCTCTGCTCTCTGGAGTCAGACACCCATACACATGTCTTGGCCCAGGCCTGCATGACCTTCCTGGTTACCCCTCGTGAGGCCCCATTCCTAAAGGGAGCAAGGACAATAGGCTGACTTTCTCCCTCTCCCAGGGCGGGAGCTTGCCTAGAGCAGGCTCCAGAGTGCACCAAGGAATTCACAAGGGAACAAAATCAAGGGTTTGGGAACGTGCAAGCAATTGCCCAATTTACTTCTTATTCTGAAGAAGAGTGGACAAAATTGTGCCTGCCTTATTTTCTGCATGCAAAGCCTGGCTCATCTTACTTCTGCAAACATGTTTAGAGGGCTCTTCACACGTTTCTTGATGGCTCTTCCCTCTGCCTGCCTGCCCCTGGGTGGCTATGGGTCAGTCCTGCTGCTGCTCAGTGTCTCCTGCCTCTGGGGTGCATGACCTCCTCTGGTGACATTCAGACCTAGGATTTGCCCATCGTGACTCCATGCACAGGATTGTTAGAACTGGGGAAAACCGCAGGAAGGCACGTACAGCCCAGCCTGACAAACAGGTGCAGGGTCTCCCTCAGATATGTGCGCATGTTGCCCCAGCCCTGTGCCCCACTCCTATCCGTTACCTGCTAAGTCCTGGTCAGCATGGGCTGCGGCAGATAGACATGGAGAGGATAGATGAGGATAGGTACTTGCATGCATGTGGTGGGCACAGAGGAGCAGAACTCAATGTTTCCACTTGCAAAGAGAATCAGTAAAGCCCTAAGACGCTCCACCGCCTGACTTCCGCCCAGTATGCTCTAGCATTCTGTATTTATTCACATGCAGACACCTTGGAGCAGATGCGGCCCCATACTTTCTTGGTGAGTAGATGGCACCTCTGTGAAAGGACAAAGCCCTGCCTCCTTCAGCCCAGTTGTAGACTGGGCTCAGACCCAACCCATTCCCTTGCCCAGGTACTTTTGCTCAGTGTACAACCTGCACACTTTGTGCTGGGAACCTGGGGGCGGCAACTCATGCTCTTGTTCCAACTGACAAAGAACACTGACCAATGTGTTCCTCCCCTTCAGGACCTCAGAATCTTCATTAGGAAAAATGAAAGGAGGGAGCTTGGAGTAGAAATCCTTTCTGGCACTAACATCTGGTTCTTCAGATGTGCCCCGGGCACTCCCGTGGGTAAGGCATTCTGTGAGGTTTACTTGTGGGGATGGCAGACAGCAACAGGAAGAGGGACCTGCAATACTAAGTTTGATCCTGGAAGGCAACAGTGTTTGGAGGTTGATTTTCTTTAGAGGCAGGCCATCTTATTCGTGCGAATCCAAATACAACTGCCCAGTTGAATCATCGGGAGTGGTCTTCCTGGTGCTCCCAAATTTGATTTCCCAAGCTACAGAATGCGACCTCTTAAGATCGTGCATGTGTGTGCGTGTGTGTGTGTGTGTGTGTGTGTGCGTGTGTGTGCATGTGTGCGTGTGTGGTGGGCTAATGGCCAACATGGCATTGGGTTGGCTCAAAGAACTTGTGTGGCACACACAACACATTCCCTTTCTCCTCCACCCTAGGGTTCTCAGAGGGGATCAAAGCTGCTAGAACTGAGATTTGGGTGGCTATTGGCTGCCCCACATCCAATGTGGACCCAACACCACTGAAACGGCACCAGCCAAGCTGGCCTTGAGGTCTCTCTCTGGAGCTATGTGCTTATTCCACAAGGGTGACCGAAAGTCTGTCCAGTCAGCTGTGACAGGACCCCGGTTTGTAAATTTCAGAATGATCAATCATAACTAATTGCACAACAGGGAGCACTAAACTCCAAATTGGGAAGTTGTGCCCTGTAGCTTCAAGTTGGCAAATTAGACATCTAATTCTGGAGGGGACTTTTTTCTTTTTCATTTGAATAAAATCTACCCATTCTGAGTGAAGGACATTGCTTAGATGTTTTATTTAGATTTTTTAAAAAATCAAATCAGGCCAGCTCAATCTCACTGGAGCCCCAGTACACCCATTCCAAGGAGATGACCCTGCAGGGCCTGAAGGAAGTGACCTCCCTGTTCTATGTTTCTCACGGTTTCTGAGAGCAGATCCTACCCCACAAAAAATGAATCCAAGCGTCTTGGGTATGAGGGACCCGTGAGGCCTCCGTGCTACTTCAGCCACAGCAAAGCCCCTCACTGACGTCTCTCCATGCCCTCCCGACTTTGCTCACTCACTGATTTTGGTGATGCCCACACCCACCTCTGCAGCCTGACTTGCCTCTAGCCTGAGCTCCTTTTCCTGGTTATCTATTTTAGCTTCCTACTTCCAGGAGCGGAGGAGCTCTTGACTCCTTGCAAACATTCAAAACTCATTACTGCATGAATGGATGGATGAATAAGCAATTTTGAACAAAAGGGCACTGGGTTAAGAAACAAAAGATCATCAAACTAGTCCTAATTAGAATAGTAAAATATTACTAGCATTGAGAAGTAGCTTGCAGAGTGACTTCGCATATATTATCTTGGTAACCTTCCTTGGGACTCATGTAGCTGGTTTCATTGGTCCCTGTGCCTAACAAGACAACCAGAGTCTGGAGGAGCCTAGCTGCGGAGCCCAAACCCACCCGTGTAGCTTGTCCAAGGCTCCTTCTCTCTACCTGGGGAACGACCTGCCAGCTGCCGGGGATCATCATGGACATCAACCAACTGTTTGGGAGGCTGGGAGGAAAATCTGAGAAGGGAAAGGACAGGCTCCTCCTTCTCCTGAGAGCTGCTCAGGTGGGCTGGCAGGCAGAGGGCCATTGTGAGCAGCCACGAGGTCGGAACCACCAACCTGTGCTGCAGTCCGCCCCCGCCGTATTTCCCACTCTTCCTTCCAGGTCCCCTCGTGTGGGTCGGCCTCTTGCACCGGGTCTGCCCGAGATGGAGCTGACGGTGACAGGAGAAAGAACACCAGTCCCCTCCACACCTGGGGAATGGGACATGCCTGCAGCAGACAGACCCTATTCCTGGAGAGGCCACTGGGAGCCCTCGGTGCTGTGTGGCCTCAGACAGTACAGACCAAAACCTGGTGTCCCTGCTGCCGGATTCCCACTCAGCCAGGCAGCCCTGGGCGGTCTGCCCTCGCCCTTCCCAGCGTGTCTGGCTCCCTGAGGGCTTGGGAGCACTAACATTCCAGCCTTGGCCAGAGCCCTTCTCTGGCTGGCAACACTGGCCAGCATCTCTCTTCCCAGGGCACTTACTGGGGGACCTAGTGTGGTTCATCCAAAGCATTGTGGAACTCTTCCCCACCCAAAACATCACTTACCACTCAGAACCCTCCGGTAGTGTCGCCTGTCAATCCCGGCACAAGGGCCTGGCCAGGCCGGGCAAGGGTCACCAGGAAGAGAGCTGACCTGGTCAGGGGCCTGAAATCAGGCAGGGAGTGACAGGCAGCAGGGCTCCCCAGGCAGGGCTCAGCTCTCCTCACAATCTCCCCAGGTTTCGCTCTCGCTCATACGCCAGAAGCTTACAGGGGACAAGCAGAAAGTGCCACTGCTCTGGGGACTGGCAAAGATGGCCCTCCAGAGCTGAGGGCCAACAGCAAATCAAAAGCATTTGAAAAAAACTGGGTCTATACTGAACATAGATTTTTTTCCTTGTCATGGTTCCCTAAGCAATGTAGTATAATTCCAATGGCATTCACCCTGTATTCAGTGTCAGGAATGTGCAGACGGATGTTAAAGACAGAGGACTATGTGGGCTATGTGTAGCTGTGCCTTTCATATCAGGGACTTGAGCATCTCCAACTCTCGTAACCTCAGGGGGTCCTGGAGCCCAGCCTTGCAGACCCTGAGGGGTGGTGCGGCAGTCCTTCTGTACAAAACAGTCTCCCACCCTTAGGGTGGCTTGCTTCAGCTGCCTGGACTCTGGTTCAAAGCTGTCTCCTCAGAAGTGTCCCCACACTTCTTGACTTGTGCCAGTCAGTGTTTAACACGGGACTCCGAGAAGGAAGAAAGAGAGGGGAGGTGGAGGGAAGAGGGAGAGCAGAGGAGACTGAGAGGGGAGGGAGGGGAGGCGTGGGTGCGACGTCCTGATGTGTAGCCTGCTGTCCATACTTCACTGTGCTGCTTTCAGACTAAAGACACCACATCACCTGTCACTCCAGACAGGTTTGAGAAGAGGCTCTTCAAGCCTGTATGAGTCCCTCGCTCTTCTTAATCATTCCAGATCTTTCTGATTACTTTCTCGACTTGTACCCACTCTGATTGCGCTGGCTGGCTTGTCTTCACACTGTCTTCTCCGTGGGACTGGAACCTTCCTGACAGCAAAGATTTGGTCGTCCAGGCTGAACCTCTAACTCCCTTACACTTGGCACAGGGCCTGGCAAGTGGGACAGTTACACTCACAGGCACGAATCGATGTAACTCGCTTCTGAGATTATTAATGAGCTGTTTCACCATTGGTTAGGACAAGAATTAGCAATAGCCAGGAGGCAGTAGCACAGATTCATTGAAAGTGATCATTTAGGACCAATCTTATTTCTTCTTTGATAGGCAACCTAACAAATGAACCAATAACAATAATAGCTAACACGCACGGACAGCCTGCTGCCCACCAGATACTGTTGTTTTATACAGTGCTGTGCTGTGGAGACATGCTTGGCTTGGCCTGTGGATTTGGAAGGAGCAAAGACTACTTAGAAGTATTACCTTTTCACCGTGACCAATCTCAACCACTCAGCTTGGATTCAAAGCACCAACAAGCACAGACAGGCTAAGAGACAGGGCCCGGCCCGGCAGCAGCATGTGGACAGACCCCAGGTTGCTGTTGATCTGGAGCTAGGGACAAGGTGCCTTCTACAACTGCCCTGGCCTGGAGCTGCACAGTTAGAGGTCAACGCCCGAACCCCATTGACTGGCCATGCCTATTTCTCACCGCGACTCCTTGGTGTTGGAGCACACTTGGCCCAAGAAGGGAGCTCCACCCGAAAGCCCTCCCCGGGAAAGGGGGAGGGGCTGGGAGATGTGCCTGGCCATGGGGGAGAAGAGATGCCAGCCCACAGGAAGGAAACTGAATGCTGGGATGGTTTCAGAGAAGCAGAATCCACCCCTACGGAAGGAAGTGCTTGCTGACCAGCCAGCTCCCCACTGCTGAAACAGGCCCTCAGAGAACCATCCAGGGCTGCAGGACTGCAGGCAGGGAGGAGGCTGTTTGAATGCAGAATCAAGCAGTGCCCAGTTGAGGCTCTTAGAACCACAGAGGTGGGGAGCGCTGAACTGGAGGTGACCTGCACTGAGGTTTCCTGCCTTACCTCGAGTCTCCCAACAGCCTGCAAGGCTGTGCACTGACACAGGAGAGAGAGGCAGAGGCCCTGGAGGTGAGGAGATGCACCGACTCCTCCCCATGGTGAGGAGTGAGGCACTCTGCTCTCACCAGCAGAGCTGTTGTCAGGACCCTGATGCTTCCAAACAAGCACAGACAGAAGAGGAAGGAAGCTCCACCTTTTTCCTCTAGCTTTCTGAGAAGTGCCTGGGTCATAATGTTTTGTTCCTAGAATTATAAAAATTCCATCAATCTCTGCACTCCCATATCAGTCTTCACAAAAGAACGGACCTTTTTAAGCAGCTCAGCAGCCTGCTGCTTTCCTTGTCACAGAGGGGAATAGTTACTCATGCTTTAGTCAAAGAAGAGTCAGTGAAGTGTGTGTGGGCCACGCACTCATGATGGAGCCTTCCCATAGTGCGAGTCTGCGCCGGGAGGAACTCAGCCGGAGGAGCAGTGGGGCGGGATGGAGCGACCCTGGGCAGCAGGAATTTCAGGCTCACGTTATTACTGTCTCCACGTGGACACTCCTGAGACCCACAGTCGCTGCGGCACTGTCAAAAGCATTCCCATGGTAGCATCGCCCTCTCTCAAGTACGCATGCCAAGGCCGAGTGAGCCATTGCAGGGACCAGGCCCTGGGGCCTCCAGCTCCACCCACCTGCTGTAGCCCCCAGGAGGAGGACCCCAGGCAGGTGGCTTCCTGAAGGCCCTGGGCCTGGAGCTCCCTTCTTGCTACCAGGGATTCCAGGGGGCAGGCACAAGCCTTGGGGTGCCACTGGGGTGGCACTGGCCGGGGACAAGGCTTTAGCCTTTGCCTCAATGGCACAGAATCCAGTCTGAGACGCCTCAGTCTATGGCAGGAAGTAGCCCTGTCCTGGAGCCACTCAGCCGGGCTGAGCCAGCAACACAACAGACAGTGAGGAGGAGGGCACTCCAAAGCCCTCAGAGGTTGGAGAGATGCTACAGAGAAAGACCCCTAGGGCAACCTGAGAGGAAATCTGACTGTTTATCCACACCCACTGCCTCGCTCTGAAAGGGTAGGACTGGCGGACATGCACCAGTCTTCCTCATCAATACAGCGGACAGAACAAGAGCTAGGACCGAACACTCTGGGCCCGACACAGTCATTCGCCACTGCTGGCCTCAATTTCCACATCTGTGAAATGGAGGAGACCACCCAGAACTGGGAGGAGATTGGACAGTTGTGTCAGCCCACTCAGAACCAGCCAGCCTTTGTCTCCCTGGTTTAGGAGGCAGATGGAGGTATCGCCTCCCATCCCTTCCGCTCACATCAAGCACTTTTCTGAGAAGCATGCAGAAGACACCCCACCCCGTGAGCCACGGGATGCTGGACCCCAAGCTGAGGTTGGAATCTGAGCAGCATGTCCCCGAACAGGCCTCCAGAATGCAGAGAGGCGCACAGCCACCGTGCTCGGCGGCCCTGAGCCCTACAAGACAGGTGCCACAGGGGCACAGGCAGGCCCTCCCAGCCTCTCAGCTTCAGGTCAGGGATGCAAGCCCAACATGCGCCACAGCCTGAGTGACCACAGCCTGCACCCCGGGGTAGGCCCTGTGCTCTGACCCTCCCTGAAATTCCAGACTCAGGCCAACATGTCTACCTGCTGGCCAATGGACACCTCAAACCCAGCAGGTACAAAAAAAGCTCTCAGTTTCTTCTTTTGTAATAATATAAATACATGAGGAAATAAATGCTCAACAGTAATCAAATTTATGCATACAAAGAGAAAATAAATGCCATTTTCAAATGTCCGCTTAGTACCTGTTGGGGTTTTCTGAAATAAAATACGCTTTGAGTTACTAGTGCCTCCCAGTTAGCTCACATCAGAAGTGCAGTTGACAGTTAACACCTGTCTGGTCGTCCACGTTTGCCGCTCTCCACCGAACCCGTCCCACAAGCCTCTGCCCCTGCACAGCGGCCCTCCCTCTGCCCTCATGCCTGCTGCTCACTCCCAATCTCCCCACACTCCTGCCACCCGCAGCCCTCGGCCTCCAGCCAGCTGCCTCCAGCCAGCGGCTCGGCCAGACAAGATCAGCCCTTGCTCCTGTGTTCGGCCTCATTCCCACGGCCCGTCCGTCCGCAGCAGGTCTTCTCAGCCCGATTTCCCAGCTGTCCCACGGGGATCAGTTCTCTCCACTCCACTGCCACCAGCCTGGTCCATGGCACAGCCTGTCACTGGGCCAGCGGCTCCCAAATACGTGTCTGCAGCACTCTCATTGCCTGCTTTCCCACAGAGCACACGCCCTTGCTCAAAATCCTTCCAAAGGCTTTCTCCCAGAAATCAGATGCAGCTCTGTGACTGGGGCTTCTCCTTGGCCCCTGTGCTCCCCGTGTGCTGCCCACAGGGCTTCCCTCTTCCTCTCCCCTTGTGCTGTGGTTTCCATGTGCTGGAGCCCCAGTTCCTGCACCTGGCAGTCCTGGAGGTGGGGCCCAGGGTAGGTGTTCGGCCGGGGGCAGAGCCCTCTCGAGGAAGGTCCCTTACTGTGAGAGCCGCTGCTGCTCCCTGCTCCTCAGGCTGCCTCTCCCACCATGTGACCTCTCTTCTGTGCTTGCTGCCGCTCTTCCACCTGCTGGTGTGATTTCAGCAGCAAGTCTCTCACAGACGTATCAGTCCGATCTTGCGCTTCCTGGCCTCCAGAACCTTGAGTCAAATTACTAAATCTTTCCTCTGTAAGTTACTCAGCCTCAGGTACTCTGCTATAGCAACAGAAAATGAACTAAGATACTTGGTCACCCCGCTCCTTCTCATAATTCAAGTCAGAGTTCAGATGGGACCCTCTTAGCGAGGCTCTAGCCTGACGCAGCCCCCTGGCCCTCTGGATCTTATCACCCTGCATCAAGGCTCGGCAAAGCGCTGGCCACCACCTGGGTTGTTCTTGACTGTCTCCTGTTTTATCTGGTGTCTGGAATCCCACTGACCTCTAGGATGTCAGTTCCCCACTCTACCCCAGAGCCTGGCTCCCAGGGGCACTGAAGGAGGTTGTTGAGTGAATACTGCCCATCCTTTCAAGGGGTCTGCAGCAAACAGGGTGAGGGTCAGGGCTGAGGTCCAGCGGAAGTAGGTATGTGGTAGTGTGGAGGCCGGGACCCCTGAACCGGCACTCAGGTCGGACCCACAGAGTGCCACGCAGGCTCCTCATGGCAGCAGGACCACCGCCGGGACTCAGCTCCCTGTCTGGAGGGAGGACAGGACAGCTGACTCCTCATGCCTGGGCTCGAGAGACTGCACGTGTGACCTCAGTGCCCAGCTCCGTCAGGAGCAATCATGGACACAGGTGCCTTCTTCCTTCCTGAGCCTCCTTGCTCCAGCTGTCCCTCTATTCCTCTGCCTGGGCCTGGCCCAGCCTCCTCGGCCTCTCTGGGAATGTCATTCCCTCCCAGCTCACCCTTCCACCCAGTGGAACTCTGCACCAGGGCTCCTTCTTTGGACCTGCCCTTCCCAGCCGCTTCTGCCCCCTGCCCCTTCCAGCGCTGTCTCCTCTCCATTCTGCTCCCTGGACCATGGCCTCTGTCCCACCTGCCACTCTCCTCTCCACTCCGAGCTCCTGGCCTCACTCCACCCTGGACCCAGCATGATGTTCCCATCCTCCTAGCATGGAGCACAAGGCCTCAGAAGGAGGCTCGCCAGATCAGAGACCTCGAAGACCCCAGAGAGAAGGAGCTGCAGAACAAGAACCTGCAGTCCACAGGGAAACAGTGAGATGAGAGAATGGGATGCACTGCTCTGTAGTCAGACTCTGGCAGGAAGAAGGGCCCACTGGGAGGAGCAGCTTGACTGCCAGGACAGCCCATGAGCAACAGGGCTGGGGACTGTGGAGAGGGAAGAGGAAGAAGGGGAATAGCTGCCGTTTTGCAGGTTCAGTAGGTGGCCTACAGCTGGAGCCAAGCAGGGATCAGAGGACCTAAGGGTGAGCCACACAGCAGCAGTGCTGAAAGCTGAGGTGGGGCAAAGCTAACCCGGGAATGGCACGGCAGGCAGGCCCTCAGCAGCAGGGCTGCGGTCTGCTAATGGGGCCCTGGCAAGCCCCTCCGCCCTCCAAGTCCAAGTGCTCTGCACTCTTGCCTCTAATGTTAGTCTCTGCCACCCAAACCAGAGTCACAGGTCCCCTCACCCCCTCCATCGAGGGAAACACTCGGAGGTTTGCCTTACTGTTGTCCAAGTGGTTGGCCTTAATGATCTTCTCCGAGTAATCAGAGATACTGGAGCATTCGATCTAGATGAGACACAGAACAAAGGAGCAAAGCGTCAACAAACCATAGCACAACTGCCACGGTTCAGGTCTTAGATGTTCCCCAAGGGCCTACCTATTGAAAAGCAGTTCTGGTGGGGTTTCGACTTCTAGGTGTGTCTGTGTGGGTCACAGGCAAGGCCTTGGGTCTGTCTGTCCCTCGCCCTGCTTCTTGGCCACTGTGAACTGAGCAGCTTTGCTCCACCACACCTTTCTGCTGTGGTGTCTCTGCCGTGGAGCCAGCTGACCATGGTCTGCAGCCATGAGCAAACTAAACCTCTTTTAAATAGAGGGTGCTGGGTACTGTGCCTCACCAATGAGAAAGTGACCACCACAGCTTGATCTCCAGCCTGTGGGCAAGGGTGGAGGAACCTCTAGGGGATACTGGGATACTGGGAGCACCTTGGCCCCTCCTCTCCCTTTCTGTTTCCCAGTTGCCATGAGGTGTTCTGCCATGTGCTTCCACCAGGCCTTTCTGCCTCACCACAGACTCAAGATGACAGGGCGAGCAACCACTGACTGAGACTTCTGAAGCCATGAGCCAAAAATAAACCTTTCTGCCTTGCAAGTTGTTCATCTCCTTTAGTTTGTAAAGTGATGGAGAGCCGAGTGACACAACATCCAACACCAATCTAGTGGGTGGAGAAGTTGGGTCCCAGAAAGGAGCAGTGGCCTGGCCACAGCTGCACACTGAATTATGGCAAATTGAAAGGTACAGCTCCCCTCTCTCAAGAGACTGAGACTTAGCTGTGGCCCACGATGAGGGACCAGCATCTGTGCTGCAGCCAGCAGGCCTTATGCTCCTGGCCAGAGAAGTTACAAAGTGTGACCTTGGGGGAAGGTGTGCTAGGCAGAGCCAGGCCGGAGCTGCTTTGAGCCTCTACCGGCATTTCCAGGCACTCAGACTCTAGGGTAGAGGGGGCCGATTTCTGGATGAGGACCTTCTGGAAGATGCCAGGTCAGGGCCTGGTCTTAAGACTGGCCCCACCATGCACACGCAGTTAGCTTTCAACCCTTGCTAGGCTTTGGCTCTATGTACCTTAAGCACCCATGCGTTGAAAGCCTGGTGCTAGTGGGAAGTGGTGGAAGCATCAGGAGGAAGGGCTTAGTGAGAGGGCTGATCGTCACTGAGAGTATGCCCTGAAGGAGGTACTGGGATGCCAGCCTCTTCCTCCTCCTCTTTCACTCACTTCTGGCCATGACGTGACAGCTCTCTCCACCATGATCCACTGCCTTGCCACAGGCCCCAAAACGAAGGAGGCATCTGACCATGGACTGACACCTCTGAAGCTATGAACCAGAATAAACCTTCCCTCTCCTTAAATTATCTCAGGTTATGGTCATGGAAAGCTGACTAGCATAACTTTTCTACAGACTCCATCTTAGAAAGAATTTGTTCCTTTTACTGTGCAAGTCTTTCCAAGTCCTCAAATCTCCTAAGTAAAAGGCCAAAGCATTTGAGAGACTAGCAAGCCACACCTGAGATCAGGACCTCATGGACATGGTTGGAGGCCAAGCCAAGGCTGGGGTTGGAGGCCCAGATGTGCTGCCAAGGGGTGCTGGGAGCCAGGGCCATGTGCTGAGAACTGTCTCCATTTTCATAGCTGGGCTGTTCACAAAGGCTGGTCCCACCTCACATGGCCCCAGGGCCTCTGGAAGTGACTGTTTCCTCCAGAAGTCATGGCAGAGGGGCACTGAGGAGGCTGCTGACAGTCTCCACCAATGCCCACCTTTGGGGCTGTTAGAGTGACCTGAGGGGCAGATCCTGGCCAGGGGTCGGCACCAGAGAGCCTGCCTTCCCCTGGGCTGCTAGGCCTGTGGCTTCAGGTCTCACTGTCTGATGAAGAAGAATAATAATAATAAGAAGAAGAAGAAGATGATGATGATGATGATGATGATGATGATGATGATGGTGGGCATGAGGTGCCCTCCCCTCTACACAGGTCTCAGCTGAGCATTCACAGCTAGCATGAGTCTAGGCTTCTGAACTAGGGAAGATGGAGCACTCTCACCATAGGCACCACAGGAGCAGCCTTTGGAAGAGGGGTGGCAAAGGGACCTAGGGCAGCTCCACCCACTCAGGAGCCCTGGCTGTAAGCTGGCCCAGTGAAGGCACAGAAAACAAAGCCTCTGAATGCTAATTCTACTGATGGCCCACTCACATCCAGGACAGAGGTTTGATTACAGTTTACCTTTCATTTTGACCAAGATTAAATCCCATTTTCTGGCTCTCATCTTACTGCATTCTTTCAGATGTCAGCCAGCAGCTCAGACTCTTTTTGTCCAGTTTCCTTCCAGCTCCAGACACCGTTAGCCCCTTGTTATCTGGGCTGTGCAGCTGTGTGTGTTGGGGATGGGGTCAGCCTCTGCCCTGATCTGGAGCCCTACAGTGGCCAAAGCAGCAGGATCTGCCTTTCCAGGAGAAAGGGGAGCCTGTCCTGTCCTCTCCTAGGACCCCATCTCAACCACAAACTCCGAGCATTTGGCATGTGTCAGGCATCGATCCAAGCTCTTTCTGTGTGTGTAACCCTCACAATCACCATACGGGCAAGGTACCTTTATTCAGCCCATTTTATAGGTGGGGAAACTGAGGTGTGAATTGTGCAAGATCACACACTGAATGTGACCAGACCTCACATCTGCAACTGCACCCTACTGCTCTCAAGCCAAGAGGATAAGCATACAGTGGCCTTCTGAGAGCCGGAAATCCTCCACCAGTGTCCATAGTCCCAGGGCAAGAGGCCAGGTGATGCTGTGCGACAGGGAGCCTGCCTGCCTCTTGCAAGTCTCACTTGATTTTCTCTACTTCTGCTTAAAGCTGTGGCTCCAGCAAAAGAGATGGAGCAGCACTGGGGATGTGGCTCAGTGGCAGAGCACTTGCCTCACTTGTTGAGGCCCTGGGTTCAAGTCCCAGAACCACAAAAACATAAAGAAAGATGGGCCCAGAAGTTTGCTTCTGGGAAAGGCCAGAGAGGCAGGAGCAAGGGCCAGCATGAGGGAGGGTGTGGCTTGCTCACCCCGAACACCTTCTTGGCCCCCGCTTTGGCGGCAAACATGGACAGGATCCCAGTCCCGCTCCCCACGTCCAGCACCACTTTGTCCTTGAAGACGTGCTTGTTGTGGTACATGGAGTTCCGGTAGGTGAGCGTGCGCACCTCATCCTTGAGCATTTCCTGCAGTGGAAGGAAAGGAAAACAACGTCAACAACGTGGCTGAGGCTCCGAGGCACCTGGGTGCTCAGCGTCGAGACCCAGGAAACTATTCAAGAGCCACAGTAGCATGACCGGGCAGAGCCACACATGAGCACTGTAGGACAGCTGGGCAGAGGCCACCGCAGCCTCCCAACCCCACCTTTAAAATCCTGCCCAGAGGGCCAGGGATTCAGCTCAGTGGTACTGTGCCTGCCGCACAAGCACAAGGTCCCGAGTTCAATCCTCGATACCACACACAAAAAATTCTGCCCAGAAAGACAGCTTGGCACCACCAGGAGAGGCACCATGTCCAGACCCAGGGAATCTCCAGTTTACCAAAGAACAAAGGGAAGATCATTTCAACACAGCATCAGAGATTTCAGTCAGACCTGAAGAGGAACTCCCACCAAGGTCATTTAATAGGTTTTTAAGGAGACTTTCAATGGGCTTTTTGTTTTGTTTGTTTCTAAGATAAAAAAACATATTTTTCTATCTAGAATTAAGTGCTTTGCAGTAAGAGAGGACCAGATAACCTGTGAAGTTCATCTCTAGTCCCATGAGGACACGGTTGATCTGTGAGGCAGCGATTTCCGGCTGTTCAAGGCATCAGCAGACGCGTTCCGCCAACTCGTCACCACTGCGCTGGGCTGAGTTTTTAAAAGAATCAACTTTACAGAGCATAATTTTCACACAATGAAAGCACAGTGCTGGGACACACAGAAATGTGTCCTTAGGCCATCCTGTGAGCGTCTCACGGCTAAGAGGCCGACACCACCATCATGTGACCTCCGGACCACGGTCACACATGCAGCCCAGCACAACTGAGATGTTGTGCAGCACATGAATGCACAGCCATGCTGAGCAGCATCCCTTGGCCCAGGCATTCTGCATGCAGGTGCAGCCGGTTTGCTTCCTCTGCCCATCACTGATGTTGGTGTAAATGGAACCATGGCATCCGTATACTTGGGAGCCCAGCTTCCTTCACTCAGCATGAAGTTTTTGAGTTTCACTGATGTTATGCCATGTATCCAGACTTTGCTCGTTTTTGTTGTTCTTGCTGTAAACAGTATTCCATTTTTATAAGTTTACCACAGTTTCCTTTTTCACTTTTTAAAATTTTTATTTTTATTAGTACCTATTTGCAGTGCGTAATGATTACATTCATTGTGCGGAATTGGCATGTGCACATGACACATCAGATTTATTTTATGACCCCTTCTCTTCCCTCCCTCCCATCTCTTCTTGATGAATATTTGGGACTGCTTCCAGCGCTTTGCTATTATGACTCAAGCTACTATAAGCGCCCTTGTATGAGTATCTAGGGGGATGTATATCTCTATTTTATGTGCTTAAACACCTTCGACTGAATGTTCTGGCTCTTAGGGTAGGAGTGTGTTTAGCTTCATAAGCTACCATTTTCCCCAAAAATAGTTACTCCGTTTTATGTTCCATGAGTACTGAGAGTTCACGCTGCTCCACGTTCCAGGGACTCAGTCCATCTCTCTTTCCCTTGGTGGCCATTCTAATGGACATGGACGGGAGGCTTGTCCAGACGGAACGCATTTTCGTGGTGATACTGATGTGCTCATGTTTGCATGTGTGTGTTGGCTCTTCATAATTATCTCTTTTGTGATATCTGTTCCTGTCCTTTGTTATCTTTTTCTCAGCAGTCTCTTTTTTTTTTTTTTGTATTAAATTCTTTTATCGGTACGTTGTAGGTATACAACACAATTACATTTCTCATTGGGAATTGTACCTTTACATAATGCATCTTGGTTCTTATTTTTTCCCCATTCCTAGCCCTCCCTTCACGCCCTCCACTCTTCCCTATTTACAAAGACTTTATTTCCATTTTTTCCATTTCTCACCATTTTTCCTTTCCCTTCTTTCCTTTCCCCTGCCCCTCCCACTACTCCTACCCCTTTGGACCTTTTCTTCCTATTTTACATTATCAATTATTCATTCTAATCATTGGTACATTTTAGGTATACAATATAATGACATTCATCATTGGAAATTTGCACCTTTACATAGTCTCTCTTGGTTCTTATTTTTCACCCTTGCCCAGCCCTCCCTTCAACCCCTCCAGTCCTCCCTATTTACAACAATTTTATTCCTATTTTTCCATTTTCTCCTATTAATCCCATTCCCTTCTATCCTTTCCCTAGTCCTCCCACTTCCTTCCCCTTTTCAGCAGTCTCTTTTGTACTTACTGAACTGTAGGAGTTGACAGGTTCTAGAAACAAGCCCTTTTTGCTAGCTATACAAAATATATTGAATATTCTCTCCCAAACTGTTTCCTTTTTCTTAGTAATGTAGCTTGAATTTGTTTTTAATTTTGATATATAGTAATTTTTCAGGGTTTCTTTTTTTTCACTTAGGATTAGTACTTTTTGTCCCTTGTGGAGTCTGCCCCAAGATCACAGGAGAGCCTCCTTACAGCTACAACTTCTACCTTTGGGCCTCTGGATCGTTTCACATTGATTCTTGTGTAAGGTGTAAGTCAAGGAGTCAGTGGTTTTCTTATACAAAGAAGTAATTCAGGCACTATCTGTCGATCGCCCTCACTGAGTGACCTTGACGCCTTTCTCACAACCAGCTGACTTTCCGTTTATGGAATTGATATACCAATTCTATCCTGACTGGATTTTTGCAGCTTTATGTTAACTTTGAAATAAAGGACTGAAAGTCTTCCAACTTACTTCTTATTTTATAAGATTTTTCTTTTGTCTAGGTCTTTTGTATTTCCATATAAACTTTAGAATCAGCTTATTAATTCAGAATAATACCTGGGGGTATTCATTGGAATTGCATTGAATCTTTAAATAAATTTGAGGAGAACTGACATTCTAGAAAAATTGAGTTTTACAAGCCAAGAACATAATATCGATTTCTGTTTATTTAGGTCTTCTTTAATTTCTCTCTGAAATATTTTACAAATTCCCTTCATTAAATTTACTATTGCATATGATGTTTTAAAAATATTATTTCCCACTGACTTGTACTCTGCAATATTGCTCCCTTCACACATTAATGCTAATAGAATTTTCTGGGGTTTTTGTGGACTTTTTTATTTTTCTATGTAAAATCTTGTGACTTATGAATAAAGACAACTTTATTTTTTCTATCTGTATGCTTTTTATTTTTTCTACCTGAATTTTATTTTATTTTATTTTTACTAGTCCACGTTTGCAGCACATGATGTTTACCTTCCCTGTGTGGAGTTGGTGCATGGACATAAGATGTCTTAATTCCTTTTTTCATCCCTTTTCCTTCCCTTCCCTCCTCCTCTCGATCCCCTTCCCATTCGAGAAATATCTTTCTCTCTACTTCCTGTTATCTATATTTTATTTTGCTTTTTATAATTTGGGTTCTCACACAAGAGAAACCATGAGATGTTTTAAGCTTGTGTGTCTGATCTATTTCACTGAACATTATGGTCTCGAGGTGCATCCATTTTCCTGCAAATGGCTTGAGTTTATCCTTCTTTATGGAAGAGTGGTACTCCATTGTGTGTAAATACATTTTCTTTATCCATTCATCTGTTGATGAACATATAGGCTGCTTCTAAGATTTTGCCTGCTGGGAGCATTGCACTGTAGATCACCAGGGCCAGGTCTAACTCACCTCCTCCTGTGGATGAGGTAGGGCCCCTCATGGAAGGAGGAACATGCATCTTGTTTACTTCCTCCCACGGATGAGGCAGGGCCCACAGGAGAACAGTGGACAAGAGGATGTGGTGGACCAAGGCTGAGAAGAGGGCTGTCTTCCTCCCAGCCCATTCGCCAGAAAAACATCAAGCATGATGTGCTGTAGACCTTAGCTGCTCTCCGGCTCTGGTTACAGACCAGCCCCTTTACCTCCCCCTGTGCTTCTCTTACCTCTGCGCTGCAGTTGCCTGAGGTCTTTCCCTCCCATCAAGAGGTAGAGCCCCACTTGGCCCCAGCTTATTTCTCTTTGTCTTTTCTTAATCTGCCACCATCATTTCTCACTCTGTGGACACTTCTGCCATGGGGGCCATGGCATTAGCTATCATGAATTGTGCTGCTGCTGTAAACATGGATGTGCAGGTATCACTGTAATATGAGGTCTACTCTTGGGGGAAATACTTAGAAGGGGAATATCTGGGTCAAATGGAATTTCTAGTTTTGGTTTCTTGAGGAGGCTCTGTACCAGTTTCCATAGTTGTACCAGTTTACATTCCCACCAACAATGAAGAAGGGCTCCTTCTCCCCTGCAGCCTCACTAGCAGCAGTTTTTATTTGACTATAACAGCCATTCTTTCTGGTGTAAGATGGAATCTCAGTGTTGTTTTAATTTGCATTTCTCTAATGTTGAGCATTTCTTCATGTATTTATTGGCCATTTGTACTTTCTCTGTGAAGCATCTATTCATTTCACTTGCCCATTTTTTAATTGGGTCTTTTATTTTGGGGGATATAATTTTTTTTAAGTTCTTTTAGATGTGAGTCCTCTGTCTGAGGAATAGCTGGCCAAAAAAAATTCTCATTGTATGGACTGTCTTTTCACTCTGTTGGTTTTTTCCTTTGCTGTCCAGAGCTTTTTAATTTGATGTGATCCCATTTGTTGATTTTTAGCATTATTTCCTGTGCAGCCAGGGTTCTGCTCAGAAAGTCCTTGTTTACACCTACAACATCAAGAGTTTTACCTATATATCTTCCAGAAGCTTAAGTGTTCCTGGTTTGACATTTAGTTCTTTGATCCATTTTTTAGTTTAGTGACAGATACGGGTCTAGAATGAATCTTTTGCATGTGGACAGCCAGTTTTCCCAGTCCTATTTATTAAAGAGGCTGTCTTTCCTTCAGTGTGTGTTTTTGGCCCATTTGTCAAAGATCAAATAGTAAATGTGCTTGGCTTGTTTCTGCTTCTTTTCTGCCACATTGATCTTCATGTCCTTATGCCAGTGCCATGCTGTTTTTATCACTGTAGCTTTATAATATAACTTCAAATCTGGGATTGTGATGCCTCCTCCCTTACTCTTGTTACCCAGGATTGTTTTTTGCTATTCTGGGTCTCTTTTGGTTCCATATGAATTTTAGGATTGCTTTCTGTAGTTCTGTGAGGAATGCTATTGATATTTTGATTGAGATTGTGTTAAATCTGTACAGCATTTTGACAGTGTTGATTCTGCCTATCCAGAAACAAGGGATATCTTTCAATTTTCTTCAATTTTCTTTTTTAAGAGTATTCTTTTTAATTTTTTTTTGTTATTGTTCTTTCCTCTTGCCTTAATGCACTGGGAAGGACTGCTAGCAAAATGTAGAGAAGGATTGCAGAAGATAGACATCTTTCCTTTGTTCCAATGCCTGACATGTGCCCATTAAGTATAATTTTAGCAGCAGGCTTTCTGTAAATGTCTTTTATCAGACTGAAGAAGTTTCCTTCTATTCTTAACTGAGAGCTTTTGTCATGAATTGGCATTTAATTTTGCCACATGCGATTTCTACATTTATTGAGATCATATATGACTTTTCTCCTTTATTCTGTTAATGTGTTGGACCCACCTGATTTGTTTTCACAGTCGAGCTAGCACTTTGCTGTGCTGTTATCCTTTTTTTTTTTTTTCGGTACTAGGGATTGAACTCGGGTCCTTGTGCTTGCAAGGCAGGCGGCGGAACCACTGAGCCAAATCCCCGGCCCACTGTTAACTTTTTAAAATACTGTTTGATTTTATTTGTCAATATTTTGTCACAGATATTGGTATCTACACTTATGAGGGACACTCTCACCCTCTCACCCTCTCTGGTAATGAACGTTACTTGGGCTCATATCATAACTTAAGAATTGTTCTCTCCTTGCACATTTTTTGGAAAAGTTTATGACATTGGTATTTTCTTCTTTCAGTGTTTGATAGTCAGCAGTAAAACCACATATTCTAGAGTGTGCTTCCTTTTGGTGAAAGTTATTGATTCAATTTACTTAATTGATAATAGGCTATTTTAGCTTTCTATGTCTTTCTATCTTGAAAATCTGTTGTCCAATGAATTTATCTATTTCATCTAACATGTCACATTTATGAGCCATAACTTCCTCTCATTAACCACTGAATAGCTGCATGATCTCTAACTATGTCCTCATCTCCACTCGTGATATTTTTAAAGAAATACTGATTCTTTATTCAAAACTGAGATTTGATAAGGCTGAGAGTACAAATGAAGAAGAGGTAATTGATCATTCCTTAGTGGTGGCAAAAGTCATTTATTTTTCATTTATGATATAATCTGTGTATTCTCTGATTTTTTTTCTTAATTGCTCTACATGAGTTCTATTCAGTTCGTCTTTTTTGAAAATTAACTTTTGGCATTTTCTCTATTGTTTGATTCCTATTTCATCAATGTTGGCTACCAGGTTAATTATTTAATTCCTCGAGTCTTACCTGTCCGTCTTTCTGTAGTTTTATAGAGTGGAAGTTTTTATCATTGATTGTATATCTCTCTTTTTTTCTAATATCAGCATACAAAGCTATGAATTTCCCTCTAAAATTTACTTTAGCTGCATCACACAAATGTTTATAGATTGTGTTTTTATTGTCATTTATTTCAAAATATTTTCTCTTGTGTTTTCTTCCCTGGTCCATGGATTATTAAGAAGAGTGCTGCCTAATTTCCAGTTATTTAGAGCTTTTCTTGATAACACTGGTTTTGGCTTCCAATTTCATTCATTATGACCAGGACAAAGGCTACTCTTCATGATTTCAGTCTTTGAAGTTGACTGAGATTTGTCCTGTGACTGACTGATGACCCCCCTACTGAATGCTTCCACGTGTCCTCTGTAGTTCAAGAATGCCATACAGGACGATTGGGTCAAGCTGCTCGTACTGTTTAAATTCTCTACATCTTTATTGACTTTGTTGTGTGTTTGTTATCAGTTACCAGAACAGTGTTACAAATCCTTGCCTGTGATTGGGTTGTCTTTTGCCCCCTCTAGCTCTGCAGGCCTTGCTTCATTCGTGTGTTTTGGAGCTCTGCACACCCATGTGTCTCCCAGGCCAAGCTGAACGGCATGGCCCAGAACTCACTTTCCCTCAGTTAGGGTGGATCACGGGGGAGATTCTGGCGAGATACTGAAGGTGTAAAGGAAGCAGTAACCCTTCTGAAGCCCAGCTACTACTTCCTCTTCTGCCCCAGAGTTGCTATCTTTTATGTCATTAGAAGTCAAATAAAGCCGGGGTTTAATTTGATCATGTTCACGTCCAGCTTTAAATACTTTCAGAGGGAGCTCAAGCCCCTCTTCCCCAGGAGATCTTTGAGACCCAACAGCACAGAGTGCAAGACGGGATCCCTGGGTCTGGCACGGAGCACGGAGCACAAGAATGCTCAGTGAACAGGAGGTCGGAGCAGTGTGAGGCATGCGGGTGCTGGAGCCAGGATCCCTGCAGTCAAGTCACGAGTTCACTGCTGCTGAGCCTTCAGGAACCTCATTCATCTTCTGTGCCTCAGTTTCCTCACCTGGATGATGGAGTCAGAATAGCACCTACTTCATACGGTTATCACAATGATTTTAAAGTGCAGTATACTTCTTACAAGTGTCAGCTCTGGATCTCTCTGATAACCACAGCTCTTTCCTTTGTCTATCCAAGGAAGTTCTTTAGAGTAAGAAGGCAGTGGAGGAAAATACAGTGGGCCCAGTGGCCCCTTGACTTACAAACTCAATTCGTTCCCAAGGGCTGGTTGTACCTCAAGTTGATCAGCTGAAGGGTCAGGCTCCTCTCCACAGCCATCAAAGTCCCTCTCCTGTACACAGGCAGGTCTCAGTGTCCTTAGAGACATGGGCCCAGGATTTCTCAGTTAACCCCACCCAGGAAAGGATGTTGTCATGTTCCTTCCAGAACTCTGTAAGGGTTAAATTTGTATCTGAGACCATCTGGAAGTACAAGCAGCCGGTATTTGGGTTGTAACTCAAGACTTTGTTCATAAGTTAAAACTAAAATTCTGGTTGTAACTACAGTTGTTCATGTGTCAGGCCTGTTATAACTTGAGGGCCCACTGTAAGGACAAAAGTGTCAGAGATCTCCAACCATAGCCACAGTTGAAGGCCCTAGCTGCCTCTCCCGGCCTGGCTGAGTACCCCTGGTGATACTATTACTGCTAATCAGGAGTGCCCCACTTGCCCTACTCAACTAACTGATTTCTGTCACCTCTTTAGCCCTTGTAAATGCTGGGAGGACAGGGTGGTGACTGCAAGGCCTCCCCTACCTACTCGGTGCTAAGAAAAGCTCTCTTCCCTCCTGCACCACACTTCAGCCATTCCCACAATCCAGAGACAGTGAGACAGTGCACATGAGAAGGCACCACCCTATTGAAAACAGTTCCCAGTCCCTGCTGGGGACAACTCTGCCTCTCAGTTTTCCTTCCCACTGAACTTAGGACAGCTCATCCACTAATTGCCAGGAAATGAGGCCCCAGAGATTCTATTTCAGTAGAACCTATAGCAAGACTGTCAAAAGGAGGGAGCTGGCCGGCCACGAGAATGGCACCCCGGCCAAGCACTGGGAGCACAGCCACACTGGCTGGGTCTCTGCTCCAGGCAAGGCACCAAGGGCGGTGCTGACACCCAGAGTGGCTGAGAAGCGGAGCTGGGCTCTGGTAGGTCATGGAGCTGTCCTTGCTCTCGAGGTGAAAGCCCCAGGATGCACACCTTTGTCACCTCTGCTCCAGTTCAGGATTTCATTCTCTTCAGAGAGGGTTGGGTTGGAAAGACTGCCGACTTCCTCTCGCTGGGCTCTGCCCTCCAGAAGCTGGGTGCTGCCCATCTCAGAAAGGGCTGTCGGATGGCATGAGCAGAAGTGTCCAGCGTTACCTTGTGGCCATTCCTTGTTTGTATATCTACTGCTCCAGCCATTCCATCATCCCATGTTTCCAAAACATACACTGAGCACTGTTAATCGCCTGCCAGCAGTGCCGCCCCATCACCCCTGGGGAGAGGACGGCCAAGAGGCCACTTTCCCTGGATGGGAAAATCAAGCCCTGTGCAGAGGGAGGGAAGGCATTGCTGCCTTCTGTCTAGCACAATCAGATCCCTGATGCTTGATAACAGGACATGAGAGGACCCTTTTGCTGCACAGATCCATGTCCCCAGCCTTTCATGCTAGATGATCTTGGAGACCGAAAACAGGGTGGAGGGGTGTCTTATAGGAGAAGAAGGGCTCTCTAGCCATTCCTGTATCAAAGGACCCATGCATTTCCCTAGCATCCAGGCTGCAGAATGGCCTGGAGCAGCAGCAGAAGGGATTTAAGCTAGATGTGCAGAAGTACTTCCCAGTCAGAAGGGTCTAATTTGCTAAGGACACCATGATCTGCTCATCCTTTAGTCTGCTGTTCCATTTGCACTATGTTTATATATCTTTATGCTCAAGTTTTATTTTCTTGCAAAATTGAGGGAACCTGGCTCGGTAGTTGGTGGCCCTTGGTGTCCACATACCCTTCTGGTGTCCTGTGCTGACCAGGTGTCCCCTGAGAGGCTGGATTAGCAGCTGTATCAACATACCATTGCAAAGCAGATAGCATACCAAGCACTGGGCCCCAGGCTAGGACTCCAAAGCCTGAAGAAATTCGGAGATCAAAATAGCCCGGGAGAGCATGTCCAGGGTTGCCACGGAATCCAGAGGGACTTTTGTGAGGCACGTGTGCCAGGAAATGGGAGGCCTTGAGGTGTGTGTCAGAGTTGGTTCTGTCTAATAGGGAATTTCAGGAGCCCCAAAGGGAGATGCTTGGGGTCCCTCTTCCAGGAATCTGCCCAGAAGTGGGTTCCCAGAGCCACAGGCCATTTAAACTTCTCCCATGGACATGTCCTTGAATTAGGAATAGGGTCTTGAGGAGATATAGCTTTTGAGAGAGTGTCTTCTCCCTCTGAGAGCCTCACACAGGCCTAGGTTAGGACCTTGTGCACCACCATCCTCACCTCAAAGGGGTGCAGAGTAAAGGAAGGTGCAGCAGTTCACCATCTGCCATCACATGGTATCAGCTCTCTTCCTGGGCGAGGACCTTAGAACTGAGCTCTGGCCCCAGCCCAGTGATTAGATACAGAGGGTGGTGCTCAAGGCAAGCTCACCAAAGTTTGAGCCTTCCTGGAGCAGATGAGGCCGAATTCTATTTCAGAAGCAACTGAGGGCTCCTCTACCCTCTACCTCCAGATGGGCTACAGGAACAAATGATTCCATGGGGCTGGGGTAGGAAGGAAGGGAGGAAGGAAGATTATTTTCAAGGCTGTATTGCATGGTGGTTAGGAATAAAGTCCGTGGAACCAAAATGTGAATTTAAAGTTCTAGCTCTGTGCTCACTAGCCAAGCTCTGTGCAAAGAAATATCATAAATAATGAGGAGTGATCTGAGTGTTGAGATCCAAGACTATCTATAGAATGGGACAAACAATCATGCTAACCTGTAGTGTTAACATGAAGAACAATTGAGCCAATGATACACAATGTATGCAACAACACCCAGTATTCAGTAAGCACTACTTAACGAACAAATGCAGGCTACTGTTGTCAAAATACCCTCCCAAGAACCCAGTGCCATCCCTGGAAGTAGGCAGATTACTGCAGTATCTAAATGGAAGAGAGAGCTTGGAGACTTGCCTTGAAAATGCTGTTACATAGCAAGCAAATGCTTTCCTTTTTCAATAATTTCTTCATATTGTAAGGGGATCACAGAAATATTTTCTTTACAGGTGAGTAGGATTAAGTGACATGATACGTATAGTGAGCTTGGATCTCTCCCTGGCACTTAGTGACAGTAAGTGCTAGCTGATTGTCTGGAGTGGCTTGGGAGCATGATGGGATAATGGGGTACAGGCTGTGGCTGCCATTATGTCCCTCCGTGGCAGAGCTGCCTCTCGTCGGGAGGCTCCATTCTGCTCCATGTCTAGCACACATGTTCCAGGCATTTAGACCTAAGAACTTCCGGAGACCTAACCAGGGCAAGGTACATGGACACACACTTGAGCTTCTCACCTGCTCCGGGTCAGCCCTCACCCTCCCAGAGGGTACACAGGACAGGGGCCCGGAAACCTGGGACACTGAGAGAATTCGCTTTACGATGGCACAGCGTAACATACATCTGAATACACGATGTTGAGTATACTACGTTGCCTCTTTTTTTGTTCAGTATTGGGGGTTGAGCACAGGTCCTTTGCACTGAGCTGCATCCCCAGCCTTTTAAAATTTTTCTTTTGAGACAGAGTCACACCAAGTTGTCCAGCCTGGAACTTTCAATCCTTCTGCTTTTGCTTGCCAGAGTGAGGGGATTACAGACATGCACCACCACACCCAGCTTCTGTATGCACCATTCGCCCAGCCCCTAGGTGTTTTACCTCATGGATCCCAAAGTGAGCATAGGAGTCGAAGTAATAATCTCTTGATGTCATCTCCTCTGGGTTCAGCAGCTTGGACATCTTGCCCCGGCCCGGGCAGCTGGGTTGAGTGGACACATGATGGACACATTGCACGGGCTTGGGTGGGACCACAGGCTGAGGGGTCTGGGAGGGGGGACTGCTCACCTGCAGGAGGTAAAAGGGCCTGGGGTTAGTGGAGCAGGAGGCCCCACCCTCCAGGGTCTCTCTCCCCTCCATTTCCCTCCCAGAGCCCAGCTGGCCACAGTAGCAGCCCTCTGAGGGGTCAGCAACCTTGCCCCGCTTCCACTCAGTCAGACTGATAGCTGAGAATGGCAGGGAGGTGCCCTGCTGCTACTGAACCAACCAGACCAGACTGAGCCCAGCAGCTCTTATGAGCTAGGTGACCCCAGGTGATTTAGCCCTCAGTTTCCATAGCTGTTAAATGGGGGAAAACAGCATTTTCCTGTAGAGGGAAACAGGAAATCCTTGACAAAAAGATGTACAGCTCGAGCAGTGGCTAAGGGTGTAGACTCCAGGAGGATCCTCCTGGCCTTAAGGCTGCTGTGGTCCTGGGTGTGGCTCGTCCCTTGAGGGCTCTTGTGTAGGAGACAGTGGGACATTAAGAGGCGGAGCCCCCTCTGGACACTCTTAACACTTCCTAGCGCAGCTTCCCACCGCTGCTGCCCATCACTGTCTGGGGGCCATATCCTGCAGGCTGAGAGGAGAGAGACGGAGACAAAGCTGGGGAGCTCCTGGAGCCCAGAGGGAAGCTCAGACACTACTGCAGAACACTTCCTCTCCCTGGCCTCCAAGAGACCCAGTACACAAAGCTTCAACACAGGCCCTGGTGCAGCTCAGAGGCAGGGCGCTTGCCTAGCATGCAAAAGGGCCTGAGTTAGACCCCAGGGAGAGGGAGAGAGAAAGGGAGAGAGAGAGGGAAAGGGAGAGGGAGAGGGAGAGGGAGAGAGACTGAGAGAGACAGAGATAGGCAGAGAGAGAGGGAGAGAGAGAGAAAGACAGAAACACAGTAGCTGAGAATCGGGGGTCCAGGATCCACCCTGGCGCTCATAGTTAAAAACAGATCTTGACAGTGGATAACAGTGGTCATCGAGGGTTCAAACGCCAGGACCTTGTGACCTGGCTCTGAGCCACAGCTCTGCCACTCACCGGCTATGTGACTTTGGGTGCTCACCTGTCACCACCATGCCTCATTTTCCTCCTCTGTAAATTAGAGCATGTAATAAAAGCTGCCTGAAAGAATCATCAAGACATTTGGATGAGCTTATAGGTGTAAAAACTTTAGAACTCTGTCTGGCTCATAGTAAGCATTTCATTGGACTTGCTATTATTACTACTATTGTTCTAATCTTATAAATCACACCCCTGTTCTGTGTCTCAATTTTCTCATCCATGAGCTGGGTCAGGTCAGATTTACTATCAAAGAAATGGGACCCTAGGACAGAGCAGATCAAGAAATCCAATGATTCCACCCTCCTTCAAGCCAGAGCACAGCCCCCAGTGTGCCCAGTGTTGGGGCGAGGGGAGCAGGCTGGGGGTGATGGTCCCGCCTGCCTGGTGTATGTAGGTTACCGCCTCTGGGAAATGAGGAGACTTCCCATTTTAGCAGCATCAGACTTCAGGTCAGCAAGCGCCTGGGCTGGCAGCAGAGGCGAGCAGGGCTGCCTCATTAGCATGCAGCAGGTGCCCCCCTCGGCTCCAGGATGCTGGTCACGGTCTCCAGGAGGCTAAAAATAGACTGTGTCAATTGCACACTCCCGTGTGGGCTGCAGAGCCACCTCTAGCGCTGAAGAAGGCTCTGTTTGCATGGCTGACCCCCGTACCGACTCCATTTAAACACATTAGGAGGGAAAACCCCCAAGCTGGTCCAGGCACTGTGCACGGTCAGAGTCACAGGGCCTCAGCACCCTGAGCTATCATTCAACTCAGTCCTACTTCCCCTTTCCACGAGGCTCCTGGGGTCGCTTCCCCCAGTAGCCAATTTACAAAGTGTCTGCTATGTGCCACCCACAGTAGGAAGCTAAAAGATGAGCGGATTTGGGGTGGGCGCACTGACTTCAGGAGCCACAGGTGCTGGACAAAGGTGACTGTGGGCCAGCCCCTGCTGGCCAACGCTCCTGGCCTACATCAGCCTCCTGCGGAGCGAACTGTATTCCACCTGTGGGCTGACAGACACGCCCTCTTCCAGAAGGCTGCAAAGGAGTGAGAAATAGCAGTGGCCTCTGATCCAGAGCCTTCAGCCACCAGAGGCTCTGCTTTCAGTCCTACAAACACCACAGAGCACCTGCCAGAGCAGGGGGTGTGGGAAGACACAGGAACAGGGGAGCCGCGCTCTCCGAGGGCTGCTTTCCAGACCCTGACAGCCCCTGGGCCACACTGGAAGCTGGAATAAGGGGTGTTCCACAAAAGACATGCAAGGAACTTGTTGGAGGATGCAAAAGACAGATTTTACTTCAGCTTGGAGAGTCAGGAAATCCCAGGATAGCTGGCAGCAGGGTAAGGGGGAGATTTTAGAATGGCTTTTGGCAGGGGGAGATGCTGGGAGGGAATCAAAGAGGAAGAGCTGATTTCAGCAAAAAGGTGGGAAGCGGTGGAGGAGTGTGAGCTTGTTGGGAAGCAGCACGGCTGGACGATCGGGCTGAAAGAAACTGTGGTCAGGCTAGGTGGTGATTAAATACCCAGACAGTAGGGCGCTGTCAGCGTTTGTGACCAGGGAGTTCTGTGCTTGAGCTCTGCCCTTGGAAGACGAATGCTGCAGCAGCATGCAGGGGAGGGCAAGGAAGGGAAGCAGAGGCACTGGGGCTGGGGAGGCCAGGAGTGGACCGAGGAGGCTGTTTTCAAAGCCCAGGCAAAAAATAATGAGAATGAGAGCTACTGGGGTGTTGGAGGGGCTGCCTGCCAGAGAACTGCAGAAATAGAATCTATAGGAGTTGGCAGCTGACAGAACATGGGGGAAGAGAGAAGCTGGAATCAAAGATGACTTCCACATTTCAAGCCTGGGTGAGTAGGAAAATAGTGGTGACATTAACAGAAATAAGCAAGTCAGCGGGAAGAGCAGGTTGGGGTGGGGGAAATAATGAATTTCAATTTGGATATGTGGAGTTTGAAATGTCATTGAGTCATATAAGAAAAGGTGTCTAGCAAGCAGATATTAAAGCAGTTCCAGTCAATAAATACCATAAACAAAAGAGAAAGGCAAATGACAAATGGAGGAGCATCTCCTGACACACACAGCAGACAGCAGTTAATGCCTGTCACAGGGAGAGGGCCCTGACATGCCAAGAAGAAAGGGCTTAGTACCCAACTTAATGTGAACCAAGAATAAATACAAATGGCAAATTAAAATCCAATAAAAACACTGAACCCCACTAGAAACCAGGTAAATTCAAAATAAAAAACTTATTTCCTTCTCCCTAGCTATAGCATAAATCTCTAGATTTGTAAGGCTTTCCAAAAAACAGGTACTTGTATAAGTTTCTTGTGGAAATGTAAATAGGTCAAAAGTTTTTGAAGGAAGCTTGATAAAATGCCTTATAAGTGATTTAACACATGATTGCAATTTTTAATTTATCATGAGGAGAGAATTGTAGACCATCCTACATATGTAGTGGAAGAATTCTATGATGGTGCTGTTCGTCATGGGAAAAACAAGAGTCAGTTTAGGTGTTCCAGAAACCAAACTGATCCAATCAACCATGACACATCCACACCAAAGAATACTACTCAGCCATCGAAAATATTATGTAAAGAGCATTTAATAACACAAATATTCAAGTGCAATGAAGGGTTGGCTGAGGGACACAAGTAGGAAAAAATACACAGTGTGATTGTGCTTTAAAAATTATAGCCTGTTTGTGCCCTGCTGTAGCAGGCATTCAGTAGGTGTTCACGAAGCAACTCCCCATGTGGAGGAGTCACAGGAGTCACAGGCCACTGTGATTCCCACCCACTCCCCGAGGACTGCACAAGAAGAGATGCAGGAAGGGCCCAGAATTGGCAGCGGCTGCCATAGGGCGTTGGGTCATGAATAGTTAATTCTTCCCTTTTTGTGCTTGCTTATATTTTCTAGAATATATGCCATTAACACACACCATTTTTGTAAATAGTGAAAAAGAATAATATTGAAAAAGCAAAGACTATGTAGCCCCAGACCTCCGGAGAGAAGTGGAGGCTGCTGCTCTGATTGGAAGCCACCTGCGGGGACAGGGACAGACGGCAAGGGCTCCCGAGGAACAGGCCCAGGGCAGCAGCAGGCAAGGGTGGGCAGGGAGAGAGGCTGGGAGAGGAAGAGCAACTGTGATATAGGCGACTGTGTCCTCACCCCTCCAGCCGAGCTGGCCACGCGCTGCACCCCAGGGTGCAGGAAAGGGCTGAGGCGAAGACAGCCCCTGGAGGACAGGGCACAGACGGCAGCGCGGTCACCCGTGGAGCCCGAGGAATGTGGTGGTGCTGCTGACTCTGCAGTGGCTCCAGTGAATTGTATTTTTCACTTACTTGATTAATCTGTTCGCCCTGCAGTGAGTACGCTCATCACTGGAAGCTGATACATAAACGCATCACACATCAGTCCTTTTTATTCCCCTCCACCTGAGCGCATGAGGGAGAGAAAAACTCCTCGCTGGGCTAGGAGTTGTGCCCAGTCCAGGTCACAGGGCATCCGGCACCCTGTGCTATCGCTCAGCTCAGATTCTAAGGTCTCTTCCCCATGGGGCTCCCCGAGTCTCTGTCTGCAGCAGCTCACATAAAACACATCTGCACGGGCCACATCACACAGGGCAAAGTGATGGGTGATTTGGAAGGAGGGACTGGCTTCGAGAGCCACAGCCATGGGCCACTTCCTGCCAGTCCAGCTCAGCACCCTGTGGGCTGACAAAGGAGCTTTTCTCAGGAGTGGACGAGAAAGGGCAGTGGCCCCAACCCCAGGGCATCCGGCTACAGAGGATGATGCTTTCAATTCCAGAAATGCCTGCTGGACACACCTGCCAGGGAGAGGCACGATGCGGGAGCCCTGTATAGAGGACAGTAGGAACCTGTACAGGAACCCAGGCACCTCGCCATGAAAACAGTTCAGCCACAAACACAGCCTTGACGTGGTTGCTGAAAGGTTGGCCTCTGGTTCATCTGCTTGCTCGCTCCTGGTCTGGAGCGTGGGCGATTGTCCTGGGGAGGTCGGAGGTCTCCTCGGCAAGGTCGAAAAAACTGACTCCGGCCTGGGCCACACTGAGCAGTCACAGCCCTTGAGGGAAAGAAGTCTCTGAACTTCAAAATGCCTTGTGTCATCATCACCTGGGAAGACAGGAGTGGTGCTTGCAGGGATGGCCCAGTGATTCCATCCAGGGTCCCTTCCCGGACATTTCACCCTGCTCCCAGCCCTGCCGTCCAACAGTCCTGGCTGTGCCCGCCCTGCTGTCCAGCGCTGCCACCGCGCTCCTGCCTGGGTGCCGGTGGCCCAGTGCAGGGGAGGGGCCCTGTCTCGCTCTTCTCTCCCCACCTCCCCGAGGGCTCGGACACGGCTCTCCTCTTGCAGTCTGTCTCCTGATATGCGGAATCACTGCCTGTTGCCAGATTTTGTGACTCTGTGTTCTACTCTCAATGCCACCTGCTACCAGGACTTCAAACACAGCCCGTCCCCAGGCTGGCCTTTCCGAGGCCTCTTCAGCAGGTGTGCCTCATCCTCCCATCCCTTTGGGGCCCAGGCTCAGGCCCACTGGATACAGAGGCTACAGAAGGGCACAGAGACAGGAGGAGGGGCTGGGGTGGGGGCATGGGGCTGGTCCTCATGGGACAGACGGGGTTTGCCAGGCAGGGTGGGGACTCAGGAAGAGCACTCTGGACCTTACCCATCTCCTTCTGACAACGAGGGCAGATGACGGACAAGGATGAGGAGGTCTCACAGACCTCACCCCGAATGAGGCCCCCAGTGCTAAGTCGGCTGTAAACTTCCTTTCCTGAATCTTCATACTAGCTCTAGGAGGTGCTGAAATTTCCAGCCAAGAAAACTAAAGCTTAACAACACTTTAGTCATTTGCCAGAGCCCAGCGCTAGCAAGTAACAGAGCCAGGATGTAAACCAGTATCTGTTTGACGACAAAGCCCGCGCACCTAACACCGATGCCACAGAGAGCTCAGTTGAGTCCAAGCCTTAACCAATCCTCTGTCAGAGCCAGGCCAAGCTCAGAAGTGGTGGCAAGGCTGGGCCATGTTCAGGACCGAGCAGAAGAGACTGCTCCAGTGGAGACGGACACAGGCAGGCACGTCCAAGGTGGCTGAGCATAAAAGGGAGCAGACAGGCTCCGGGCCTCGAGGGAGAAACAGACCTCGTAAGGAAAGGGTCACAGGAGCAAGCTGCGGGGAGCTGGAACTGAAAAGCTCTGAGACAGTGGGAAAGGTGAAGTGGGGAGGGGAGGAAGAGACGAGGAAGAGCAGCGACAGGGGGTGGTGGGCCCGGGGAGAGGGGGCCGCAGAGGGTGGGAGCAGCTGGCTTTCTGCACCAAGTGGCTGGCACGAGCCCAAGCTTCTTGGCTATAAATGGCTCCTACCAGCACCAGCCAAAGCTTTAAAACAGTTTTCCCGAGAACAAGAGGCTCCACTAGAGGAGCCAAATCCTGCTCTGTACTCAAAATGTCAAGAGAGCTTTTCCTAAGCGGCACCGTCCATCCGCAGCAGCAGCAGCTGCCTGGCTCGGAGAGCCGTAGAGGGGAGAACAGGGCTTCCGCGGCTGGGGCTTGGGGCCGTTTCTGCCCAGGCCCCGTGCCGTCTCCACAGCTGCCTCTGCCTGCCCACCTCGCCCGTCCTCACACCCAGCCCCTCCACCAGCACCCCTGGCTCCCCGTGTCACCTGAGTTCACTGCTGAGGCAGTGCAAGCTGCAGCCCCACACGGATGCTCACGTGCAGAGCGGGCTCCTCCAGCTTCTGTCTTCAGAGAGGAAGAGTTTTCCGGAGGACGGCACTCTGGCCGGGGAATGCCAGGCAGGCTCTGCTAGGGCTTCCATCACATCTCCAAGGTGTGGCCTACAGGGCCACCCGGGGCACAGATGGCCCAAGCCCCACCCTCCTCTCTGGCACCCATGTCTTCTGTCACCTGGGAGGAGGACAGTCCCCGAAGAGCAAGGTGAAGTGGCCTCACCTCACGAAGGACACAGCGCTAGCTCGTGGTCTCTTACTCGGGTCCAGAGCCCCAAGAGTCTGGGGAGGGCCTTGGCTGCCTGGACGCTGCGGGTCTTGCAAGCCGCTGTCTTGCACTGGGTGTCCAGAGCCCCCACTTGCCTCCGTGCCGGCACCCACTGCCATCCTCATGGCCCCAGTGGGGGCCTTCTCGGGCACAAAAGCCTCTAGACCCCTGCTCCGTCCCCAGGGGAGGGGCCAGGCACCCCGCAGCGGCCACCGCCTGCTGCTTCACCCATCTGGCCCCGGCAGAGCAGTTCCCACACAGGCCTGAGAGCCTCGAGCCTGCGCTTCCCAGAAGACCCTTCTCCTGGTCCTGCGCCTGCACACTCATACCACCTTCCGGTCCCCTCTGTGTGCTGCACGAGGGTGCTGCCAGGGAGGGCTCGGAGGGAGTGGCTCTCAAAGCGTGCTCCCTGGACTTGGCGGCCAGCCTCAGCATCCCAGGGCAGGCAGAGCTCAGCAAGCCTCCCAGGGGCCCAGTGCCAGAGCCCGGGGTCCTGCTGCCACTTCTCACCCTGCAGCCATGGACCCGGCCACTAAAGAAGTGTGCCGGGCAGCCAGCTGAGGTCCTTCTCTGTAACGGCCTTCACTCTCCAGTCTGCTGGAATGACTTGTGACTCCCCAAGAAGGGACGGGGGCATCTGGGCCCCTGAATGCATGGCGGTGCCACTCTTCCTTCCTGGGAGATCTATCAGCACATCTAGTGACGAGTGTTCTGCAGGAAACCACCTGGTGCTGCCTGGAGCAGTCTCGATATTCCGATGTGTGTGGCCCACCACGGGGCAGGACTCAGACCACCCGGGACCCGAGTCAGGCCCTGTGGGGTGAGAACCGAAGTCTGCACACAGCAAGCTCACGGTCGATGCCCGTGACACTGGTCCCATGGCCACCCACCCTCTCCATGCCCTCTGATGCCAGAGCTCCAACAGTGCACACTCAGGGCCAGCAGCACCAGCGCCGGCCACGGGCTCTGGAGGAGGCAGCTGGGCTTCTCCCCAGCAGAAAGAGGAGCAGGGACTGGTGCGGGCTATGCCACCTTCAGGCATGGCAACCTTGGCTGGTCCCCGAATAGCACAGTTGTCACCAGGGTGCCCAGCGGCTGGGTCAGGGAGCCTGGCTTGTGGCCGTGCATGGTGCCCGCCTCCGGCTGTGTACAGGACAGCAGCACGGCCTGCCTCAAATCAAAATGGCACCGCTCCACACAGCGCTCCCTCTGTCTCCTCCACCAGGAACTGCTGGGAAAGTGTCTCTTGGATTTTCTCAGTCTGACCTATTTTTTAAATAAACTGGGGCTGTTTTCCACTATTAGTCACTTTTCTCCCAGGCCTCCACATATTAAATTCCCTTCTTATATCCTCAGATATTTGGGCTGCAAGAGATGTCAGGTTAATCGGATGCTTGGCTCCTGGCTCTTCTTTAACGGGCTTAAAAAGCAGGCTTCCCAGTGCACCCTTCCTTTTCCCTGTCCTCCCCCCAAGAGAGCAGGTCCCTTTTCTGCCTGGGCTGGAAGGAGTTACAGGGAGCTGGGCTCCTGCTCCTCTCCCCTTCATGGGCCAATGTACAGAGAGACACCCTTGCCTGGCCAGGGTGAGGCCTTGCGTTAGCTCCAGGGCAGGGTCCCCTCATCCCGTGGGGTCACTCCAGCCCTGGGGACATCAGCAGAGAGGCTGCTCCTGCTCCCCTCCCACCCTGCCGCACATGCAGAGCCCCTGTGGTTTGGCTCATGGGTCTCTTCTCTCCGATTCATATCACTAAGCAAGAGCCTCAGACCCTCAGGCTCTGCTTCCCTCTCTGTCCAACAGCAATGGTCATATGTCCTGTACAGGGCTACTGTGGAATATTGAGAGCTAGCCCTGCAGTTTGATGCAGGAGCATGCAAGGTGCACTGTCCCGCTTGGTTCCGTGCAGTGATGCTCTTTGGGCTCTGCACTGGCACCAGACACCGTGGCCCTGGCTGCCCATAGAGCTCCACCCTCTCCATGCTGTCCACTCTATGCTGCAGCTTTGTCCTCTTACTCCCAGCTCTCTGAGTGTGAAGGGACTGATTTCTTTCAGAAGGGCCATCATTAGCAGTCAGTCATGTTCTCCAGCCCCCTTCACCAGGGACTCTCCTGCTCTGCTTCTGACCCCTGTAGCACCCGTAGGTACAAAGCTGTTGGTTTTTGTGTTTGGTTTTGTGGGTAAATGACTGCAGGCAACTGTCAGGGTCGAGAGTGAATTCCTTCAGACTCGTACGCAGATCTCCAATGTCTTTGTTTCTGCTCAATACTTGGCACCGAGCCAGGTACTCAATAAAGATGTGTTGATTACAGTATCCTTGCACTTCGCCTGGCTCGTCACTGCCCTTCATAAATATATTATGAAAGAAGAGTGATGAAGGCGCCTTCCCATCAAGCAATCAGAAAACTTCTCCTGAGAGGGTAGAGAAGTGGCAGGGAGAAGACAAAACTGAGGGAATAATCATCAGAATCCCAGTAACGCCCAGTACCCTTTGGAGGGTGCAGCAGTACTCCAAACACCCTTACCCACAAGCGTCTCAGCCCTGGGGTTTCAGAAGAAAATGTCTTGCAAACACAAACTATGTGTACTAAGACTCCTAATTCCAGCCATGTAGCCCACAAGTGGCTTCAAGTGCAGACTCAAGTGTGTTCGCTGGATGTTCTCCCAACAGGGAGGCCTTGGTGCAGCACTGAAACCAGGGCTCAGAGCCACTGCCCAACTGCAGCACAGCTGGTGAGGACCAGCAGCTGAGCCCCCACAGCCCTCTGTCCCCACCAAACTGGCCATTATGCTGATGGCCGAAGGGAAAGAAAGCAGCTACCAACCGTGCTATAAGACAGAAGAAAATCACAAGTTGCTGGCCAAGATTACAGCCACACAACTCGATCTAGAATCCCACGAAGTTTCTGCGGATCCCCAACGCATTCCACCTAATTCTAGCAAAACCCATTACTTCAAATAAATATATTTATACCCGGGTTCTTAGGAGAATTGACTGGCTCCTTTAATCAGAGATTCTGATACAAGTATTCACTGAAAAATGGTGCCATTCCAGCTAAAAGAAATAATGTCAGCCACTGGGTAATATCCAGGTCTATTCCAAATTAACCAGTACAGATTCCAGGATTCTGATTAGATTAAAGTACTCCGATGCAGTTCCAATAATTGTTTAAAAGCCATACAAAATATAAGAAATAGTAATTCTCAAGGCCTTGCACACTGGGCAACAAATAGCTGTGGTCCGTGAGAGATAACAAATAAAGTGAGCCTATGATTGTCCCTGCTTGTCCCTGGAGGGAACCCAGCCAGAGCCAGCCATCTCCATTAGTGGAAAACACAGGAGTGGGGATTTGGGGACAACCTGACAGCTAGACTTTGCCCAGTCCTGGGGGGCAGAATATTGTTCAGAGAGGAGCCTTTGGAGTTCTGTGGAGTGCCCCAGGTCTTCAGTTAAAACTAATCAAGTATGCAGGCAGATAATTACCTGAGGCCAGGAAAAGAATCCTGAAAGGGTAGAGTGACTAATCCGCAGTGCTTACAGGGCCCTCAATGGTCTTGTTGCCCCGAATGAAAAAACCTCATATTTGATAAATACACAGAGGAGACATTTTTATTGTTGTTAATTTTCCGCTCAATAGTGGAAAATCACCCCAGACTAAAGCAGCTTAAAAGCAAGACCCAAAAAAGATTAAACTGTACAAGTCATTTAACTGCACCCCAAACAAATCTTAGAAATACAAAGTATGTAAAAACATCCAGCACCCAACAAAGTAAGATTCACGATGTCTGGCATCCAGTCGAAAATTGCCAGGCTGTCAGGGAAACACATATCACAGTACCTATAATGAGGACTAAAACCAAACATGTAATGTAGCACTATAATATTACTTGAAGGTAGACTGTAAGATCAGTATACATATATGATAGAAAAAGAAGATAAAGGTAACAAAGAGCAGTGACTTAGAAACAAATAGAATGATGGTAGTTTTAAACCAGCTACATCAATAATGTAAATGGTTGAAATACCTCAGTTAGAAGGTGGTCGAGTTAGGTTTTTAAAGATAACCGTGTGCCTCTTTTAGAGTCTGGACCTGAAATGCCCCCAGGCTCACCCAGGGGAGGCTTGGTCCCGCTGGTGGCTCTCATGTCATAGTGGCTGTCCCAGGAGGCAGGGCCTCGCTCAGGAAGCAGATCCTTGGGGCCTACCCTTGAAGGGACCCAGAATCCTGACCCCTTCCCATTTTTCTCCCTGATTCTGCTGCCTTGAGGTAAGAGCTCTGCTCCACCACATGCTGCTGCTGTAATGCGCAGCCCCAGCACAGACGTGAAAGCAACAAAAATACACCTTCCCTCCTTTAAGCTGACCTGTCTCAGGTATTTTGTCACCACCACGAAAAGTTGGCTAACACACCCCTCTATTTGAAACTTAATTTTAATATAAAACTACATTAAAAGTAAAAGAATTGAAAAGATATACCACATTAATCTTAATTAAAGGAAGGCCAGAGTACTAGGAGCAATAAAAAATATGAATGTTTAGGGGCCAGGGATTTAGCTCAGTGGTTCTGCTGCCTGCCTCACAAGCTCAAGGACCCGAGTTTGATCCCTGGTACCAAAAAAAAAAAAAGTGTTTAAATTTTTAAAAATGTATTACAATAAAAGATACATTGCCACTAATCTCCCTCAAAATACTCTCCCTCACTTCGAATACATGCATCCCATCTTCCTTGCTGCTTTCTGAAGTTCAGCAAGTCCTTCTGTTGTGAGTGTCTTTAGGTGTGCTGCTACAGGTGTCTCAAAATCTTGAGTCCATTCAGGGTTTACTTTTCATGACAGTTTTGACTTTGGGGAAGAGCCAGAAGCCTCACGGTGCCAACTCCAGTAAATAAGGTAACTGAAGATAAAGCGTACTGTTCTCAGGAACCTGCCTTCCCACTGTGTGACCTTTGGTGGCAGCATTCACTGCGGGGTTTTTTAACCATACCTCGTAAAGACATTTATGGAAGAGGACTTCCAGAACTACTTTAGAAGGCAGCGAGAATGGTTCAGTAAGTGTGTCTAAAGCAAGAGGGACTCGACCTTACCCAGAAGATAACTAATACATGTCTTATAAAAAAAAATTACAAGTGCTGGTGAGGATGTGGAGAAAATGGGAATACTGTATGCGGTTTGTGGGACTGTGGAACACTACAGACACTTTGGAAAATGTTATAGTGATTCCTCAAAAACTAAAAACAGAATTACCACAAGATACAATGTTTCTATTTCTAGATTTTATGGTCAAAATAATTGAAAACAAGTTCTCAAGGAGATATTTGTACGCCCATGTCCATATCAGCATTATCCACAATAGCCAAAACATAGAAACAAACCATGTGTCTGCTGATGAGAAGCAACATATGAGGACTGCATAGAATGAACATCATTCAGCCTTAAGAAGGAAGGAAACCCTGACAAACTACAGCACAGATGAACCTCAAGGACATTACGCTAGGTGGAACAAGCCAGTCACAAAGCCAAATACCGTTCTGTGGAAACCCTCGTGTGGAGAACTTAGAGTAATGGAGACCATAAGGACAGAAAGTAGAACTGTGGTTGCCGGGGCTGAGGGGAGGGAATGGGGAGTTTCTGTTTGAGGGGTTTAAGGTTTTCCGTACTGCAAGATGAAGAAAGTTCTGGAAATGGATGGCATTGATGGTACAGCAACATGAGTGCACTTCATGTCACTGGGAGCTATGCCCAGGATGGTTAAGAATGGAAAATTGACATGATATGTAGGAGTATTTTATCAAAATTTTTTAAATTGGAGGGAAAAATCTGATTAAAATAGACAAATTCAATTTCTTTACTGATCTAAAACCACAAAAATAAGCCACCACTGGACTTAAAATCCTACAAAATATAGATGGAGGGCCGGGGATCTAGCTCAGTGGTGCTGCACTTGCCTCACAAGCTCAAGGTCCTGAGCTCGATCCCAAGTACCAGAAAAAAAAAATCATCCGTGGAGATTTCCACTTCAGCCTCTTCTATCACTTCCAAAACTCTCTGTCCCAGTCACTTTGCTTATTGCTACGACAGAATACCCAACACTCACAACCTAAAAAGGGTTTACTTCGGCTCATGTTTCAGTCTGTGAAGAAACAGCATACCAGGGGCGTGGTGTGCCAGGGGCCTGGCAGAGAAATGGGTCAGGTCCTGGTGAACAGGAAGCAGAGAGAGGAGGGGAGAGCCGCGAGGGAGCTGCCACTTCCAGGACACACCCCCAGGCCTATCTTTCCAACCAGACTGCACCTCAAGCGAGCAAGTCACTAGGACGCTGCCCCTGTGACCCAATCACCTCCTACACAAGGCTCCCAATTGCGACTTGTGAGCATTTACTGGTTAAATAAGCACCTTAGTGTGAACTCAGCCCTCCGTCCCTCACTCCTGAAAGAAGGGAGAAACTGCACTTTAATAGTGATGGGAAACAGAACAAAGATAAGTCCAAAAGAATACTTCCCAAAGGAATATCCACGGATGGGTCTCCAGCTCTGGAGAAGGAACAGAGGGACACCGTGTGCCTACAAAGAAGTCAGAAGGAAGGCCCAGGGCATGAGGCCAACCGTGGAGCTCCGGGGCCCTAAACTTCTTTCCAAACTCCCACCCCTGCCTCCTTGGCCCCTCACCTGGCCTTCCCTGGACTCCTTCCACATTCCAGACGCAACTCTCACCACTGGACACCGCATCAGCTGCTTTCCCGGATGTCTGAATGGCTCACTTTCCTCCTCACTAGGGCATCTAGTCCACTCTGAGAGAGAACCCACGCCAGCCGCGCTCCGCTATCCGCAAACATCCCCACCTCTACCAGGTTCACTTCCCTTACCTGCTTTATTTTTCTTCAGAAGTCTTTGCAGCTCCTGATGCAATTTTCTCATCTTTGTTTATTGTCTGCCCCATACAATGAAAGCTCTGTCATTGCTGGCAGTATCTGGCTCTTCACTGCCATCATACCAGTGCCTGGCTCTGAACAGGTGTTCAGTAAATCTGTGTCGGATGCATGAATGAATGAGCCAGAGGATGGATGCATGCATGAACACCTTAACTGACTGGCAAGGGGCTGGGGGTGCAAAGAAAAGTGCCAAGCAGCGCTGTAGAGGTAACCAACTCAGTCTCGTGCCAGGCAGCCCTGCAAGGAGTCTCGGGGCACACAGTGAAAAGGGTGAATCCTCACCACCCAAGCTGGACTGCGGCCCCACTGTGTGCTGCTCCAAAGTGCTCCCTTCCTGCACAGCCTGCTCCACCTTGCTTCATCTCAGGAGGCTGGGTGCTCCAGAGCCCAAGCAAGGCCCCAAGCAGGGCAGCTACTGGCAGCTACTTGCAGCTACTTGATCCGTGATGCCAGAACACACAGTGGAGCCTCGGGGTGCCTGCCAGTGAAGTCTAAGTTCGTTAGCCAAACACTACGTCCTCCCCTCCCTACCACAGTCTCACCACCTCCTCCTCCCGAAGTGCTGCCCAGGTACCCTGCCTTGTACTGGGGTCCTGAGTGCCCAGAAGGGCCTTGGCCTTGTGCCTGCTGCTCCTCTGCCTAGAACAGCAGCCTCTCCCTCTCTCCTGCTCATCACACCCGGGCAGCTCCACCAACTCCAGCTGCACTCCTTCCCGTGGCAGGTCTCCTCTGACCGCTCCCCACCGACCGCTCCCCACCAATTCAAGGACCCTCGTGAGCAAATCGGTTACAGGACATGTGGGATCTGCCACGTAGTGAAGGTAAACACAGCAGAAGTGCAGGCTCTTGGTGTTTTGCCAGACTCCAGGAGCAGCTGCTGCTAGTCAGAGGACCCAGGATCTCCTATCAGGAATCGTGGGATCTCCCCTTGGGTGTGTCACTGCTCCTTCCCACTCTCAGCTGACCACAGACAAGCCTCAGAGGGGAGCACTTCTACTTTCACATGACAGAAGGCCTGCGGTTTGGGGGTGTTAGGATAAAATGTGACAGGGTGGAAGAGTGGCGTTCATAGCCTTCTGGGCCTGCCCTTCCTGTGCCTCTGCCTGCAGCACAGTGAAGTTCCAAGTTTTGGCTTTTTCCCTCAAAGGCTCCCTTCTGTGGGGCCTCCCTTGGAAGCCCTCCTGCAATCTTATTGATACCCCTGTAAATGTAGTGTCCTGTCTGCCTCTGCCATATAAACACTCCTCCAACCAGGGCCTCATCTCGATGGCACTTGGGATCCTGTCATGGGCAGCATAAACATGAGAGCGGCTGGTGGAAGGGATGGGTGGACAGGTGGACAAGCGACCTTGCAGAACACACTGAGACTCAGAGTCTCAGCGGCTTCCGCTCCAGTCCTGGGTCTCAGTGTAGGATGAGCTCGCAAGCTCCACTTCCCTTCCATTCCCAGGCCCTTCCCAGATGACGGGACCTGTACGTTTCTCTCCGCTTCCTTTGGGCCTAGCTTCAACTTGCAACACAGATCTGCTTTTCTTCTTTTATCTGAGGGTAAACAAAGCGACAGGCACTGTTTGTTGGCCTGACCTATGCTGCGTGCCTTTACAATTTTATGTCATTAGCTCTACTCTCGTTTTATAGATAAGAAAAAGTGAAAGCCAGCGGAAAAAAGTAACTGGTTCAAAGTCATAGAGTTTGGAACTGGAAGAACCTGGCCTTCAGCCTGAGGAAACTGCCTCCCATGTTTTGACAGATTCTTCAGGCTGTGCTGCTCCAAGGTCAAGTTCCTGAGGTGTACTTGGCCAGCAATAAGAGTCACAGCCCAGAACATACCCTGACCAAGGTCATCCTTTCCAGCCCCAGAGTAGTGTTCTGAACTCCTTGGGAAGCACTCTCCATTCTGCTACCTGAACACAGAAATTTGACCCCTCCAGGTGGAATCACTCCACCCGGAGCCCATCTCCCGACCCTGGAGAGTCTCCCTGTAGTGGGGCCGAGGACATGGCCCTGAAGAGATCACCTGGGCAGCTTGTGGAAGCCCTGGTAAACAGAGTGAAGTCCCACTCTTGGATCAGGAGCTCGCGTTCTGGTCCCCTCTTTGCCACAAACTCACAGTGTGTCCTTGAGTCAACCTTCATCTCCCTGGCCTCAGATTTCTGTCTGTAGAAGGAGACGGACTTGTTAGAGTCCGTGGAGCCACAGATGAACACGCAGTGCAGGCACAGGCACAGTGACAGCACCTCCCTGGGTGGGCAGGGGCTGGAGCAGATGCAGAGGGGCCTCCTCTGAGAGGCACCCGTGCCCCGTGCCATCAGCTTACGAGCAGACACTGGATTCACAAAAGTTGGTGTCCCTGAGGCCAATGGGACACGTCCACGGCAGGCTCAGCCAGGCCTCCCATGACAATCACCACTGTGCTCGTAGCAGGGAGTGGGAGGCGAGGAGGAGCAGCAGATCAGTGGAGACACACAGGGTGCATAGGTACACAGCCCTGAGAAGCCAACCATGCGGACAGCCTGGGCTCTGGCTGCCTACAACCACTGGGAAACCCAGAGCAAAGCTGCCAAAACCAAGGGCAACGCATGGTGCCTAAGGCAGCCCACAACCCAGGCAGGCTGGAGAATGCGTCTGCCCTCTCAGTGCACGCAGAGCCTGGCTGCCGCAAGCAAGCAATGGGTGGTGACTCCCAAGGCCCTGCGCCCGCGTCATGTGGTACCCTCCCGCAATGGCCCTCAGCTTCTGTCGGAGTCAGGAGGCCTGGGATGGGGACCGAGTCTGGACTGCGAACAAGGCCCAGAAGACACCGCTGTGATAGGCGCAGGGGCCACGCAGGGAGCCAGGGAGGCCTTGGGTTCTGGACTGTGACGCTTGCATTGTGACCAGCTACCTGACCCGTGAGCTTGAGAACGTCGCTGCCCAACGGCCTGTTTCCTCCTCACCCACAAATCAGGACATCAGGAGTGTCTCCTCAAAGGACCAAGACCCAAATGAGCTGACCCAGGCCAAGAGCCCAGCAGCAGCCCCAGCACCGTGACCCCCGGAGTAAGAGGCCAAAGAAGAGAAGCTGCCGGGACCAGAGCTGGGAGGGCTCTGCAGGAGAATCAGTCAACAGCGACCCACAGGGAAGGAGCAGAGAGCTCAGTCCTGGCCACACTCTCCCCCCCGCCACTCTGGCCTCCTGCTGATGCCCCCTAGAGGCAGAACTCAGACAGCCGGAGGCCTGGAGGTGCTAGGACCAGGCAGGTTGGCTCTGTGGAAAGCCCTACAGACCAGGTGGTGACAGACAGCAAAGTGGAGAGGCAGACATAAGATGACAGCACACTTACAAGAGAGCCTCCACAGCTAGGCATGGCGACACAGGGCTGCAATCCCCACACTCTGGGAGGCTGAGGCAGGAGGATCACAGGCTTGCACCCAGCCTGGACACCTTAGTGACTCAGAGAGACACTGGCTCAAAATAAAAAGGGCTGTGGATGGAGCTCAGTGCAAAGGCCCTGGGTTCAATACCCAGTGCCAAGGAAGGGAGGGAGGGAGAGGAAAAAGGGGCCTCTCCATCTGCCATTTGTTGTACACTGCCACTTTGGAGTGACCAGCCCCTAACCTAACCTACACAGGTGATCTTCAGTAAGAGGGAGGGGATTCAGGAAGGCTCTACAGACCACACCCTACAGCCCAAACACCAGCCACATGCAGCACTGGTTCGGTCCCTGGCATTCCTGGCAAAGTGAGCCAGGTGGCCCTGGGGCCAGAGCCAGCCAGTTCTGACTCTGAGCCAAGCCGGCACAACCTGGGAGCAAAGGGAAATACTCTCATTCTGTAGGGGACAAAAGGCTACCTTATGGGGAGCAGGGAAGGCAGGATGAATTTAGCACTCACTGGAAAATAAACATGGCCACCTGACACAGCCCTGCAGCCAGCTCTCTGTGCTGGACAAAGTACCCTCTGCTCAGAGCTCCTCTCCAAGGGCAGGCACGATCATCCTGCCCTGCCAGACAGAGCCCCTCATCCTACAGGATCCAGAGACTGGAGAAGGATTTCAAAATACGATGTCACTTTAGGCTCATAATATTCACTATCTAAAATTAGACAGGATAAAGTACCACAGAATAATACACTGAGGAGACTGCAGAGGCAATGGACAGAACTAAAACAGCCCGTTACACACCGCCCGACACTGCAATGTGATGCTCTTTGCTCCTGTCCCAGCTCTTTGCTCCAGAACTCCTGAAAGGGACTGGTGGTGGGAAGAGTAACATGGAAGAGGCACACAGCTGGCTTTCAAAAAAGATTTGAGTGGAATGAAATCTTGAAGATAAGGCAGGGAGCCCATCACAGAAAGAGAAGACCATGCTATCAGAGTGCAGCTGTGTTCACCACAAACTGCAACCGGAGGAGCAGAGTTAACAGATGGAAGCCCAGTAAGGACCTTTGTGAGTGTCTGACCCCCATCCCCTGTCCTCAGATAAGACAGTATTAGCAGAACCAAAGAGTCTATAGCAGGAGTCCCCAGCTTTTTGGCACCAAGGGAAATTCTCTAGAATTCTTCCATGGAGCCGAGGGAGGGGAGGTTTGGGATGATTCAGAGGAGCCTGCAATTGAGATCCCTCCTATTCGCAGCTCACAGTGGGGCGCCTGCTCCTGCAGGAATCTAATGTCACTGCTGGCCTGACAGAAGCCAGAGCTCAGGCAGTAATACAAGCAGTGGGGAGCAGCTGTGAATACAGATAAGCTCAGCCTGCTGGTGGGGGGGGGGCCCTGGTCCATAGGACCCACAGTGGTCACCCTGTCAGCACCCTACCCCAGCCAGGGAAGTTGAAAGAGGAGTGACCTGCTCAGCAGGTACATACTATGTTCGGTTCAGATGTCAGACCCCTGTAAAGAAGCTTCCAGAATCCTCAAGACCAAACCCACTCTGTCACGAGGCAAAGAGGGACAAAGAAGGCATAGGGTCCCCATTAGGATTTTCTGGGAGAACTGCATGATGCTGGAAGGACTGAAAAATGTTTCACATAAGAAACTATAAAATATCTCCTTGTGGCCTCAGCCACTTCTCCAGGTTCCCTCTCCATCATAGTCATCCTCCTCCTGGGGAGGGTGCTGTATGGTAAAGGCAGAGCAACTGAGAACCAGAGACGAAAAGTCTTGGAAAGACCTGCCACATAGGACTCCAACCCTAGTTCCCTGAGTCCCATGAACCTAAAATTACTCAGTGGCCAGTAAGGCCCAATGAGGTGGGTGATCCTTGGTACCACACGATGCCAGCCAGCTGCAGGCCATCCAGGGCCCTCTGAGTGGGTGAACTCTACCCACAACACTCTTTCATTCACCTATCCATCCATATGTCCCCCCAGCAAGTCCTGCACCTCTGGAGTCCGGGCATTGTGGGGCAGCATGGGGAGCACACTCAAAGAGCAAGAACAGTACCAGAAAGCCAGCTGCATCCCCTGGCAAGACAGTGTGGACAAACGGAAGGAGACGGAAGCAGAACACGCTTGCCTGACAGGTGCAAAGGCCCATGTCTGATCCCCAGCACTGAAAAATGAAAAGAGGAATTAGCAGGATTTTGTTATGAACTAGCTGCGATTGGAGGAAGAAAGCTGAGACTGAGGGAGGCCTCTTCTCATTCCTGACTTCTGGCTGGGATGAAGGGGAGAAAGGCAGTGCCCACAGGGAGATGGGCACACAAGGACAAAGGCAGATGAGCTCACTGGGAGCAGAGCTAAGGAGTCCAGCAGGGGTCATGTTGAGTCAGAAGGGCCTGCAGAACCATGGCCGAGAGAAAGCCAGCCAGAGTACAGGTCTGAATCTCCCAAGACCTGGAAGAGGATGAGGTCAAACAGGACAGCAAGCTGCAGGCAGCACCTTCAAGCAAGGAAGAAAAATCCACATGAAGATTCAACAGAGAACAGCCAAGGAGGCAGGATCGTGTTACTCACCTTCCTGTTATTTGTTCTGGATCGTAGCTTCAGAGGTCGTGGTCCCTTGGCCTTTTTGCTTTGTGTGCGTGGGGGCACATGAGAGCAGGAGGCACAGGACAGGTGTGTTCTCCTTGCGGTGGGGAAGGGAAAAGGGAGGGAGGGGCCAGGGGCCCAACATCTCCCTGAAGAGCATGTCCCCAGACTCCTCGGTTCCTCCACTGGCCCCAGTTCCTGAAAGCAGCACCGCCACGCAGGGATCAGGCCCCTACAGAGCCCTCGGGGACATTTAGGGACCAAATGAGAGCAGCCTGAAAAGCAGAGGCATGGAGTGAATGCAATGGCCAATGGCATCTAATGCCCGATGGATCCGCTGAGACAAGGCCAAGAGGACGCAGTGAGGCACACGGGGCTCCAAGGCGGGGCAGGAGCCGTGTCCGAGCTGGGTCACTGCAGGGACGGCAGTGCTCTCATTACTCCCAAGGCCCAGTTTGGAGCTTGGCCGCTGGTGCTGCGCTGGCACCCAAAGGGGATGCAGCATCCTGGCTCACCCCTGGGTCCTGGGAGAGAAGCCAGGCTCTGGTGCTTTAGAAGCAATAGCCCAGCCCTGCATACCGAGGGCACAGAGAAGAAAGGCTTTAACGGCAGGGAAGCTCAACTCTGCCTGCCGCCTCACTCCTTTCTACGTTCAGAACGGGCGAGTTATGCATCAACTGGCGGCAAACAGGTACAGATCTCAGCTAGGGCTGCCACTTGGAGAGCAAACCCTTCCTAGTCTCTCCCACCTGGGAAAATGAAGAGCTGTTGCTCTTAGCAGCCTAGAGGCCCACGAGAGGGGATGAGAGGGGAAAGGAGGGAAAAGGTCAGCGGGCGGAGAGCCAAAAGAAGGCAGAGGTTTCTGGACAAAGGTTCCCTCCCAGACAAATAACCCTGCGGGCTGCTTGCCCTCGGTCCTCAGTTGGGGTCAGGGGCCCTGAGGAGTCCTGCGCCCCACGGAGCTGAACCCCAGACTGACAGCACCTCCCTGCTTTCCCCAGACCTCCACTTTCTGTGCCATTTGCCACCGAGCAGGGAAACATCTCTTCGTGCTCCACATCACAAATCTAGCAGATGCAGGCATGTCTGGGAGAGGCAGGCTTATCTCCAGCTCCCAGCCCTTCAGTAAGGGAGAAGACATAGCACTGCGCTGGGGGCTCCGCTGAAGGACAAGCGGAATTTGTGCAGCACCCCTACCTATCAGGACACCTGCTGCCAGAGTAAGTGGCAGCCCCATGTGCTGAGCTGGGTGGGGATGGCCCAGCCCCTTCTTGGACTGTGACTGGCTGTGGGCCCAGCTGTTGGCCTGTGACACCTGAGTCGGGAGCACGGGTTCTGGTGCCTGGTCCTCTGCAGTCAGCTGAGGACCAGAGGGCTGGGGTGAAGGACCAAGGACGGTGCAGGCACTTTCTCCTCAGGGCTTACGGCAGACCCCCGACACCCTGCCTGGAAGTCATGCCCTAGCAGTGGGGATATGGACAAAGGCGCACTATGGATTTGGATCTCTGAGGCAGAGAAAGAAAGGGGTAGTACAAGCTTGGCAGAGCCTCCAAGAAAAGCCAACAGAGCTGGCCTCATGGGCAAAAGCCCAGGCCCTGCAGTGCAGGCAGCCCATGCTGTTGGCCTGCTTTTCTTCACATCCTGAAGCAGGGACATCTTATTTTTAACCTTGTAGGTAGAAGATTGCAGGGCAATGCTGCACCAAGAACAAGCGGAAGTGGAACAGGTCAGGGCCCTGTGGGGAGCAGGAGACAAGTCCACCCTGCAGAGAGGACTTGAGCCTCGGAGTGGCTCAGACTGCTGCTCTGGGACATCTCCCTCCATGTGTAGCCCAGAATGAGGGTTCAACCAAGTGGGAAAATGCAGGGCTGTTCCAAACCCTAAACCTGCGGCAAGCCAGGCTTTCAGGGGAGCCTCTAGGGCTGTGGTCCCCAACCTTTTTGGCACCAGGAACCCAGTTTTGTGGAAGAAAGTTTGTCCATGGACAGGGAAGGAGGGAGGGGTGGGGCTCAGCAAGACCCAAAGAGTACACGACCCAGACCCCTCACAGAAGGTCTCAGAGGGTTCTGATCCTGGGAGAATCCGATGCTTCTGCTGACCTGTCAGCAGGCCAGGGAGCAACTACAAATGTAGGTGAAGCTGGCCATGGACAGGTACTGGTCTGTGGTCCAGGAACTGGGGAGCCCTGCTCGGGGTGTCTCCACTGCCACTTCCGCTGCCAAAGTCCGACGGATTCTCATTTGCCCCAGGCAAAGCTCTAGTGCCCAGATTCTGCTGAAACTTCCGCCCTTCCGGTTCCCCTTATCCATCTGAAAATCTTCTTTTGCAGTTCATGCTGACCATGTGTCTTCAGGGGGATGACAGCTGTGACCCCTGAGATTTACTCTCTCCTGGGATCCTGTTGACTGATATGGCTAGGGCCATATCAACCGGAAATAAGCAGATATTCATGTGATTGTTTCATCCAGAGGACATCTCCACACAGGAAACACGCAGCTGGCAACAGCCACTCACTGAACAGGTTTTCAGACTGGAATTGTAGAAGTTCTGCGGCAGGTACGGGGACCAATGATGAACCACACAGTCTGTGCCCACTCTTACAAAACGTGTGCTTGGCTCTCGGACCATGAAACAGGGACCCGGAGAACACCACAGTATGTGCCCTGTTACTACACAGTAATACAGGAGGGAGAACTAAGCCAGACCAGGTGAGAGATGGTGCCACGAAGGCCTACTGGAAGAAGCAGCAGCTTCTGAGTCAAGATCTGAAGGAAAATGAACTTCCCCAGGGTATGAGGAAGAGAGCAGGTACTTGTGTGGCTGGGCAGAAACAAATGGAAAGGCATTTCTTCAGGGTATTTCTGCAGTGGCCACAGGCCACATGAGGAGGTGGGCATCATCCTGAGAATAGCAGAAGAGCCACAAAAGGGTCTTAAGGGAGAGGGACCATCAGATTTCCTCATTAGAATGTGTGTCCATGCCATTGCGAGAGCAGGCCACGCAAGGGAAGAGTGGTATGTGGAGCACATCCAGAAGGCACTCCAGTGACCAGGCTGACCAGAACCAGGTGGCCACGGCAGGCCTGGGACACAGAGGACAGACTAAGCACAAGAGGAGAAACAGGTCTTGTTGGGGAGAGGGAGAGAGAGGATCTAGGTTTGCAGCTTTGGTGGTTTAGTGCTGAGCAAGACGAGGATGGCAGAAGGGGCGTCTGGTTAGAGAAAGGGAGGACTTGAGGGGACACCCTGAAAAGTCTGCAGTCCCAGTACGCTGTCGTCAGCTTTTTGCTACTATAATGAAGATACAAGCATATCCAGATCACAGCTTTGGAAGATCAGGGTCAGAAACCAGGCTGTCCACTGGCTCAGCCTCTGGTGCGGAGCAAAGGCAGCACATCATGGTGGAAGCAGTCACAGCTCGGACAGGAAGCAGAGTGCTCAGTCTCCCCTGTGAGAGGCCCGGGTCTCACTCACCACCTCAGAGGTCTGCACCAGCTCCAACACCACCCTCTGGGGACCAAGCTTCCCATTCTCAAGCTTCTGTTCAGCCACAGCAGGAGCCAAGAGAGTGGAGATCATCGGCGGGCAGGAACACGGGGACAGGAGGAGGCCACCCAGAACCAGCCCCAGAGGAAGCCGAGGCACTGATAGTTGTGGCCGTCAGCTACACAGTCAGGAGTGCACAACCTTGCTGACACAAGTCTCTTCCCACCAGACTCACCCTAACACGAGCCTGTGCCGAGACTGCACAGCCTGGCACTAGCTCGGAAGCTGGGGGCCAGGGGTCAACAGGCACCTCAGGCAGCACATGCTAGGGGCTGCAAAAGCCCTGACACACCTGGACTGCAGTACTATGCTCCGGGCACCTAGGAGCTCAGCTGCCTGGATACCACCCCACCTGCACCTGTGCTACCCCTTTCCGGTCTGCCGGAGTAGCTGGTTCAAATCCACTCTCACCCAACTATTCCTCCTCTGAGCTACAACTTCCCCCTCAAAGCAAAACTGAGCAGATAAACTGCCAGTGCAGAGGGCATTTGCCAAGTTTTCTTCCAGGGCTCGAGATGGAGCCCACAGCCTTGTGTGTCTCTGCCACAGAGCCACATACCCAGCCGGTCACACTTCTGCATGTCTTAGCCTGTTAGTAAGGTGAATCCTTGAGCCTACCCTGCAGACTGGATTGCCGAGCCACAGGGCTGAAAATGGGACTGAAACTCAGGCTTGACTCCAGGACTCTCCCCTACACCACATGAAGCCCACAGCATTCCCCACCCCAGCCCACTCCAGGACTGGAGACCCAGCCCAAGGCCTTCACACTGCACTTCTCTGCAGCCCCATCCCCAGCTTTTGACACGGGATCTCAGTGAGTCATTAAGTTGCCCAGGCTAGGCTCAAATCCTCCTGCCTCAGCCTTCTAGAATGAGGGCCTACAGTTTCAACTTGGGGAAAGGGTGAAGTAAAAAGAGATCCTAACAAAAGAAAGTTAGCATGGCATGTAAAACGTACAAGTCTATTTTCTTTCTTCTTCATTAAACAGTCCCCAATTTCCTAGTACCTAACTGTAGGGAGAAGTTGAACTAATGCATGTTAATAGAGAACATGCCCTAATTAGGATCCTGTCTACACTTACGACGGGCTGCACTCACTTGTGGAATCTTCTGATTGAGCCTCTCTGGAGAACTGCTGTCATAACTGCTTGTCAGTGAGAGATGAAGTCCTTGGATGTAAGGTACTGGAGGAATTGCAGCCTTTCATTTTCTGTGAGGCCGGTCTTAAAAGGTCTCCACTTTACTGGGCTAAAAGGAGATTATCTTTCACACTAGAGTGACAAAAGCAGCTCTAATTGGTGACTGCTAATAGCCATCGCTTTGAAGTGGGATTAGCCCAATTTGGCCTTGTCTGGACCAGCTCTCTCCAGTAGGGCCACACACACAGCATCTAATCTCCAGGATTTATGCCAAGAAGGCAGAGAGTTTAACATCCAGTCTGCTCCGTGAGGCTGGGAACCCTCTTCTCTCTCTCCTTCTCCAGTGCCTCAGTTTCTCTCAGTAGGAACATGGGGGAAAGTCTGCCACCCATGCGATAATAAAGAACTAGGACATGTGCTCTTTAAGCAGCAAGCTTGAGAGGGACACAAGGCGTCTGGGACACTGAGGATCCTTCCAAATGTCCTTAATCTGGCAGGCTGATACTCCCAGCCCCCATGTCCTCACATCAGTTAGGACAGCTGAGGTTTCACGTAGCTGTGACTGCAGATGTGACAGCGGGAGGCCACAGACCAGTGTGAACTAGTGTGGGACCACAGAGAGCCCTCAGTTCTCATGGGGGAGCTCTGCACAGGGGCACTGTGGAGCGCTGGCGTGGGTGCCACAGAACCTTGGCTCCAGGCTGGTCCTGGCCCTGGCTGGCTGGCCTGAGGACGAATGACCTGAGTCAGAGAGGCCTTTCCTCAACTGCGTGCCTCCCATTCTCCCAGCCAGCATCACCAGAAAGACCCTTCACTGGATCTGCTCTCGCTCTGGGACACCACCAGGTAAGCCCTGATGACTAATGACAGCTAACCTCTCTCAAGCACTTACTGTGATTCAGACCTGCATCTGACCTGAAACAACTCGTGCAATTCGCACAGTGACCCTACGGGATAAGGCCATACAGTCCTATCACCCACGGTGAAACCAGGCACAGATCAATGCGGTAACCGGGGCAAGCCAGGATGCGGGAGCAAGGAGGTCTCTGCTTCCAGGCAGAGGAGCCAGCACTCAACCTCCACACAAAGCCAAGAAAGCAGGAGCCTCAGGTTTAATTTTTTTAGATGGTGCCAAGGGACTCATTGTCCCTCTTGCCCTCCAGAATAGCTCTTCGGATAAGCTATTAATAGGCCCAAAATTCTGCCACTAAAATAATTCTTCTGGTTACTACAAAGCACATAAACAGGAACGAAGCAGGATCTAGCCCATAGGAGCCTGTTACAGGCCAAGGCCTCCCATTCGTCCTAGCCCCTTTCTCACGTCTGGAAATGTGCCAGTTCCTTCCTGAATGTCCAGGCAGGTGAGGGAGGGCCAGGTTTGGGCAAAGAGGGAGACAGGCTTGAGGCTGCGAGTGCGGACGGAGAGCAGCAGAGGCCCAGGTCGGCACAGGGCACCATGCAGCTCTGAGCAGTCTACTCTGCTTCCTGCTAGCTCTGTGATATCGGCCAACACAATGAACTATGTGAGTTCCCGTTTCTTCAAGGGCAAAATGCAATTATGAAGAGTTGCTTTGTATTATTGTTGTGAAAATTCAATAAGGCAATGCTTACAAAGCACTCAACACTGCACCCAACACATAATATGGACATTAAAATGCTAGTTCTTGTTATAATTACTGCTGCCGTCCAAGGAAAATGCCATGATAAAGAGCATGGGAAGCCAGTGGGTGATGTGGATAGCAGGAGAGAGAGAGAGAGGCAGAGACTACCGGCCAACTAACAGTGGACTTACCATGTGTTGAGTAAGGTTGTAAGTTGTGTCCCCCTAAAAGAGGTTTTAGATTCCTAACCCCTGGTACCTGTGAATGTGACCTCACTGAGAAATAAAGTCTTTGTAAATATAATTGAGCTAAAATGAAGATATATTGAATTTGAAGGGGTGGCTGGTCTAATAGGACTGGCATCCTTCAAAGAAGAAGAGAAGAAGTTACACACACACGGAAGAAGCCATGTGCAGATGGAGGCAGACATTGCAATGATACAGCTACAAGCCAAAGAATGCCCAGCATAACTGGCAATTACCCAAAGCTAGGAGAAAGACAAGGAACAGATTTTCTATCAGAACCTCTAGAAGGAACCAACCCTACTGACACCTGGACTTCAGATTCTGGCCTCCAGAACTGCAAGAGAATAAATTTCTGCTGTTTTAAGCCACCCAGTTTGTAGTACTTTGTTAGAGCAACCCTAGGAAACTAACACAGGCGATAAAGTGGGCCCGTCCTGCAGGCTTTGGCACTCCTTCCATCCATGTTCAGGATCTGGCACCGTCCAGGCACCATGCTGATGGCCTCAGGCAGTTCCCAGAGTGATGCACTTGCTCAGATGGGAGCTCTGGCTCCTGACCATTGGGGGCGCTGAGCCACGGGATGAGGGGTGAGGAGGGAGCAAGGAGACAGCCATGCTGCCACAAGGTCACAGGGCACAGTCCTGAGGACTTCGGAGTGAGGGTGGCAGCAACAGAAGGGCTGGGAAAAGGAATGTGGGGCTGGATCCCTTCCTAGATTTCTACAAACTGAGCACTCCAGTTACTCCTGTCCCCTTCTCCACCCATTCTCTTCGGATCCTCAGTCTCCGCTGCAGTCATCTCATGGCTTTGCAGACCAGTGGATGGGAAGGCATGGGTCTCAGTCATTTGAAAGCCAGAGTTTGAGCCCTAGCTCCATCACTTACCAGCTTTGGCATCGTAGGTAAGTTACACTAACTTTCTAGGCCTCAGGCCTTCATCTGTACAATGGGGACAGTATGTGTGGACCACATAGTGTTCCACATGCTGGAATGCATAATGTGAGCATTTTAAGGCATATGTGGAGGGAAAGGGTTCTCATCATGCACAATTCCTAGGACTTCTAGAGAAACAGGAGAGTACAGATAGGATATACCAGAAAACCACCTTGTGTGCATGCACACACACTAATAAATCTATGCTCCATGTAGAGAAGCATTGGCCCAGAAGTAAAGGAGGTGTCATAATGAAAAGTGACATAATGAAAGTGTGCATGCCCGCTGTTCACTCTTATGAAATCACACTTTAAGAAATCTTTTCCTTATGGCTCACCCATGACAAACCTGGGAAAAGCTGTGATGCTCGAGGGAATTCCAATAATGAGTGAAGAAGAGCCACTTGGTGTGTGAAAGATGCACAGGCCCAGGTAATGGAGGATGCCCCCTCTCCACTCCTTCTCTGAGAAAGCTAATACAGACTATCACAGAAAGAGTTTGACGGTGTTTGGAACAGAACTAGTAAAGAAGGTGAGAGCCTCACATGTCCCAAATTGGAAATGTCACCAAGGAGTTTCTGTCCCCACTCCGGATAACTAAACAAAGGTGCCTGGAATGCAGACTCCCGAAGCGAAGTTTCCTGACTACTGAGACACTGAGAGTTTGGGCACATTGTCATCTCTGAAGCCTTTTAACAAGAAGCCATGTGGCAATTTCACATTTTGAGTCAAGAGAGTTCAGAGGCAGGAATATGGACACGATGACCTTGTCAGGTCCTTTTCTGCCTGTTCTTGCTCTGTCTGTCCTGACCCAAGTCAGGTCCTAAGGGACCGCGCTCCAGTGTCTCACACACACACACGCTGTTCATACAGTGCTCATGTTTTCCTGCTGGCACACAGACGCCAAGGTGTAAATAGTGTTCTTACAGACTTTGCACATTCCACACTGGCATGTGAGAATCACTGCTCATTGCACTCAGCAGAGGAAGAAATAAAACCCACTCTTGAATTGGAGATGGGAGTGCTGTGTTCCCCCCTCTCTGACAGCCAAAAGCCAATTTAGGACTCTTTGCAAAACCAAATTTGCCAGAAAAAAATAGGGGCATCTTTGTAATTCTCCTGAGCTCACTTAAGGACTGAAATCAGTGTTTGCCAAGGAAGGAAAAATTGATGTGGACAATGGTTTATGGACTGTTTTGGCTGGAGACACAAGAAGTGGGGGAGCCCATCCGGTTTGCACTTTCCTTGGCAAGACTCCTAAAAGCTTATTAAGCATTCACACAAACACAGCAACGTCCTAGCCCTGTGCACGGATTAACCCACCGAATCATCCCAACAACCTTCCAAGGCCCAGGGAGGTCAAGCAATTGGTTCATCATAACAACACATCTGCCAAACCCCGAGCTAAATTTCAAACCAGACAGCCTAGCTCCAGAATGGACCTGCACAGTACCTCTTCCTCCCTTCTTCCTCGGTTCCCTGACCTTTGTATAATGGGACCATGCATTTCAGCTGAAAGTGAAGGTTCCATTAGCCAACACCACCAAGATACACCATGCCAGAGGCCGGTTCAGTCTCCCCGTAGCTCAGGCAGCACTCAATGGTGCTCCTGACATGGCGGTCATAATGCAGGATTTCTCTCAACCCATTATTACTCTCTCTCCCTGGGCCAAGAAGCCAAAGAACATTCAAAAAACAGTCTCCAAAAGGACTCTCTTTTTTGCACCCCTGGAGGCTGCCCTTTAGGTGATGAAACCTTAATCAGGTAGCCGTCATCACAAAAAAATGTACCAGCCTTTCACCAAGAACCAGTAAGGACAGGACAGCTCACAAGGGCCCATTATCCCCCATGGTTCCTAAGTGGGCATTGCGATTAATGCATTTAACCTGCTATTCAGAGGAACACCCCATAGTAAGAGGCAGTAATTACTGAATAGTGAATAGGTACATGAAAAACCAAAGCGTTCTCCTGCAACACTTTGATTCCCAGAGTCTTTATGCATTGTGACTTTTATAGGTCCACAGTAACTTAAGTACCGCAGAGGTGTGGGAGACAGAAACCCCAATTTTCAGAAAGCCAGAAGGCTCCAAGAGCTTGTTCACAATCACGTGGATCAACTCTGTGAACCACATGTATTATTTACCATGTGTCAGACTGTGCTAAGAACACAATATACAAAAAATGTTCCTTATTGAACTGGAAGACTAAACATAAAAGGACAATTATCTTGCAATCAGAAAAGTGAGAGGCAGGCAGGCTGCCCAGAGGAAGTGACACTGGAGTTAGGTCTTGCGGTCCAGGAAGGTATTTTCCAGTGGGAGGAAAGAGCGTAGGACACATTCAGGTCTGGAGTGAGCGGTCTTTGCAGAGAACTGCACGGCAGGTATTGAAGCCCTTGTCTGCTGTCCTAGGGAAATTGTCTGCTGCAGGGAACGAGGCAACGTCCAAAGTTTGGAAGAAGGGTCTGGACATGTGCAGATCTGTGCTTTCAAGAGCCAGCCAAGGAGTGATGGCAAGGCTGGCCTGGTCAGGGCCAGCAGCTCAGGAGCCAATGCCTTAGTGAAGGCAGAGGCGAGTGACTTGCCTCAGGCAGCAGCTGCAAAGGGGCAGGACTGGGGGCTCTTTAGACAGCTCAGGAAGCCATGGGCGCGGCTTCTGATGAGACCTAGAGAGGAACGCAGAGGCTGCCAGAGGGTGGGGATGCCCTTAGCTGAGGAAGGGGAGCGACTGGAGGGGCCCAGAGAGCAGAACTAACAGCTCCACGTGTTGGCCGCATGTGAGGCCATCACTCTCCTCAGCTCCCATACTTCGCAGAATCAGCTCAGGATAGCAGGGAAGAGATGCACTCCAGGCCACCCAGGGCCATCCCTGGGGGGCCCATGCCAACTCCACACTTCACTGAGTACAGGGGACTGTGGTCACACCAAGGTCACTTTATTCATCACTCTCTCCCTCCTGCCCAAAGCATGGGCATCTTTCCCTGGGGTTCCCTTGCAAAAGAACTCCTCCTCCACCCTCCTTGCTCCCCACCACTGCACCTCACCCTTTAAAGTATTCCTCTCCTGGGACTCTTTGTCCACTCCCATCGCACATGGCGCCCTGCTAGAGGGCAGAGCAAAGGGCAACTAACTAAGGTGGGGGAACCCATGCACCAAGCCTGGCTCACCCACGGCTGACTGCCAGAAACTGCCCGACCTGGGCCTCAGAAGACAGGAAATGCACGTTAACTTCTGCTTATCTTGAAGGATTACTGTAGAGAATGGAATGAAAGAAAGAGCTTGCATACAACACCAGCAAACAGCAGAAAGGGGTGCTGCAGGTTACGCAGCACAACTGACCCCTGGACAGTGAGCTCCTTGAGGACAGGGGCCAGGTGGGTGGGTCTCCCACCTACTCATTCCCACACAGAGAGCCTGCCTGACAGCAGACGGGGAACTGCCTGCCCAGACCAAGACCCTCAGCTGCAGGCCAGGGAGCTCTTGCCTCCCCACCCCACCACGCTCACACCCCACATGCAGGGAGCCCACAGTACCCCACTCTGGGAAGCCCTACTCTCCTCCTGGCTCATTCCAAAACCAGCCAGCTCCTGGAGGAGAACCAAGTGAGAGTCACGCTGCCTGGATGCCTCAGCTGCGCACGTTTGACCAAGCCTGGTTCTACCCCTTCTCTGAGGAAGTTCCAGAGAGCTGAGCCGCCGCCTGCCCGCCCCTTTCTCCTAGGGGCCCCAGCTGGGGCCCATGCTGCCCTCGCCACCTTTGTGCCCCGTGCGCGGCTGGGGTATTTTTTGCCCACAAGAGCTCGGCCGCCTCTACTGCTGTTTCATTGATGCCTTGAGCAGAGCTGGCATGTGCGACTGCTGAGAAGGGGGAGCGGAGCGGCGGGGGAAGCAAGTAAAAATAGCCTGGCGCGCGCCGCGCCGCCTGCTCCCGACGCCTTTAACCCTCGCGGGGTGGAGGCGCCAGCGCACGCGGCGGGAGCCAGCCAGGGTCTGCACAAACTGCGCGAAGGCGGGCCATCGGAGCCAGGGACACGCAAAAACTTTCTTTCTTTAAAAGCAAACGAGCCAGGGGTGGGGTGGGATGGGGCACCAGTGGGCCAGTGCCTTCAGCTCCCAGCGCGCCAGCCACCTGGCTTCGGAGCAGCTATTTTTGGAAACCTCTTCCGCCAGTGGGCGCGCAGAGGGCGGGGGGGCAGGGAAAGGCTGGGCGCCGAGCCCTGGTCTGAGTGGGGTGGGGACCCGCGCACGCGGCTTTGCCTGGACTCGGGAGCCCGCAGGAGCCCCGGCCCAGGGCGCGCTCCACAGGCGCGCCACCTCCAGTCCCGGAGGGCACCGGACTCAGCTCCGCTGACTGCCGTGGGGCTGGGTTAGCCGCGGAGCTGCGCACTCCAGGAGAGAGGACCGGGCAGGGTCCGGGCCCTTCCAGCGTTCCAGCAAGACGCGGAGCCACCCCGCACCCTACCCCACGCGCGCCACGCGCACGCGGTGGCCATCTGTGAACTGCGGCAGCCCGCAGACGCCCGGCTATTAATAGCGGCCCAGAGTTTGCTCCCGAGTCTTTTCCCTGCCGCCGAGTGAGGGCCGGGCGCACCTGGCCCACTCCGCCCCCACTCGGCGCTCCGGTCCTCCGGGAAGGTAAGGGGCTGTCCACGCCGATGCCTCCGAGGCCACAGGTGCCCAGAGCTCGAGGAACGGCCGGGTGGCCGCGACGCTGGCGGTGCGAGGCGGGAAGGGGCGCACCCGGAGCGCGCGGGACGATGCGCCCAGCAGGACTGCGGCTCGGCCCGCGGAGACGAGGCAGGGCAGCTCCGGCGGCGCGTCCGGCGCCCGACCCCCCCCCCCCCCCGCTGCGGCAGCGCGGCCGCTGTCCTCGGTCCTGAAGCTCCGCGGCCCCGCGCCCCCCGCGCCACAATACTGCGCACCTCTCCGGCCTCATCTGGGCCGGGGGTCCGTGGGGTGTCCGAGTCCTACCACCGGCCAGGACCGCCTCGGGATCCGGGGGCAGAGCCCAGCAGCGGCCGGAGAGGCTCGCGGGGCTGCGTGCAGGGGCGGACCGGCCGGCACCGACCGGGACCCCGATGCCCAACGCGGCCGGGGGCGCAGCTCAGGAGGCGGGGGAAGGGGCAGGGCAGCGGGTGGCAGGAGAGCGAGCGTGCAGGGTGCGAGCAACTCCTGTGCGTTTTCAAGAGGGAGGGGACCTGAGACCTGCATCGTCCCCCCACACGTACACACGCACGCGCACACACACGCGCGCACACGCGCACACCCGGCCGGCGGCAGCCAGCAGGATGAAGCCGGAAAGTTTGGCACTCGGCGCGGGGCGGCGGCCTGGGCCGGGGGCGGGGGCTGGGCCGGGCCCGGCCGGGGCGGTGGCCGTGCGCCCCGGCGCCCGCTTACCTCGGCGCCCTCGGCGGCGTTCTCCGCCATCTTCCTCCGGAGGAGCAGGCAGCGGGAGGAGTGTTTCATGCCCATAAGCGCCAGCCAGGGTTCGGCGCCTCAGAGACAGCAGAGAAAGCGAGGGAGCTGGTGTCGCTTTAAAGGGAGAGCCGGGGATGGGCGAGGAAAAAAGCCGAGCGGAGCCCGGCCCTCCGCGGCGCCGACCGCGCGCCCGGCCGCGGCGAGTGCTCCCGCGTCTCCACTTCGCTTTCTCTCCTACGCCGGCTCCGCGCTGCTTCGAACACTTGCAAGTTCCCGGCGCCGACCCCTCCCGCCCCTCTCCACCCGCGCTGCGGGCGCGCAGGGGGAGGCGGCCCGCAGGCTCGCGAAGTCCACCCGGCCAGGCGGCGCCAACTCCGCTCAACTTCTGCCGCCCGGCGGGGGAACCGCGCGCCCCGCGTCCCCGCGTCCCCGCGGGCCGAGCCGGTGAGTGGGGGCGGGGAGGGCCCGGCCGGGCGGCTCTGCTCGGCTCCGCTCGGCTCCGCTCGGCTCCGCTCGGCTCGGCGCCCCTGCGCCCCTGCGCCCCTGCGCCCCGGCCCGGCCCGCGGGCTCTCGGCGGCCTCCGCTCCCCGGCGCGGCGCGTTCGCTGCGGGGCGCGCGCAGGACAGCAGCGCAGGCGGGGCGCGCGTGGCTCTCCGCCCGCCGGGGCCGCGCTCCCGCGGACGGGCCAGGTCCTCGCCGCGCCGGCCTCCGCCTCAGCCGCTCCTCCGCCGATTCCGGGCTCCGTCCTCGGTGAACGCCGGTCCGGGGGGGCGGGGGTGGGCGTCCGGGCGGGGCGGGCCCTTAACTCCTTCCCCGCTGGCCCGCTGCAGTCGTCGCCCGGCTTTCTCCGCGCACTGTCCCTGGCCGGGCCCGGGGCTCCCGGCGCGGTGAGGCCACTGCGGGCCGCGGCCTGCCCCGGGGTGCAGGCGGACAGAGGCGCCCGCCTAGCTCGGCCCGCCGCCCGGTCCTCGCGCCGCCTCTCCGCCCCCTCCCGCCCCTCCTCCACCACCAGCTTTGAAGGCCCTTTTATGGGAGAGAGGGAGGGTGTCACGTACCCATTAGGGTTCTCGATCCTTTTTTAAGGGAGTTTGGGCGGCAGCAGGAGGTGTGAATTTTTGTACACCGCGTCTCTCCTTACTTCGAGCGCTTCTCACCGGCCTCTGGCGGGTGGCGGAGCGGACCGCCTCGCTCCCACCGCCTGGGCCGGCCAGGTCGACCAAAAAGAGCCGCACTTTCAGCTTCCGCCGGGTCAAGGACAGGGACCTCGAAGAGGGCGCTGAGAGCTCTCGCTCTCCTCAGCCACCGCTGTCCTCACCGGAGAGATCTGCTCTGAACGCCCTCTTTACTTCTGTCCTCACCCTCGATAGCCTGGAAGTGTGAGCCCGGTGTCCTCAGCTAACCTCAGAATCCTCTGAGGAAAAGGGCCAGGACCGGGCGTAGCACCAGAGGGGCCCCGTCACCTGGTCCTGGGCAGAGAGGAGACCTGGTGGTAAGTGGAGGCAGAAGCAAGCGACAGGGAGAGGCGAAGACGAAGAATGAGGAGGACGAGGGAAAAGCAGCCAAGGGCTTGAGTTCACGAGTGGGGGGGGGGGGTAAATTCAAATGAAAGAAGCACCTTCACCACCCTACCGGTCCCCTCTCTCTGACTAGGATCTGGAGTAGAGCTGGGGGCCAGTGACCAAAGGCCCCAGCAGCACCAGCCGTCCCTACCCTCTGCCTCATGCAGAATAATGGAAGAGAAGAAGGGGCCTAATCTAGTTTGCTTACTTGAACCTCTGAGCGTCCTCTTGGAGAGAAAAGATTGTGAGACACCTGGTCCCCTACAGAAGACTCGGAACTGTATCATCAGAGGAAATCGGAACAGACAGGATCCCCACAGCTCTCTGGTCCAGTTCTCCCGGTTTTCAGAGAAGGACCCTGAGATCAGGGAGGAGGATGTCTGCCTGTGGTCCCTCAGCAAGCAGAGGGAGCATCTGAGACCAGGCTCCGGTCACCAGGCCCCAGCCCCACTCTTCCCCCACCCCACACTCCTTCTGCTTGTGCCTTCTATTCTGTGACTAACCAGGGGGGAGGGAGCTGAAACAGGCTCCCACCGAAATAGGCTGCTGCCTGTGCATGATTATGTTGCTATGAGAAACCCAGTGGGTGTGTTTCCTCCCTTCTCTGTTGAAATCTTTTGCTTTGTTTGGCTTCTCCCCAAGCACAGCTAGGGCTCCCTTTGGAATGGGGAGTGGAGAGGCTGAGATGGAGAGCTGTATTCCTATGGCAAGAGCTTTCCACTCTGACCGGGCTAACCCAGAACTGGCCTGGGTCTGAGAGCCTCGCCAACAGGGTGGTCCCACAGTGGCTAGGGGAGGACGCAGAGGGCCATGTTGAGAGTGGACTCTCCGGGCCCCTTGCTGAGCCTTCTTGGGACAGAGAGCTACTGCCCCACTCTGCAGCCTCCTACCTACAAATTCACAAGCAAAATAATCTTACTTTAAGAAACTACATTGTCATACAGCTGGAGATTGCTTGAACACTGCCTTGGAGGGTTATGGAATGTGTGAAAAGCGCCTGGCACACAGTAAGCACTTCGTAGCACTGTTCCCTCACCGGCCAGGTGCACTCAGGCTTGGTCCGTCTCTTTTGTACCAGTACAGTTAACGTATGCTTTTACCTGGTTGGATTGGTTTCATCATTCCACATAGAGCCAGCTGGACATCTCTATATACCCAATGTAGGCTTGACAAAAGGCAACAAAAGACACTGGACTGATGACTGGCGAGTTTGTATTCTAGTCACTTTGGGTGCTTTCATATATATGAACTTTTGTAGAGCTTTTGAAGACTTATGGAGCGACAAAGGCACAGAGAGTTCACCAGGGTGTGGGCTAATTTGGGGCAATAGATGCTACCCAGTAAAGAAGTCTTGAAGTCACAACTTGCTTATGTTATTTTTCTTATATTAGACCTTCAACAAAACAAAATACATTAAACATACATGTAATATGCTTTGAGTAATGCCTGTCAATGGTATGTTAACGTGTGCTAGGCTGTGCCCTAGGCACATGAATTAAACTTCACGGAGCACATTTGCATATCATAGACTCTTCTAGACTTCCATATGTTTTCATGTAGTCCTTTCAATAACTCTCTGAGGTAGGTACTATTACTGTCCCCGTATAACAAATGGAAAAAGCAGAACCTGGAGAATTGCCCACAGGGTAGAGTCAAGAGCCAGGATGGAAATCTAGGATGTCTGCTGGTGTAACACAACCCTCAAGAAGCTGCCTGGGTTCAGGGAACAACTCAGGCTGCACCGTGTAATCCACAGGAAACTATTCTGCTTTGGTTCTGTCCCCAGGGACTGATTTAGTGAAGTTTAGGTGTCAGGGTTCAAATGACTCTAATTCTAACGGGTAGTCATGGCCAAGGACAGATGGACAACAGTATCTGGAGACTACAGAACTGCAGAAGAAGTTCTCTAAAGGATAGGCAGAGCACTCAAGTCCCCAAGTCTTCGCATCTAGAAAGGTCTGAGCCTAACAAAGCACCCGTTCTCGGGAGCCGCGGAGTGGAACAGGGTGAGCTGGCAGGCGAAGGTTGGAATGAGACCATCGGAAAGAGCTGAACTGGAAAAGTTGTCCAGCTTTTTGAGATGCCACTGACGAAGCACGTTTCCAGGTGCTCAAAGGGTTCAGCTGGACTGATTGGCTAAGATGTGAAGAGGTAGACTGGACCGCTAAGCTTCCACCCACCTCCTGCTGGACCCCAGACCATGAAGACTGTGTGACAGCTCAACTCCAGGGTCCAACCAACCCTTTCTTTGCTGCTTCCCCAAATTTAGAGACCCAGAAGCAGGATGCAGCTTCCCTAGGCCAGGGACCATGCCGCCTGGGAGAACTAGAACTCCGGCTTATTCCAGTGTGACTGCTGCAGCACAGGGACATATACAGGACATTTCACCTGGCTTCCTACCCCCCACTCAGGGCCAGGGCTCATTGCAGTGAATCTGAGCCTCCTAAGAATCAGGCCTCTGCCCCACGACCCGGCACCACCTTATGGCAGCTAACCCAGGAGTGCTGAGTGTCTGGCCAGGCAGGAACCACGACAAGCCTGCAGCCGAAGCTACCTGGCTGGCATCTACACAGCCCCACACACCTGGGCATTTCTGCACAGAAGTCTCTGCAGCCCCATTTCTCCCTAACCCAAGGCCACGTATTTCTTAAACTCCATTCCCAAGAACAGCTTGCGAGACTGCCATGAGTGTCTGCAGAGCAGTTTGAGCCTCATTTTTTCTTTTTTGTTTTTGCCATTAAAATTGGAATGTTATTTCTTCCTTGCTCTGATATTTGATTAAATCAATTCATTGAGGATTTGAGTTGCATATAATGCTATGTGGTTTGTTTATTTAATAACATCTGGGAAGCATTTTGTAAGTTCTGTGGTGATAGTTTAATCCTTGGCATTTTATGAGCCTAAAAAGTCAAATTCTGTTTCTCTCAGATGAGGAGGACCCAAAAGACATCTACATATATTTTTCCCAATGGCCTTTGATGGGACCCAAACCTCTTTAGAAAAAGGGGAAGTACAGAAACAGAGCCCCAAAGGTACTGAAATATTATAAAATGTCATCACAGCAGAATTAGATTTTTCTGCATAGTGGAGATTGTACACTCCTTTCTCCCTTCTCAGAGTGCTCATAGAGGCTCATCTTCTATGGATAACCTCTTTTGAATCCCCCGAAGCCATTCACTCACCAGTCCATCAGTCCAGTGCACTAACTCAATACGTATTTTTCTATGATACATTATATGGCAATAATGATAGCCAATCATGTGCTAGCATTCTAGACTAAAAGACAAAAAAAAAAAAAAATGCAACCCTGTCCTGGTGGCACACATCTTCTTAACTAACTTTAATACAACAAGTGCTCTGATAGACTCAGAGACCATTAGGGGTCTTAAGGATTGGTTCTTTTGGCTAAATGCAGCTATAATCAATAGCTAATAGTCAGGTAAGCCCTGCAAGAAAGATCCATTGATACAGCAAGGAGCCCCTGGAGGCTGTAAGTCCTACACCAGCAGCATGGTAGCCTCCAGTCAAATGTGGCTGGGACACGCTCTTTAGCCAGACCCCAAGGTTCCTGGGCCTGCGAAAAACTTACAAGTGAGAGGCTTTGCAGCAGCTGATCTCGATACACCCTATCCTGACACAGCTTGAGCATCCCTAGTGCGGGGCTGGCCTTCGCCATTTCCAGGGTGGCCCCACCTGGAAGTGCACAGTGGGCAGAGGCAGCTGCCATTTGTCCACTTCCTGTCTGGACCATTCAACTACTTTGTGCTCTTTCTTCCCTTCCCAGAAGATTTTTAAAAATTTAAACTTTGGGGCTGGGAATTTAGCTCAGTGGTTCCGGCGCCTGCCTCGCAAGTGCAAGGTCCCAAGTTCGATCCCCGGTACCAAAAAAAAAAAAAAAAATTTAAACTTTGTCAGATGTTTTTAATATAAAATTTTGCTTATGCAAATATATACACAGGAAGTAAGTTGTGTGTGTGTGTATGTGTGTGTGTAGTTAGTACATGTTGTATAGAAATGGAATCATATATTACTCAGAAGGGCAAGAGGAAGAGGAAGTAAAAATGATTAAGAAGCGATATGTATATGCACCAATTCTCCAAGATGAATGTAATTGTTATGTATTATAAACATATACTAATTTTTAAAAAGAAACTTGCTTTCCTCATTAAACAATTAAGCCTCCTTCTAGCTTATTACATGTAGGTCCAAGTCATTATTTTTATAAAGCCGTGTGACTCACTGAGTGGATAAGTCACACTTTTTTAAACCACCCCCTAATGATGGACTTTCAAGTTTTTCTTGTTTTCTTGTCATTCTAAGCAATAGTACAATAAATGTTCTTTTACATATACTTTGTAAATGGGAGCTTTTATTTCCATGACAGGTTCCCGAAAGTGGTATGATTTTAATATGCCTGCCACTTCCTAACCAAGTTGAGATCTAGATCTCAGCCTGAACATTTGGAAGGCAAGACCCCACCCCTCCTTCCTTTGCCTACCCTAACATCGAGTGCAAAGACACCTGCTGGCCTAGGCTGTTGAGGGGCGGAGCAGGGAAATACAAGACTCAGGCCTGTTTGGAAGGCGTCTCTATGCCAGGAGCATCCCAGTGCCAGGGGAAAGACACCGAGGCACGGGATGTTTTTATGCGAGGTTGTTATAGACTAGATCACTTTAGTTCTGGGCAACAGAACTGAATTTGATGTTACCAATAGGTTCTGTGATCTGAAAAACAGTAAAAATTTTAAAAAATTAGCATCAGTTGCCTATCTCTCAGGTGGATGTGCTACAGAAGATGCCCAGCCTGAGGGGTTTGCCCAGGTCCCTTTCCTCAGAGGCTGTACTGAAGGAGAGCATGGGTGAACCACAGTATAGCACTGTATACCCAGTGCCTAGCAGGAGCCCCTCACCCGGAAGAGCCTGCTAGCCTTTCTTTCAGCACAGTGCTTTCTGTATTCAGAGCTGCCTGTAAATGTGACCCACTTATTATTCCTTAACCCAAGGAAAACTTACCACACAAATCCTGTCAGTTTAGCCTATCAACATGAGCTAGGATAGAAGAAATAAAAATGTAGGAAGGAGACAAACTTGCAATTTTGAAGTTGTATTTTTAAGAAGACTGCAACTTTCGGTCAAAGTTCCCCAAGGTTATCCCACATCTGTACTCCATAAACTCAGTTATGCTTTCTTCTTTCAGGCCCCAAATCCCTTAAAGATAGATTAGGAAACAGATGAGCTTAGTTGAGAAAGTAACGGTCAGAAACACAAATTCAAAAGTTTCAAAGAATGTTTTCAGGCAAAACATCTTGGATCACCCATCTTTAAACAGCACAGTAGACTGGGCCCTGCCTTCCTCCTATAAAACAGGCCATCCTTATAAAATGAGACATCTCTTTCTACCTGTGCATGGACCATCACTTTTCTCCTGTAGACCAAGCCCCAACTTCCTGTAGACTCACACACTCCACAGATCTCCACCACCAAAAACATAAATATTCCCAGCTCCAGACCACGCTGTGCCTCTCTCCAGGATGAACTCTATTTGTTTGAGTGTGTGCTTTTAAAATTCTGCCTAAAACTCCTCTTACACCTCTTACTGATGCGTTCTGAAAATTCTGTTCCTGTGACGGAAGTCAATGAACGTGCAGCCCACCTGGTGGGTGGGGAGCATTGAGTTTCCCAGCTGAATGGTGTTTCAGAGTGTGAAGGAGGCCAAATGAGGAAGGGGACAGGAAGGACACATTCAGCAGTGCCTGGGGAAGAGCATGCTGGTCTCTGCTGTGTGCCAACGGCTCGCCGGCAGTCAAGGGCTGAGGCTGTGAAGGCAGGACCAGCTGGTGCAAAAGTGTCCGGCACAGCCCTGGGCACAGCGTCCTAGGGCAGAGAAGTTTCCTTCCCCCATCCCAGCACAGATAAGATGGGATGGAGAAGGCATCACCACATGGGGGTCAGGCAGGCCACGCACCAGTGTCAGCTCTGCCTCTGCAGAGCTGTGTGGGCTCTGAAAGCCGCCTGACCTCTGGGCCCATTTCCTCCCCTTTAAGAAGGAATTGGTCTGAGGGGAGCTCTACCTCCACTTCCTGCTTTGTAGGTTTATACGTGGTGTGAATTATGATTCTGCCCATATCCAAATCTCAACAAAGGCTGCTCCAAAGCACTTCACAGCAAAACCTACAAGGGCTGACAGCTGAGGAGCCTCTCCCACTCGTGCCTCTGGGAGTGATGGAAGGGAAAGCTCCATGGGGTCCGAGGCTGGCGAGGAGGCCTGACAGGTGGTGCTGACCACAGTGCTCACCCAGCCTGGGGCTGCTGCTCAGCCCCAGAGGCTAAGAGGTGTTCCAGGTCTTTTTTTTAGGAGAATCTTTGAGTCTAGCAGCCTCAAATACCAAGCCAGGAACCATTAGAAGCAGAGGTCACTTGGTCTCCCCATCAGTGGTTGGGGCAGAGCTCCCTAGGGGGACAGTGAATTCCTCCACACACAGGCAGGTCAGTGTGACCCCAGCAGCTCAGCAGCTCCCAGCAATCCCTGTCAATGCACGAATAAGCCAAATCAGCAGACCATCCAAAACTTACTTCTATTTGGTGCATTTTATGTATTTGGACACAGACAAAGAGAATTTTTACCTATCTTATGATTCTGGACTTCAGAAGATTCAAATTAACATGCTTCCTGGGGTACACTACGAGGGTTGCAGGAATGGTTGCAAAGCGGCCAGCTGGCAGCTGTGCTGTCCTTCATGGAAGCGGCCACCTGGTGGGGATCCACCTGCAGAGAAACAAAAACCAGTCACCATCTTTGCCAAGCTCTCAACCAAAAGTCTAAGTAAAGTGGGGTTAGGGCAGTTAAAGTTATTCCATGGGAAAAACTGCATAAGATTAGGTGACATTTCAAACCATGCAGCAGCAGACAGGCACAGCCTCTCAGAGCTGCCTGGCATCTGTTTAACTCAAATGCAGAGGTGACCGACAGCAGCCAGGTGTCCCCACCGGATGCAGAGACCGGCAGATCAAGGGCTGACTCCTCTGCCATGAAGGTTCTTCTTCCCAGCCCCACAAAAGGCACACAGAGCCTCGAGTTATCAGGATGTGGGCTGCAGCCCAGTACCCACCATGGCAGGCCTTACCCTGCATTCTCACCCTACTTTACAGGTCAGGAAAGATGGCTTGCAGAGAGGGAAGAACTCAGTGACAAAGGGTTAAGGAGCCAGGGGACACACAGAGGAGGGGCTACCCCTGCCCAGCCCGTGTGTCCCGGACCCCACAAGCCTGGGTTAAATCTGGACTGTGACATTTGTATGACTTGGCCTGGGATGTGTTGCTTAAGTTCTCTGAGACCCCAAATTCCCACCCGCAAAAAGTGGTGGGCCTGGTCAAACCTGCTGTTTGGGGTTGTTATAAGGTACCTAGCCTAGAACCAGGCTCCTCTTAGGCCCCTCAAAATGGAATGACTAATGCGCACACTGCTGGATGCAGTGAATCAACTCAGCAAGACTGGATCCACTGTTCTTCTCTCAGGCACATGACAACTGCAAAAAGTACACCCCAACCCCAGAGGCCCAAGGGTCTGTCAACCCACCAATGGATTTCGACAGGCCACCTCCACCCAAATGGCATCTATCAACCTGAATTCTCGTTGCAGTGATGTGTGTCACATCTGCTTAGCGATAACTTTTCTCCTGGTGTCGCTCTGGGTTGCGTAATATATTTGCAGGTATGCAAGATACTGCTTCTTTTGTTTTGTTTTTAGCTTTAGGAAAATTTCAGCTTATACGGTGCCCAAATCTGCCATCCAACTGCATCAGTCTTAGTTAGTGCATCCTGAGAAATGTGGGATTAATCCCAGGAAGGGAGAGAAGACCCAGCACTTTGGGAAGAGGGTGATGGAGGGGAAGGAGGGTAAAGACTGAGGAGGTAACTCTCAGACATGCCCTCTTTTCCAACTTGCAGGAGAGATCAGGTTTTGTCTCTCACTACCCTCCCTCCCTTCTCCTCTTCCTTCTAACCAATGTATTGTCATCCCATGCAACAGGATAGCCTATTGCACATTGAGATTGATTTAAACTAAATATCTGGAGTGTTTTTGTTTTTGTTTTCTTGCAATATTGGGGATAGAACCTGGGGCTTCAAACATGCTAGGCAAATGCTCTACCACTAAGCTATACCCCAGCCCTTTTCATTTTATTTTGAGACAAGGTCTCACTAACTTGTCTAGGCTGACCTTGAGCTTGTAATTTGCCTGCCTCAGCTTCCTGAGTAGCTGAGATTACTGGCATTCTCCATCCCATTGCACCCAGCCTGTGTCTTTTCACCCTGGTCCAATAAGCGGGCCCTGGAGGGTTCGTGTCATGGTTTCCAGCCAGAACCCTCAGAGTAAGTTTGCCCTCTTCTTTCTGCCTCATCTTATCTCAAGTCACCTAAGGTGAAGATTGCATTTCTCCTCCCTTCTAATTGGGTTGCAGAGTCCTGAAACTATTCCTGCCACCCTTTCCTGGACGGAGTTGGAAACATATTTCCGGTTCTGTACAACCATAGCCTAAATTGGAGTGGATAAGAAGGAAAGAGATTGGATCGATGAAATATTGGACCTTGTCTGTCTCAGTTGGGACCTAATGATCTAAGAGTGTCACCAGGTGTCATCAGGCCACTAGAGCCTATGTCACACTAAGTAATAATTGTTCAAAGTTCCTCCTTTTTTTTTTTTTTTTTTGGATTTTTTGGTACCGGAGATCGAACTCGGGTCCTTGCACTTGCGAGGCAGTCGGCGAAACCACTGAGCTAAATTCCCAGCCCTCAAAGTTCCTCTTCTTGACCTCTCTTGCAACAGAATCCTTTGTTTACCACCGCTCCCCTGTAAAGGTCTCCCAAGGGTTTCTAGGAGGCCCTGTTGGACCACATCATATCTACTCACTGGAGTCATCTTCCCCATCTTCAGCTCCCCTTAGTTCGTGTCTTAGTCACTGTCCCTTCACTGGGACAAAGTATTTGATACCTGCAACTGAAGGGAGGAGAGGTTTGTTTTGGCTTGTGGTTTTAGTCCTTGGTCAGCTGGCTCCAAGGCAGAAACATCAGGGTGGAAGAGCGTGGCAGAGGAAAGCTGCTTACCTTGTGGCAGCCAGGACACAGAAAGAGAGAGGAGGAGCCAGGAACTGGGACACATCCTGATGTTCCTGTTGAATCCACCAATGAGTGTAGCTCCCCATGGCCCCGTCACCTTTCACACATGGGACTTTGGGGGTTGTTTGGATCAGAGGTCTAACAGTGTCCAGTGTCCTTGCGGTTTCTGGCTCTTGCCCATAGTCCAGGGAGGATACTGAGCTGTGCAGGGCCATGAGCAGGTCTGATGATCCCCAGGCCCATGCCTGTGTTCAGAGCCACCATCAGGGCATTTGGAGAAGCAGCCTGTTCCACTTCTGGCCTCAACTCTTCCATTCCTCTCTGAGGGCACAAACTGCAAATGTCAGAGGACGCATCGTCCCCTCTTCACCTGGGTCTCTTCCTCTGTCCTCCACTCAGGGGAAATCCTACAAATTTCCCTTCTTCAGCCATACACAAAAGCGTCAGTACCAGTCAACTTCTTAATGGGAGTCTTTGGGGTGAACAAGGGCCAGTTCTTGCAAAGTCTTGGTGTTTGTTATGCAGAAAACCCTGGGCCAGGCATCCTCCGAGCAGCCTGTCTTTCCCTCTGGCTTCTGGAACACTTGCTTGGGCTGTGAAGGAAACTTCCCTTCAATGCACCTGAGTCACAGTCTGTCTCATGCACCTGGTCCAGCAGGTGGTAGCATTTATTGAATGTCTACGACAGCGTGGGGGTCTAATCTTGCATGAGCTCTGAATCCATCCTCATTGCAATGAATTCCAGAATGTCCCTGTCCCGGCATCACCATTGTTGGGAATCACCTGTCCTGGAGAAGCAGCTCTTGGAGTCTATTGGCTATCAACTCTTGGTGAGTCTGCACCCACCACATGAGGAAATACTGGAAGAATACCCAACTTCCAAGTTACAAGAGAATGAATCTCTAATGGTGGAAGGTCAAGCAACAGATACAGTCTGGTGCCACTATGATCTTAGAGTAGAAGTTCACCCTGCAGTCTTTCAAGTCATGTTATACTGGGGTATATTACAAGTATATAATTATTTTTCTGCCCTGTCCTGTGGGCTTCAGGGAAAGCATGGAAGTATAGGAAGAAAGAGAAAAGCACGGAACTGGAATCAGCACAAAGTCTAGTCCCAGTTCTGCTACGTGTTGCTGAAGACCTTCAAGGTAGGGATCATAACAGAGACCCTGAGAAACTGGGGCAAGATGTTCTCTGGGATCCTGGGTTTCATTTCTCCCTTTGCAGTGAGAGGCACATGGACAAGCTTAATCTTAATCTGTGGGTGTCGCTTGATTCTTCCATTCCATTATTGTGAACCCTGCAACTGCCGTTTAGAGTAGAGCAAAGTCCCCAGCTCTCTGAGTAAGGGGAAGAAAGACAGAATTGAGAAAGCTTGAGCTCCGTGGATGTGGACACTTGGCCCTCAACAGTAACCAACTCTACTTTTTTCCAAGTCAGTTTTCTTTTGGGGGGGGGCGGTGCAGAGACAGCTCTAAATACCACCACCTGGCCCTAAGGTGGCTCCGATGCTCATGGTCTTGGGGGAGGTCTTTAAATATTGTGTTCAAGCCAGGTTTGTAAGAAATCTTGCTTTAGCAGCAGGTTTGTGGAGAAAGATGCCTATTGGAGTCAGCCCAGTATCCATGCACGTGGCAGGGGCGTCCTGGGGAGATGCATCTCTGGACCAGTGCTTCTGGGTGCCCGTTTTGCAAGGTAACCCTAAACAACAGCCTGCTCCACTCCCAGCCTTCTCACACTTCTCACCTCTGGCTCCCTACCACAGTTTCCCCTGTCTGTGCTCTGGGAATTTTTAACATGTGTATAGTGCCTGAAGCTTGAAGGAAAACTCTGAGGGCTGAGCCCCACACTCACACAGAACATAAAAGAACTCTGCAGCAAGTTCAAGATCCAAGAGGCCTTCTCATTCCTGGGCAGAACAGCGAGAGAGCACAGGCATGTGGTGCTCCTCGGGGTAGGAGACCCTGGTGCTGGTCCTTGCCTAGGTTGTAGTCAAGATCTGCAGCAAGCAACTGAACCTTTCTTGACCAATAGCAAGAAATGCAGGAAGCCTTCCCAAGAGACATTGTGTAGCTGCTTCTTCAGGGGTATTTTAAAGATAAAAAAGCCAAGAGGATGTTTATCGGAGGAAACAACTCTAATTTAGCCCTGCCTGGAGCCAGGGGACAGGACAACATAGCTTGGAGGGCCTCCTCCAGATTGCAGGCTATAGTTATAATAAAAGGACTGAAAACTATTAGCCAAGTTCACGGCCAGTTAGGCCCAGTCTCTGGTCTCCTTCAGGGATGAGCAGAGAGACCGGTACCCCTCTAGGCAAAGGGAGGATTGGCCAGGGCCCTGTTCCACATGGACCAGGGTGGGCTAAGAACTACAGAAGACACCAGGGAAGCACAAGCTTGTGCAGGAAACACTGGCCTCACTTGTGTCTCCCAAAGAAATCCAAGGGGGAGGAATACTATAACACCATCAACTTTTAGAGCACTTCAAACCCACCCTGTGGAGAGGCCTGCCAGGGGATGTGGGGAGGACCTGTTGGACCCTGCTTTGCACTCTAGTGACCTGTAGCCTCCCTCATTGTCACTTCTACCCAGGAGGATTATCAAGCAGAGTTCTGTGCACTCACCCTCAGGCTTCCAGCCACCTACAACCATGTGCTTTTCTTGCCTTCCCAAGACAGTCAGTCCCTCTTCCTGGCTGGCCTTGCTCCTCTACCCAGCAGGGCTGGCAGTGTGCTAAGATGCCAGGCCACTGGGAAGGGCTCCCAGAGGTCCAGGCCATGCTTCCCTCTGCTCAGTGGGACAGACAACTATTGTTCTGAGCTATCCAAGTCTGCCTCAGTGCAGCTTCCAAATAGAAAAGTCTCCGAGGTGTGCTTCCTGCAAACTAGAATATTAGTCTGTGGGAAGATATAGTCACCCAAGCCTCATCTTTGAACACTCATGGATCTGAGAATTTGGGGGACAGAAAACACCTATTTAGAAGAATGGTGAGACCAAACCAGTGGCCATACCACTCTAGGTGGCAGAGGGACAAGCCAGGGCTTGGTGCCAGTGCCCCTGACAAGCATACTTCCATCCAGTGAGCCCTCAGGAGCAGTGCAAGGCAAAGAGAGCTTCTGCACAGGTGCCTGCTCCTGTCCCGCCGTTTGTCCTGGGGCCATGGCAGGTCAGTTCACTTTCCCTCACTCAAGAGGGACCTGATCAAGACAGACTGCCTTGTGGTCTCTCTAGGGCGGAAGTGTGTGCCAGTGGCAAAGAGGGGATACTTGATGCCCACTTCTTTTGTTTTAGCTTTTTTACGATCATTGGTGCTTTTCTTCATGGGAGCCAGTGGATAGGAAACTCTGAATCTGTGATGTCCAAAGTGACTTTTTCACCCATGCATTTGAATGGCAGTTTTACTGGGTATACAATTGCAAGTCCAGTATCTTCCCCATCCTCACAGCTTTGTGGTTGCAACTCCATTGCCTTTTTGCATCTAGCATTGTCAGGGAGAAATCAGGCGTCACTCTTACTCTTGTTCCTTTGTACACAATCTCTCTTCGTTTTCTTTCTCTTTGGAAATTTTGTCCCTCATTTCTGGTAGTTTTTCTTCATCTTCAGTATCATGATGTATTTGGTTGTAGGTCTTTTCTCATCCATTCTACTTGGCACTTGGTCATACTATTTAATTTTTTGTCTTCTTTTATCTTTAATAATTTCTGATTTTGCCTACTTTCAAGCTCTCAAGGATTTCTCATGGTTTTGATATGTCACAACAGCCTTTGTTTTCTACTGTCTAGCACTGTTTATGTTTTAAGAGCGCATGTTGTGTCATTCTTAAGGATTTAGGAGGGAAGGGTGAGATTGCCAATTTTGCTTAGTCCCCCATTTTGAGCCAAAAGATATGATATGTTCTTGATAAATATTTCTTGGATGAATGAATGGATTCAATGTCTCTTTGTAACTTTTACTTTAAAATTTTTCACATTTGAAAAGTAGACTTTGAACCACTGACTTAGTGACTGAGTTCAAGATGCCTCCTCCACTATTTCAAGTGGATGCAGCACTTGGTAGGATTTTAGGTGCTGAGTAGGCAGCTTTTCATGGCTCCTCTCTGTTGTTCCAGATTTCCCCATGATAACTAGAAAAAAAGATCCCAATATTTTTCACTTATAACAAATGATCACATCAGCTAACCCCTATTAGTGGCTCCTGATTTCAAATCCAACTTTGTAAATCTTCCAAAGTACTAGGAAAGGTTGGATTCTAGGGTGTGGAGTGGGTCTTTGCCAGCCCATGAAGGCAATGAAACCAGTATTTGTCCTTGCCTTTGAAGAACTCATAGAAGTGCGGTGATACTGTCTAATCTTTTGTCATCTGAGTGAAAGCCAAGGTGGAGGAGGTTTCTTTTCTCTGTCATCATTCCCCCTCCCTGCCAGGAAGCATTCAGGGCAGCAGGTACACTATGGCTTCCTACAGAATGTAGAGAGGCCCAAGCCAAGGTTCTATAGAATGAAACCCTGAATGCGAGATGGATGATATATTATCACATTTAACCCCACTGAAGACATATTGAGCCACTAATAGGGATTAGTTGATGTGATCATTTGTACTCATATACATCATCTTATAAAGATGCCATCTGATTCTGTTGAAGAGTCCTTTCTCCATAATGTGGCTGTTATTCTCTCAGCTTGCTAGGGACTCTCCTGTCCCCAAGGCCCAGTTAAGTTTCATTTCATAAAACCTTTCCTGGGCCCTCCCAGCCCATGAGGACTCTGTTCTTTACACTTTCACAGCATTAGACACAGAGTCATTCACTTTACTACCTCATTTTGTAGTTACAGTCAACAACACAGAGTATGAGATGGGGAGGGAAACACTCTGAGAAAGGTAGAGACTCACTGTCACATTACCCATGTAACACTCAAACTCCAAACCACAGCTTATTAATCTGAAGTTAGATACAAAGTTAAAAATGTCTTCATTAAACAAAAGCACTTCTCTGTTCCCACAAGTTGATCCTACTCTACTCAATTAGAGTACAGGAGCAACGTGAACCTTACACAATGAGAAATGACAGCCTGTGCTTTGGAAGAAAAAAGCACAAGCCACTAGAAAAAGTTGAGAAGCAGCCAAGGAAGTGTTGAGTTAGGACCAAACCATAAGGAGAGAGGAAATTGTGTCCTGCAAGTTCTGTTTTCTGGGGCAGAGGACGGCATCTTTTAAAGGCCTTCATTACAAGTGTCCAAATGAAATGTCTCAGAATTCCCAGGCAACAAAGAGTGTCTGATGCATGAAACCCCAGCCAGGGTGCCTCATGTCCAAACAAGATAAATAAAGAGAAGTCAAGCCACTTCCCCTTGCATGAGGACACAGCCATGCTTTCTACTTCCTCTCTCTCTTGACACCTGGTCAAAGTACTAAGCCCCACTAGAAGGCACTTACACACGTGAGTACCTACACATGCGTGTGTGCATGCATGAATGAACACGTCTCAAGTTCTTTTGCTAACCTTAACTTTGAAAGCCTGCTGCTTTTCACTATCTAGAGAAATCTTAAACTAGGAAGCCCTATAAACAAACCACAGTTTCAAGAGCATCAGTCTGAGGGTGTCATAGCCTTCCTCACATCTTCATCACCCATGTAAGGAGATTAGTTTTCACCCAGAGTCAGTCACATCGCAGGTAGTTCCTGCACAGAACCACTCAGGGCAGAGACTCTCCTCCAATGCTGCTCGCTGTCTCCAAGGCCTGAACCCCAGGGCCCAGCTCTTTCGGGGCCTTCCTCCTGCTGTCAGTCACCCAGCAGAAGGACTCCTGCTGATGCCCAGATGCTTCCATCCAGACACTTTGCTGGGGAGCCTGGAGAAGGGGCTCGCGGGCCGCCCGGACTCCCAGGAATGCAGCCTGGGAGAGAGAGGTTCTGCTGGAGAAGATGGTGGTTTTTCAAGGACTCATCCAGCCCTCCTCATCTTGTGACCTCCTCGCAGGGTCCTGACCTAAACTCCTGCCGCAAGAGGAAGAGCAGAGGGAGAGGGTGTCTGTGTGCTAATGAGGCCGGGAGAAGGAGAGTGCTTGTCCAAGGGCACCCGCGCACCTTCAGCCTAAGTGAGGCCCACGCACGGCACTTCCCTGGTTCACTGTTATGTCCCTGCCAGTAACAAAGCAAATTCCAGCCGGGAATCGGGCCCCCTTGATAGAAACGGCCTGGCTAAGATCAGATGGCTCAGGTTCCCATCGCCTGCAAGCCCAGAGCTTGGGCCCCGATGTGGATGAGAGCCCTCCAGAGGGAAGGGCCCAGCCTTTCTTATTCCAGTACCCTGCCTCCCTTGCAAGAAGTGCCAACATGTGCCAAACCTAGGATGGTGCCCATCAACAGCTAAGTCCCTGCCAGTGGCCTGGCTCCCCCAGGGCTGGAATGTTTGACTCTGCCCTGGACACTCAGCAGTGTTGGGATAAACATGAATGCAATTCGTTTCAAGCTGGTCTTCTGCCCAGTACCAAAACCAGGTCTTCCCTCGAGATCCTATGTGCTGCTGAGCATCCAGTCTGACCCCATTTCTTAGCAAACTGTAAGAAAGAACTTTGAAAGCTCTGACATGGAAAAGGATGTCTAAAAAGGGAACTTGAGACTCAAAATTTGTGACTTTTCTGCCCCTCACCCTGCATGAACCTCACGTGCCCACAGGATGGAGAGGACAGAGAGCAGCACAAACAAGTGTTCTGGGGACAGTTGGCCAGGTGGCCTGCTGGCTGTCTTCCTGGAAGAGCGGCCTCGCCCACTGTGCAGCTGGAGCTGCTCAGGCTCCTGCAGGATAACACACAGGGAAGACTGCCGCCTATCTCCATTTCCGCTGAGACCCGAAGCAGTGGAAACCTCAGTACCTCTAGCACCTCGGGAGAGGCTAGCACTGTCCAGAAGTGAGCACCATGGGGCAGGGCTGGTGAGCAGGCCCAGGGACCCTTCCACCAGCCAACACACAGGTTCACTCGAGAGCTGATGAGAAGAACGCTCAGAGACTCTGCCCTGCCTGAAAACTAATTTAAAAACAAAATCTAAGCCCTTGCCTGACAGCCCCTACCTGGGGGCAAGTGTTCACCATCCTTCCAGTCAGCCCAAATAGGAAACCATGTAGGCACTCTCCCTCCCCCATCTTCCCTGCTTCCTACCCCCAGTCCTCCCCGTCCCGTGACCACCTCAGCCCAGGACCCCAGGACAGCCTGGACCCTCCTCAGCTACTGGGTAGATGGGGCAAAGGTCAGAAGTGGAACGCGTTCTGCGTAGATTTGGCAGTCAGTGATAAAACGTGAGTCTGCAGTTCCACAGGGCATGGTGCTGCCAGGGATCTTGGCAACTGGACAATTCCCACCACTGGAAGGAACAAAGCAGGAAAGATGCGTAAACAGAGAGAATTTGGATACCAGCTGGAGAGAACACCTCGCTTGTGCTGGTTCACTCAGCACAACACATGTCCATCTGAGGTGCCACGCTAGGCTCTAAGGGCATAATGACAATGAGACATGCCCCTTGCCCTGAAGAGTCCTGCCACAGGGAAAGCACTGTGGGCTTACAGGAGTTGAAAGATGGCTGTGGGAACATGCAGGAGCAGCGACCAGCCTCTCGGCGCTCAGGAGCAAGCTCCAGCCTGTGGTTCCTGAAGACGTCCTGCTGAGCACAAGGACAGCAGGCACAGGTCTTCGCTCTCAGACTTTCCCTCTGGTTGCTGCCCCGAGAGTGGGCCAGCCCAGGTCAGGGGAGCTGATGACCGGCTGCTGCAAGGGATGCCGAAGGCGCAGAGCGAAATAGCAGAATGTGGAGAGAGGGGACAGGAGGATGATGAGGGCCAAGCCCTGCAAAGAGGAGGAAGTCACTGGCATGAAAGCAGTGGGGGCTGCAGAACATGTAGGCTGGTGGAGGTCAGAGCACATCTGCTCCTGGGGAGGAGCAGCTCGGGAGAGGCCGGAAGCTGCACTGGAGCTGGGGCGGCAGGCATGTCGTCCTCGTCAGACATATGAGAACACAGAGGTGCAGAGGGGCCGAGCAACTGCTTCAGAGACACACAGCATGAGTGCAGCCAGCCCCACTCCCCGTATGGGAGCCCCGGGTGACAGGAAGGACCTCAGCCACCCCTCCAAGGAGCTGGATCTTCATCCTGAAGGCACCTGCGGAGCCCTAGGGATGTGCAGCAGGAGGAAGGAGCCGACCTGCATTCTTAGATGCTCACTCTGACAGCTCTCCGTGCAGTGGACAAGCTGATGCAAGAGACGCAAAGCTCCACAGAGAGTGGGAAGGGAAGTCAGAGGGACCAGGGCCAGGCTGGAGATGGCCGTACAGGAGAAACAGCCTGCAAAGAAGGGAGGAGGAGCCAGAACGTGCCCAGCCAAGGCAAAGCAGACTTGGGTCTGTGTATCAGTCATTTTGGCCAATGAGGTGGGTACAAGAGAGAAAATAAAGGGGAAGACATAAATTTGGAGGGCTGGGGAGGATTTTATTGTGGGCTAGCCGAGGCTGGCTCCCGGGAGACAAGTAGAGACCTGGATCTCAGGATCACCGCCCGGGACTTCAGATCCATTGAGGCTTGGAAGGGAGCCAGCTCCCCTGTCCCCTCCCAAGGAGATGGTGGGGATTGGGGATGATGGAATCAGCCCCCAGAGGCCAGAAAGCTCCAGCCTCCAGGGGGTGGATAGAGGAAGGGGACGCTGGGAAGCCAGGCCTGCCAGAGGGGCAGCAGGGAACCCAGGGCAGCGCTGCCAGGGCAGTTGTGCCAGGAAATTGTTTTGAGGGTTGAGCAGGCAATGGGGCTCCCCAGAGGAGCCTTTAGGGCACTGTAGGTCTGAGAAGTAGGGTCCACTCGGCCAAATCCCGAGGGCAGCATGGTTTGGCCCCGGTGGTTTTAAAAAATGGTCCTGAGGGAAGGAAGCAAGTGAAGAGAGGGACGTCACAGAAACAACCCGAAGACATTCAGGGACTCTGATTGCAAAGAGGAGCAGAAACGGCCAGTTTCACAAGAGCCGAGCGGGAGACAGGGTGCCATTGGGATTTCTGGTGAGAGAGCTGTCAAGGGGAAAGAGCTGGCTGTGAGACTAATATTTCAGATCTGAAATGGAGAGGGCAGGGGGCTCAGGGCTGCCAAGGAGGATGGGCTTCCTTCCCTCTAGCATGCGAGGGAGAAGAGGCCAGGAGGAGCAAGCAGGCTAGAAGGCTCTGCCCCTGGAGGATTCGGCTTTGGGTGGAAGGGAGGTTGCCGGGAGCTGAGGTTGGGAGTATCCTTGGGAAGCAGGCTGAGGAGACTGCAGGGGTTTGCCATCGCTGTGAGAGGGAGGAGGACATGCAGCTGGCCAGACACTGAAGAAGGACTTTTGTGCCACCCTGGGACTAAGAATGCTCAGACGCCTCCTGAGCAGAGGCGGCATGGGGCTGGCTCAGGTGCACAGGTGCTGCTGAGGCAGCTCCCAGAGAAGGAGGAGTCAGAAGTCCCTTGCGGGCATGGGAACGTGACACCCTGCACCACGGACCAGGCCTCGAGGTAACTCAGCAGAGCACGTAGGACCGGTGACAGGGACAGAAGCGACTCAGCACATCACATCCTCTGGAAGAGGGTGATCTGCCCAGAGCTGGGGGTCCCAAGACCGCAGCCCACAGCGTGAGACAGTGGCATTTAGCCAGGAGCCATCCGGGAGCTGCTCTGGGCACCCCTGCCTTGCTAGGTCTAGATCCCCTGCCGACAGCATTGCCGACCAGACAGGGAGTGGTGGTGGGAGGAAGCCCGCCCTTCCCCTCCCTCTCTCGGTAGCCACAGTCCAGTGCTGCCTTTCCTCATTACCTGTGCACCCTCACCCACATGGAGAGTATGAGGTGGTCCTGCGCTCACGTACCCCCATGCTGGGCCAGTGATGACAGCTATCACTGTGCCAGCCCCCAGGGAGAGAGATTCAGAGTCAATTGCAGGTCCCAAATATTGTGAAGTGGGCATTATTTTCACTTTACAGTCTCAGAAAGGAGGCTTGGAGAAGTCGACCAACCTTTGCCTGTGTCACATAGTTTGAAAGGAGCAGAGCCGAGATTTAAGCCAGGCCTGAAGAGCAAAAACCCATTATAATGGGCTCTCCTGCTCCACCTGCTTTGAAGGACTGAGAATGTACTCACAATTCCATCCATCTGTCCATCCGTCCATCCACCCAACATGGAAGCATTTACTAGCCTCCCAATTCTGCCTCGAGATTTAGAATGGCTATATTTAGCATAAACAGGAAAAGGTTCCAAGGAGCTGAGGCATCAGGCAGATGGGATGCAGTGGGACCCATTCTTATGCAATCTTCAGATTGCCTTCTACAGCCGGAAGAACCCCACAAACCTCGCCAGTCTCCTCCCCTTGTTCCCATTTACAGAACAGCAGAGGGGGTGGGGCTGGGAAGGAAGCAGCTCTTCTCTTGTCAACTACTGGCTGTGACCTAAACAGTCCTAGGGGCTCCCTGTACTCTGCACACTGCAGGGGCCTTTGGGACCTTTTCAAAGCACCTCCAGGAATGTTCCATGCACTTCAGTGCTGGGATAAAAATTCAGGCGGGCTTAGGGCACCTAAGCATGTTAGGGTCCCTGCTGCGCCTTCATTCTGCCTCCTCAGCGCCTACGCCTACCTCATCACCATCGCCCACCAGCCCCCACCCACACAGGAAGTACAGCTTCCCTGCTCCGTCCTCCTCCTGGCCTGGTGGAAACTGAGCCAGGAATGGGGGATCAGTGTGCAAGCAGCCACGGACATGGGCCTTGGTGTCCTGAGTCTCACTGAATCCTCTCAAGAAGTTTGTGTTAGAGCAAAGGCTGCTGGTGAGTGTGACTAGAAGGTAAAGGACACGCAGGAGCGGAGCGCTATAGGCAAGTCAAAGCCATGGAGAAGCTGAGGTACAGGTCCTGGAGTGTGGCTGGACTGCTCACTAGAGCCCTGCTGGGTGATGGAGGCAGGGGCTCCATCTTGCTGGACGCCATGGGAGGGGGGGGCAGAGTGCTCTGCCAATCTGCCTCACTATCTGTGGCACCCTGGGGCGTGGGGGCCTCTCGATTTCCAGGCACATCTGTGCGTACAATAAATCATCAGGGCCTCTACGCACGAGTCAGGGCTTGCTGGGGGAGGGTGGCAGGGGAGCCGGACTCACCACACCCCACTGGTGTCCACTCTGGCCTCCTGCCCTTCTCTTTCCTGCCAGGAGTCCGGCATCAGCTGGACAGCCCCCAGTGAAGGCTGTCCCCCACCCCGTGAAGTGTGACGCGGACAGCCACCCACCACCACTCCCTCTTGCTCTTCCATGAAGACACAGTCACCCCTCCTGCTTCCCTGACTCCACTCCATGTGATCAGTCTCCCAGAGCTCAGTATACACGCCACTGCCTCTTCCCTGGACCTGCCGAGAGACCCCACAGGAAGCCACTGCCTCAGCCTGGGAGTGGTTCCTCTAGGCTTGTTTTCAAGTGTAAGTTTGGGGTGAAAATGGTCGAGATGGAGATTCCATCATGGTGGGCTTCGGAAGGGCATTTTTGGGAGTTCCAAGGCATTCACCCAGGTTAATGGTTAGGGGATTGCATAGCAAAGTAACAGATCTCCAGAGTTGGGAGAGCCCCACCATAGCTGGGAGCTGGACGTGCAGCAACTGGAGAGCAGGAAGCTGGGGCAGGAGCACAGTTGCTGTGGTGATTAACCCCTAGCAGTGAAAGGGTTAAAGTGCCCGCATTAAATCTGTCCTACCCAGCGGGTACTGAGTCGTCACCAGGCAGCACAGTGACACAGGGGAAGACATAGAGACAGACCTTTCTCCCAGTGAGAAGGGGCCTTCCTTGAGGCCTAAGTAAATAACCTGGTCACTTTGCAACTCTCATTTACAACTTTAGTTACAATGCAGGTGTTCCCAGGTTAAGCAGAAGCAGGATTCCCAAGAAAATGCATTCCTGAGATATCTACATTGGCTGAGACCCTTTCCCCTGTCTTCAATCCTTTGTAAAGGCCCCAACCTCTCACCCTAACAGTGTAATTCCTTTCTTGCCAACTGCCTGGCTGTCCCTCTGACAGTGTCCTCTGACATGAGCGCCTGCCTTTTCTTATTCTAATATTGGTAATTCTTTCCACCACCCATCACACGCTTGCCACCCCAAGAACTCACTCTGTATGCTCAGGGTAACTGTTAAGAGACCCTCAGATGTTTCTGATTACTGCCGCTCCACTGGATCCAGTGTCCCCCAAAAGAAGACTCAGACACCTCCAGAAGAGGCAACTCAGAGTACTGTACTCGGGAGACTCCTTCGTGCTTAATCTGAAAGCTACAATTTCCACGCAGGCACAAACACAAGTGAAAATGTAGCCCGACTCTAACAGATAGCATAAATGACTCAACTGCCATCTTAGGAACCTAGCAAATCAGTTTACAAATCATTAGCCAGAGTCAGCTAAACATGGATGACCACACAGCCCTTAATTTCTCCTTGGACCCTTAAAAGCAAGCATTTCTTACTGTCTGCATGTCAGTATTGCAGGGAAAGTATGTGAATCAATAAAAGTAAAAGCCATTTGGCCCTCTGAAGCGGAGCCGGGTGGGCTCTGAGATATGTTTTCATCTAAGTTTGATAACCTGGATCTCTTGTTACAGGGGCCAGAGAGCCTTTCCTTTGTTTCTGATAATCGCCTGTGTTGCAGTTGGTTGATAGATGCCTTCTGGGGTCTTTAAGGCCACTGTGATTGTCACGCCAGAGAAGCTAGCATCTCCCCTGCCACAAGAGAGCCACGGTAGCTGGCACTGCGCCCCAGCTCCGCACTGCGCACTCCGATCAGCAGAGTTGCAGCAGACTCTGAGCGGACTGCCGAAGAATAATGTTCCACGCCCTGACTTTGCCTCCCTCAGCCAAACGCAGGGTTTTGGTTGGAGGGAATTGACACATTCATGCATTTACTTTTTATAAAAGGAAACAGAGGCTCAGAGTGGTGACTTGTGCTAGTTCACTCTGGGAGCCCAAGGCGGGGCCGGGCTGGAATTTGGGCTGTAGATCTGACCAGGGCTCTGAGCGTAAGTGAAGTGTGTTGCATTGGCTCCTCACTGTCAGTGAAGGGAGAAGAAACTTGGGGAATGCAGACCTGCCATGACATACTCCTAGCAATCTCACAGGGGCCTGGAAGTCAGGCCTGGAGGTACCTGTGGAGACCAGCCAGTGCAACTTCTCAGCTTACGGATGAGGAGACCGGAGCCCAAAGGAGACAAGCGACTTGTTCAAGGTCTAACAGCAAACTTTGACGAGCAGGGAGCAGCACACATATTACCAGGAGGGCAAGCCAAAACTGCCGTTTTTGTTTGGATTCCTTCGAGGCATCCTTGAATCCACTCATTGAGTTTTCTTCCAAGTTCATTCTCAACCATGAGATTGCAAGTTTCAGCATCTATCAATAGCCCTTCATACTGTTCTCCTCCCCACAAAGCTTTGATTGCTCCTTATGTGGGACCGCATAACTCTGTAATCATAAAAGCTCCCCCAGCCCCAACATAGTGACTGATTGTGAGTTAATGGTTAAAATGTGCTTGTTAGTTCTGGGACACTAGATAAAATCTGTAACAAACATAGAGTTCCTAAGTGAATTACCCAACTCCTTGTTTGTCCAAAACTGATGTTCCGGACACAGCTATCTATAGAACAATCTGCAAACATCTTTTGACCATCAACATTTTTTTTCTCTTTTCTGTAAGTTCTGCTTGCTAACTTCCCCTGCAACCCCCTATAAAAACAGCCTCGGACTCTCAGCCAGTTGCCTCTCTAAGCTACTTTGCTTTGGGAGTGACATCTGGCCAGACTAATAATGGTCTGTTTTACTTTCCCACTTGTCCGGTGTGTTCCTTCCCGGGTGTTCTTCACTGCAATCAGCTCCTCGGAGTGTTTGGTAAGGCCCTTGGTCTTACACTTATGCTTCAGAATAATCGTCACCGATCCTTAACTTCATCGTGGAGGCCAGCTGGGATGTGGCTTTACTCTCCCTCTGCTAGCACTGCCCATTATTTCCTTTGCAAGCACTCTGGCTAAGCCCAGAAGAGCAGATTTCCTAGAATAACTGCTCTTCCTCTGGTCCCCAAACCTGTTAGCACCCTCTTGACAAATCCCTGCCTGCCCAAATGCAGACACTAGGGTGTATGTCTTCTCTGCCCTTCAAGGCAGAGTCTCTTTGGTTTATTTTTGTTGTCCCCACCTAGCAGAGAGCTCAGCTCTGAATAAATAAGGAGCAAATGAATGAATATATGTTTGGAAAAACTACACTCACCCTCCCCTAGCCCATGCCAGGAAAAAAATCAACAACTGCAGAAGAGAGAATAGATGGTATCTTGGGATGTTCTCAACTGAACACAAACATAAAGCTCAAATGAGATGGCAGGTTGATGAAGGTGTGATGCTGCTTTATTTTTAGGATTTTTTTCCTTAAACACATTAAAGAATAAGAAACATATCATATTAGGAGAGGAAGGTATCAAGTATCTTCATGGTTTGTGTGCATTTTATAACCAGGATTTTTGGTGGGGAGACAAACAAGCAAACAATCTTCTTTGCTTGTATAATTTTGTTCCCTTCAGTTATTGCTTTAAATGGGTGAGATGTGGTGTACATCTTTCCCTGCTCATGCTGTTTGCTTGTGTTCCTGCACAAAAATAACTCTCCGTTCATACTGCTCTCAAAAGTTGTGAAAGACCCCTTTTCCCTTATCCATTCCACTCATTCATAACCAAGAATTTCGGGGCTGCTCAGGGAGGCCTCCTCAGCCCCACAGGTCTAGTTATGTTAAGCATCAGGCAGATCAGCCCCCAGTAACCTCTAGGAGAACCCCAGAAATGGAAGGATTACTTTGTGCCTATAATTTCTCTAGGCAAGAATGTGCAAAACTGGCCATCCCAGGGGTTAAAAAAAAGAATCATTACCATTAGGAAGCAATGACAGCTCTATACAATGTGCATATCTTTTGCCTGGTTATTGTCCCTTGTAACCACTAGAACTAGTCCTGCCACATAGGTGCTGAAAGGCTAAGTGGCTTGTCCCAGAGCACACCACCTGGCAAGAGCAGAGGGACACTAACGACCAGTGTTCTCCTCTGCCAGAATTTTACAGAAGTCCAACTTCTTGCAACTACAACTTTCCTTGATATTTTAATCTACCTAATAATCTTCAGCCAGAGAAAATCTTCCAAAAGCCCAAGAAAATAGGTTCACGAGCACACCCAGGCATTCATGGTCTTCAGTCAAGGCCAGCAACTAGAAAGAAATTCTGGGGGTAGTGTCATTGTTGCAGACATGAATTCTCCCAGAGCTGCTCAGGATTTGGATTTTGGCCCCATCCTCCTTGAATGGCTCTCATCTTATCGTAACCAAGTCCTGAGCCCTAGGGCTTTTCTTCTGCTAATCTCACTGTATCTATCCGCATTCCGCAGACTTGCACCCTTCATTGTCCTCCCTAACCAGTGCAGTGAGTAATGCTCTCCATATCTTCTCCATCTGCCTGCAGATCTGAGGACAGGACTAGTAGCTCTGCCGAACAAACACATTTATTCTACTTCAACCTGCTTCTGCCACTTTCTGCCCAGTCAGGGTGCTACTAACCTTCCAAAATACTATCATTTCCTTGCCCACCCTCCTTGGCTTCTGCTTGCTCCTGCCAGGTGGTCTTCAAAGGGTCAGCTCAGACACTTATGTTGAAAAGAGGCTTCCTGACGGGAATAAATGAACAGCCCCAGCTTCTACTCTAGTGGATGCATGGACTACAGATGAGAGGCTTCCTTACTCCAAGGTAGCAGGGAGGCTGTTTCAGAAGAAAGGGGAGCATGTGTCTGTTAATGGCACGGTTCTGTCCCAGGAGGTTAGAAGGGGCTGTTGGGAGCTTCTGTTAATTCCGTTGGGGCAGGCAAGTGGCACCTGGCCGTTAGATCTGAGATTGAGTCGAGGGCATTGGGATGGACTTTTAAGTGGACAGTTGGCCCTTACATTATAAGTTAGTCACTTTCTTGTTGTTGGAGCAAAATACATGACATCCACAATTTAATGAAGAGAGGTGGTTTATTGTGGCTCACAGTTTTCAGAGGATTCAGTCTATGCTTTTTTGGCTCCAAGGCAGAAGGGCCTGGTGAAGGAACGCTGCTGGTCCCGTGGCAGCCAGGAAGCAGAGAGAAAAGGGAGGAGCTGGGGACAAGAATGCACCTTCCCAGGTCACTCCCCAGAGACCGCCTCCAATGTTAGGAGGCCTCATCCCCTAATAGCACCTTCAGCTAGGAACCCCCATGGCCTATCACCTTCCAAATACGGTACTCGTGAGCCTCTGGAGAATATTTTGGATCTAAACCATAACACATCATTAGCCTAAATTGGTCCCAAGAAATGGAATACTAAGGAGAAGAGATATTTGCAAATAATGCCAAGGCCTCTTGTTAGTCTCTGGGTTCCATATCCTTCACAAAAAATTAGCACAAACGCTAAGCAGCCCAACTTTTTCCATCTCCTCCTCATTTCTACATATTAGGTTCCTGCTGGTAAAGTCATCTCTGAGAAGTGAGAAAGATAAAGGGTCATAGAAAGGGCCCTAGAGCACCTACAGAAGCCGCTGTTGGAATTAGGCGACAGGTCTCTGAGTCTGAGCTGTCCTCGCTGGGTCTGTGGTGATGCTGGCTCACGGGCTCCATCCCTGACAGAGGTGTCTAAGAAATGCACATCAGATGCACAAATAAACACCAAGTGCATCTGGGCAGCGCAAAAACAAAGCACCAGCACCTTCAGGCCACACCTGCTGGGAAACCCCAGTCTCCAAGCTCCAGTTAAAAATGGGCAAATGGACCAAGTCCTGACCAAGACTGGGAATGTCCCTCCCCATTTCTTGCTTTGTCTTCCACTGTGGTGCTGAAAACCCCAGCAAGGCCAATTGTGGAAACATGGCAATAGAGGAGACCCACTCTCTGAGGCAGCCAGCTAGAGACTTCCTGGGAACCTGGGTTTTGCCCATGCCCTTTCCTTGTGAGCATGGAGGAGACAAATGCTGCAATCAGGAAGCCCCAAGTTTGAATCCTGGATCCTCTTACTAGTCATAAGACTTTGGGCAAATTACTTAACCTCTCTCTAAACCGCAATTTCCTTAATCTGTAAAGTGGGGATAATAATGGGTAAAGTTGGAAGCAAACGTCCGGAATGCACTTAGAGCTGAATGTGTGTACCTTGATTGACCGCATGCCCCACTCTGTCATTCTCTTCTTTCTCTTCTGTCCCATAACCCTAACTGCAACATTTCCTATCAAAAGCCAGAGGGTAGAGTGATCACAAAACCTAGGCAGGCAGCGCTGGACAGCCCAGAGTTTATTTACAAGTATGGGGTGTAAGCTGCAGCCCAACCAACTGCCTGGTCTTTGAAAAGCACAATTAAAAGCCAATGCTGTCTGTAACCCACATGATTTCTCAGGAATGCCGGGGGAGTGGGTGCACAGTCATCAAGTAACTCTTGATGCTTTTAAAGTGACTGTTATTTGCCCCAGGAGATCTCAAATGGGATCTGGACTGCAGGGAGTCTGGCGCTGCTGACTCGAGGCCCTGGCCTACGAACTGGGCTGAGCACTCCGTGGTATCTGGGTCACCTCATAGATGAGCTGAAGGTGTCGAGCAAATGACCGCTAAAGAGACTTCAGCTTTTAAGGCTTTAAACGTAAATGGTTTTATGGTGGTCAAAGAAGGATCACAGAAGAGTGAAATTCACAAAGCTTAACCTCGAAAGGGACAATTAAAATGTTTTAACCTGGGGCCGGGGATTTAGCTCAGTGGTTCTGCTGCCTGCCTCACAAGCACAAGGACCCGAGTTTGATCCCCGGTACCAAAAACAAACAAACAAACAATGTTTTAATCTGAAGTTAACTATAAAGTGACACGATTTGTTATAAATGTAACAACAGGTGTAGTTGAGGGTTTGGGGACCTTCTCAAACTCACCCTCAGTACCCAGTGCGGCATCCCGTTTGGGTCAGTTCTACCTCAGTCCAGCTCTGATGCGGTCCCTGTAGTGAGGGAGGGACAGGGAACCTGACCCTCTCTCCCCTCACTGGCTACTTCCAAGCTGGACAGAAAGAAGAACCAACAGTCATCGCTCATGCTGCAGGCTCCACTAACCTTGCCTCCTCTCCATCCTTCTGCCTCGGCGCTCACCGGTACCCTCACACGCAGCTCTCTCCTGCTAGGCATTAGCTTGCATTTCGCTGCAAGAGGTCTTCCTTTGCCAACTCTCCTCACAAATTTTGCATGTTGTTTGCATTAATTTGCGGGTACAGTTCAAGAGGCCTGGACCCGATTACATAACAGAAAAACACAATGCATTTGCCCTTAGAGAGGCTTTCTGAGGCCACACGGGGCTGGCCAAAGCATGCAGGGGCAGATGCAGGAACATGTTAGGCTGGGATAGTTGGCAGCAGGAAGCCCCAGCCTTTCACTGATGCCTTAAAAACATACCTAATACACAGGCAAAAGGCTTTCTGTCAGGGGGAGAGTGAGGGCATGGGGAACCCTCTCATTCATCCCTGAGGCAGCTAGAATGAGACTAGCCCACGTCTGGGGCTCTTCCGTCGCTTACTGTCTGGCAAGTTTACCCAGGAGTCCTTACACTTCATCCAGCTAAGCTCTGATTTCCAAAATAAGGCTAACTCCAGAAAAGGTATCTGGCTGGAGGACAGAGTTGGGATCGTAGCTCTTGCCACCAGTTCTCAGGCCATACTAACAGAAATAAACTATTGAGCCCATGCACTCTACGAATGCACTCACTATTCAAGAAAAGAAAAGCTCCCAACTAGAAAAGCAAGTGAGTGAGCACCAGCCAGAGGAGTGCAGACCCCTGAGGAAGCTGTAAGGAAAGCTGGGCTCAGCTTTCCCCAAGAGGCTGGGGAAAACTCCCCTGACAACAGACAGGCAAAGGGACTGAAGCACAGCGGGCACCTGGACACAGAGCAACTGGGCACTGACCACAGGGAGGCCTAGCGGGAGAGCCACGCCACGGGGAAAACAACGAAAGCCACAGGAACAGCCCACGTGGGTACTAGGCTTATCACTTGTCAAAAAGGAAGAGGCACAGCTGTCTGAACTGGAGGTAGATGGAACACGTTGTGTGGAAAAGTGCAAGTCTTGCCCAAACTTTTGCTGGCCTCAAAAGCAAACTGTAAAGCTCCTTGGGACTGGTTGCTGTTTTGATTTTTTCATGGCAGAAGCAGAAGCGTAATTCTCTGAAAGATCCTGGGTTGCTCTGGAAGCGTCGTGTATGTGTGTCTTCTTGCCAAAGTGAAATTTTGTTTGGCATTCACCCTGGTTAGGGGTCAGGAGCCAGGAGATCCATCTACCTGGTTCACTAGACATTGCCCCAGCACCCCAGTCTCCACTGCCTGGGGTGAAGCATGGAAGGAGAAGCATCTCTCTTGGAAAGACATGAGACCATCACACAGAGCAGCTGCACGGTTCCATCAGCAGGCAGCAATGATGTTTTCTAAACCGGAAAGCCAAGGAACAGCCCCAACAAGCAGAAAGATACATTATTAAAATGCTGCTCTTCAGAGCAGGGAAAAGGCAAGCTAGAAAGAGCTACCCAAGTGTCAACAGTATCCGAACCTGGGGCAGGAGGTGGGTGGTAATTTTTATTTTCTTCTTTTGTGTATTGGTTTTCTATATTATTCCCCTATATACCGATGCTCTATATTCTCCAGATTTTTGATGTGTAGTTTTGACAACATATACTTTTAAATAGTTTTCTGATGCAGCAAAGATAGGATCAAGGTCAAGGTGGCTACAGAGCCAACGCTGTGCTTGGCAAACTCAGGATACTCTCTCAGCGGCAGAGCTGAGGACTTGGAGGCTGGCCTGATTTGCTAGCCGGGTCCAGGGTGCCCTCGAGGTCACCTGCAACTGTCTCCGCTCTCGCCAGCTCCAGGCCAGCAGTTCATGGTGCTCAGGGACCCCAAGCTTGCCCTGCAAAGCCCCACCACACACTGGAGGACCGCTTCATCATCCGGGACATCTCTGCAGAACAGAGAAGGGCACAGGGGACCCTCTCCGGCCTTAGCCTGCTGAGGCAGGTGGGGTCAGTGAGGCCGGCTACCTTCCTCACTGCAGCAGGACCTCACCACACCAACCCCGTGGAAACAGCCTGCATTAGCAGAGCCCACATCTTCCGTTTCCAGTGTTCCTCTACTTCCCTGCTGCAGGGTTTTCTTTCCTTCCGATACCCTTTGTTTCCCTCCCTGGATGTTTAGTCAAGGAAGGAAGGAGACTGGTGCTCCAGCCCTTCTCAGCAGTGGCTTGCTGCTCTTTCTCCAGCGCCACATGGGCTCCTCTGCAGCGTCTCTCATTGGGTGGATCCAGAAGGTCACCCCAGCCGTCTCAAGGGAGAGATGGGCTGTGGGTGGAAATAGCGCGCTCTGCTCATTGCTCAGAAGGCTCACATGTCCTGACATCGCCTTAGCTAAAGGACTTTTGTGTGATTCCAAGTTTCTGGGTCTCTTGAAATTCTACAGAGAACAGGAGGGTGGCAAATAACATGAGTGTTCATTTTCTTCTTGGGAAGGGGATGCCTAGCTTTTGTTAGATTCTCAAAGCCATCTGGGATCCAGAGCATTTCATCAAGTGGCTCTGTCCCCTGAGTCATCACCGCAGGACCTGTAGTTGGAGCCGTGGAGAACAGTGAGGTCAGAGGAAAGGCAGCTAAGGCGAGCCGCTTCTCCCTTGGGTGCTGGGTGCCCTGCGGTGGTGGCGATGCTGGCATTTGGGAGAGGGTCAGAGGGAAATCTGGCTCGGAGAGACAGCTACTCTGACTGAGCACCAGCCCACGCCAAGCACCAGGCTAAACAGCGCACAGGCATTCTCTGGCTTTAGCCTCACAGTTCCCCTGTGCGATGGGTCTCATTGTCCTCATTTTACAGGGGAGCAAACAGGCTCAGAGCAGCTGAAGTGCCGCCAGATGACACGTAGCTAGCAAGAGACAGACCTGGCCTTGGAACTTCGAAACCCTGCCCACGTCTGATGTCACTGATGGGGGACAGTGAGACGGACGTGTCACCTACCGCCAGAGATTCAGGTTCTTGTATCTTCAAAGAGCAAATGCTGTCTGCCTTTTCCCCTCCACCTGTCTGGAGACTTGTCAGACCAAGAGCAGACAGGAGGCTGCAGGCCATCTTCAGAGGGGTAGGCCCCACTCCACCTCCTCCCAAGACCCTTCAGGGAGAGGGGCCAGGTATGCACCCAAAACAGAGCTCCAAGAGCAGGCTGTGTGCCCCTTCCCCATGGAGCTGTGTGGAGGGCAGAACAGGATGGGCACAGGGCAGGGAGAGGAAAGCAGGACTCCCACTGAACAGCCCTCTCACAACCGGGAGATGGGGAGGGACAAGGGCAGAGGAGCAAGTCAGTGCACTTGGGGTGGGGGAGAGGTCAGTGAGCTACCTGAGACCAGCCTGAGGGCTGCTCCAGCGAGAAGGGGCCTCTGTCCCCACCCCCACTGCTCGAATGCCCGCCTCCAGGCAAGTCCAAGGACCCCTGCTTTGGTACCAGCCAGTGGGAACCCTCTCCAGTGCCCAGCACGTCACTCTCCCGCCTCCCTGCCTCCTGCACTAAGCAGTGAGTGACTTCCTCTGTGGCTGCTTTTCTACCCTCTACACCGCTCCTCTAAAGAGCTTTCACACAATGTGGTCTTTGATTAACCTTGGTGGTTCATTTTCCATCGAACTTTAAATATTCCCCTCTAAATGAGTAACTGTGACTCTGAAGGGAGCCTTCTGGCCTCCACTGCCTTCCTCATGTAAGGCCTCCTGGGTGGAACACCATTGGGTCTGGGCTCCCAGGCCCTTGGCAGCTCAGCAAGGGGAGGGTAAGGTGACCCAGCAGCTCCTTTCCATTCTGAGCGTAAGGAGTTGTTTTGAGCCTTGGATAGGCACTGTGAACATCAGGAAGCCTTTCCACACACCGGCACCCAGAGAAGCAAGCAGGCCACAGCGGAGAGCCCGGGAGGGATCGGGGACACGTGCCACCAAAGCTGGTGACTTGGCCCTAGGCTGTGCCCTGCTCACCTAGATCCCCAGCAGCCTTCTCCCGAAGCCAAAGCTGCCTCTCAGGCACGAACCCTGACCCGAAGAGGGCAGCCACAAGCCTTTCCTCACAGGCCGGTGACCATGCTCTGTACCCTGTGACACCACCACCCCAGCTACGGGTGTCTGGATGTCGTCTGGGACTTCACAGTGGAGCAGGCTGGGAGGTGACTTTGCTGGGTGCAGGGCCCTGAGCCCTTCCTCGAGGCAATTAGGAAAAAGACTTGACAGGGCCAACACAGACAGAGCCAGGAGAGGCCTCTGGCAGGTGGTGGGCGCAGCAGAAGCACAGTCTCAGTTCTCTGCGCCCCGAACAGTCTGGCTACCCCAGCAGGCTGGGGTGCAAGCACTGCCTGGCTCCCTGTCCCTTGAGTGCTCTTACAATGGGCCCACCCCCAGGTGACCTGCATGTGTCACTAACTGTCGATACCTGAAAGAGTGGCCAGTGCAGGAAGCACATGATACCACGAGTTTCATGAGAGGCCGCAGCGACATTCATTCACAGGAGCAAGGGGACAAGAGCACACCTGACCCTGGGCCACCCCGGGACAACAACCCCAGGGCGCAGTATGCAGCTGTGGTGGGGCAGGCAGCAAGACAGAGCCAGAGGCAAAGCCTGGGCATCCGGCAGAGTTGGGCTCTACTGGGGCAGACAGAACGAGGCCCGGTGCTCCCCGAGTGGCTGGCGGAGGCCCAGGCCTCCCTCACTGCAGAAAGATGGGCTCAGAGGTGCGAGACGACTGCTGATCCCGTCCCTCGACCCTGTGCTCACCAGCTGTCAGCCCACACACGTCCCCTTTCACATGGAACGGAGCATGTGAGTCCCCGGGGGAACCAAGGCCTCTGAGCTCAGAAGGCATGCCAGGTGACTACTTGGATGTGGCAAGGCTTGGCCCAGGACTCTGCATTTCCCTCAAGCTCCCTCAGCTGCTAGTTCCAGTGCCCAGCCAGCCTCAAAGCCGCTGCGCTCTGGGATCCACCGCTGGATGCCATCAATGGCCGCTGAGGCGTGACCAGCTCTCAGGAGACGGCTGACTGTGTTAGGCCATGAAAGGGGGACTCGGTCGGGGGTGGAGGGGAGGGAATGAGCCATGGTTCCCTCCCCTTGCAGCAGCTTTCCTCACTCCTGACGACCTTCACAAGCTGGGCTCCCCTCAGGAGCGGCGCCCTGGTTCACAGCCTCCCTGTGCAGGCCCCTCTGCTATCGCTGTCCTGTTATATTTTAAAGACTCCCTGCAAGGGTTCAGCTCTTCTGTACTATCGGGTTGGTAGCTCTGAACAGGTGGGTGTATTTTCTTTTCTTCTAAAAGCCAGCCAAAGCACCATTCTACCTCCTGGTCCCGGGGATTGCTGAGCAGTGCTCTGATTGGGCTCCCTTAGTTCCCACTCTTAGAGATGGCAGCTCACTGGGTCTTTAGGAATTTCCCCAGTCACCTCAGAAGAGCCAGGGCTTTCTCAGAGCTACCAGTGCTGTGGCTTTAGTGCTCCTCTGCCTTGAACACTTCCCAACATCAACCTGTACTGTAGTCCAAGTCTTCACCACCTTCGAAGACCTGACCCAGAAAAACCAGCCCAGTCCGACAGAAGTCGGGACAGCTGACCCAGCGGCAGGGCCCGGGGGCTCTGGGGCACCATAGAAGGAAGGACCGTGGCAGGATTGTCTGAGAAACAAGGTACTCCCAGGCACAAAGCTCCCCTTATGTCAGCACCCTAAAATGCATGGCCCTTAGTTATCAGCCAACAAAGCAGAGTGCTGGGACTGAGCAGAGGGGCCGAGACCAGCCTCCGTACCTGGGCAGGCAGTCCCCAGCCCAGGGCCATTCTAGGGAGGACACTGTGCTAGTAGGACAAATCAAGCAAACTATGGCTAGAAAGAATTCTCAAGTTCCATTTCAGACTTACTTTAACAATTTCCTCTGCTGTGACATGTGGCCAGTAAGCTGTCTTGTGGTGTTCGGTGGCAACTACGAGAAAAGGGCCTCATTTTCTCAGCTCAGCTGTCTGAAAGCCAAGCAGACCTGGCATGTGCTCCCTGAAGAAGACTGCAGATCACTGGTAAGTACTTCTCATTCTCACTCATCAATAATCTTGACTTGGGATTCTGTTGCTTATTTATGTGGGGAAGCCACATCTGTCTTTCTCTATTCCCCACCTGCCAGACAGAGAAAAATGGCCAGAGTTTTCTTCTGGAAAGCACAAGCACAGTGGGTCAAAGCTAGGGATCAAGGAAATTAGTGACATCAAGATGACCTGAGGGAGGCTGTCACCATGGAAAAGGCTTCCTTCAAGTGAGCCAACATGCAGCTGGAAAGTGGATTCCTTAGGTCATCATGAACATTATGTGGAAAAATTCACCAGGCTCTCTTGATAAATCAACTCTATATGAGGTCTAAGTGGAAGGGCACAAAGCCATAGCTAAATACAACTGGTTATCAACCAGAATAATTGTGGGTCAAGCAACTGGAGCAAATATCCTCCTGAATGCTAGCTGGAAAAACAGACTTATAAACCAACAGTGAATTTGCCACCAATAATAAAACACTGTCTTGCTGAGTTAACAAGGACATTTTTCCATGCAGTGGGCTTGTGTCAGACACTACTCAGAGTGCTTGAGAATAGCAGGGTAGACAGAGCCCTGGACTGGGAATAGAAGACCCAGGTTCTGGGGCTGTCCTGCCACACCTAGCTATGCAGTTTGAGCGAGTTCCTCTCTCTTGGCTAAAATGGTCTCAAAACTGAAGGGGTGAGGCTTAGATGCGCACAGCATTCCTTCCAGCCTGAGAGTTTGAATCCATGACTATTTCTGGACAATTCGCTCCCCAGTCACATAAATGGAGCTCATCCTGTCTCCTGTCTGACTCATGAGCAAAGTACGACAACATTGGGGTGCACCAGGGATGCATTCTCCACACCCTGGGGTCCCAAAACCTTTTGGAAGTCAGTGAGATCAAAACTATTTTCATAATAAAACTGAGATGCTGTTTACCTTTGCCACTGGGCCGCCACTTGGTGGACACAGCTGGTTTGCCTTGGCACAAGTCAAGGCAGAATTATCTAGCCATGGTTGTAGTCTTCACAGCTAGGCACTCTTGGAAGCAGGGGAAGCTGGGTCCATTTACGAGCACCCTTGATAAAGCAGTAAACACTCTTAATTTTCTTAAACCTCAATTTTAAGTACACTTTTTACAAGATCTTCTATGAGAACAAGAGAAGTAACATCAAACCCTTGAGTTCCTCCTCAAAGAGCAGTGCCTATCTCAAGGGAAGGCTCTGCGTGGCTGTCCTAGTGGTGGCTGATCCGGAAAGCCTCTTTGTACGTGAAACATTGTGACTTTTACCTTGCAGAGCAACTCAGTCTGACCGTGCATACCTGGTGTTCAGCAGTGACTGTCTCAAAACAAAGTGAGAAAATCACTTCAAGGAAGATGGTGATGGTATTTTTTGTCAGTGATAAAATGTAAACTTTCAAGAGTAAACTGGAATTTTGGAAAACCAGCATCTGCTGCTCTGATTTTGATAGCTTCCTATACTTAACATTTTTTCTAATAAGATTTTTAGTGTATTTATTGAGATGTATCAAAATTTAAGACCTGTCTAAATGATTCCCAAATGCCTGATGAGTGGTGTTATGAAGCCTTACATGAGTAAAGATCCAGTAAAAGTCCAAGATAAACCAGTACATTTTAAGTGACATAGCAGACTAGAAAATGCTTATTAATCGTGGTTTTTTCATTCCACATTGCAACTGACCTTTATGAAACCACCACTCACCAAGTTTTGGTGTAGTCTCATAGAAGAGTAATCTCAACTATCTACAAAGGTTATGAAAGTACTTCTCCCTTTTCGACTCTGTGCAGCATATGTATAAGGCTGGAATTCCATCATATGCTTTTATCAAAATAGCAGATTGCAAGAGACTGAATGCAAAAGCAGATATAAGAATCCCCACGTCTTCTATTAATGAAGACATTAGAAAGACATGCAAAATAATCAGTGGTTCTCACCTGCAGTGAGTTTTCTCGCTCCCCTTGCGGGGGGCATTGGGCGCCTGTCTGGCCACCCCCCAGGAGGAGGGTGCTCCCAACATCCAGGCGGCCGCCAGAGGTGCTGGGACAGCTGCAGTGTGCAGAAAGGAGGGCGCAGGTCTGGAGCCTCAGAGCACCGCGCCCAGGAAGCCTGCTATAGAATAATGCCACTCTTCAAGCTAAGTCTTTTGATTCAAACACATTTTTTTTAGTTCCTGGGATCAAACTCAGGACCTTGCATTTGTGAGGCAAGCTGCAGCACCACTGAGCTAAATCCCTGGTTCAAACACATTTATTTGAGCATATAATGGGTTTATTATCTTGAAATAAATTAATAGTTTTTATAATTTCACCATTTAATTTGTAATACAATAACAACCAATAGATGTAACCCACATAAACAAAAGATAGCTCTTTGATGTCCTCAATAATTTTTAAGATTATAAAGGGGTTCTGAGACCAAAATGTTTCAAGAACTCGATGTGGATGAGAGTGGAAAGATTATAGAACACATTTAGTGAGCAGCCCTACACATCAGCCTCTATGAGAACAGGGAGCTGTCACGGCAGGCGTGCCAGGGACGCACGGCTCTTCCCCAGGACGGGGAGCACCTGGCCTGATCTCGAGCAGGGGCCCGCACGAGGCACGGGAGGCCGATGGCGGCATCTCCTGGGGTGAGGACTTGAGCTGGCTGCGGGGAAGTGCCCCCGACTCAAGTTCCCTTGCTGTTCCCTGAAAGCTTCCCGTCTAGCAGGGAAGAGGGACATGGCTGACACTTTCACTAGAGGAATAAGGGAAATGTACAAGGGGGTACATGGAATCAGTGGGAAGGAGGTTTAGGTAGGGGCAGGAACAGGTTGGAGGGGTAGGTCCAGCGACTCTCCATCGCTCTTGGCTATTCTCTGGTGCTACCCACTTGTGGTGCTACCAGCCCTAGCCACTGGTCACTTTTGGCATCAGCACTTAGTATGCCAGCCCGGCATGCTCTACTTAAGGAAGAAATAACAAAGGGACACAAATACACCATGCAGAAGAGACTTGATTGGATTTATGCTGCAGCACGAGGGGAAACAGCACACAGGCTGAACCACTAAGGGTATGGGAGGTTGCTTGTAAAGGAATCAGGCAGACTGCCCACGTGCAGTGTCAGACTTCCTGTTTGGTCATTGGTAAGCAAAGGTTAGCTCAGAAGAAAAATAAAAAGTGCCTCTTGGGGACCTGCAGCCCTCCTCTCTTGTCTCAGTGCCTGACAGATGTTTGCCCAGAACAGGGCAGCTGAAGCAGAGGATCTCCTGCTTAGAGACCTAGGCTCACCTCCTCTTCCCCAAGAACCAAAGGGCTAGTGTGGCAGTCTTGGATGAGCATGACTAGAGCATGTGTGTGGGGCTACCAAGGCCACATGTCCCACAAGGGCCTTGACACTCCCCCTCCATACTGTCCAGGGAGTGGGCCCAACAGGGAGGGCCCATCAATCAGCTTCTAATCCACATGGAGCCCTGGGGGCTCCCCTCAACCGGGCCAGGAGGCAAGTGCCTCAGAGACGGCTCTACTAAGCTGTCCAGAAGCCTCACTGCAGACCTGCTGCAGACAAGCCTGTTCTCATGCTGCCAAGATGGGTATGGTTTGCAGCATAGATGCATATGTACATGGTGCATGAGAGAAGGTTTCGGTTACAGAAGACACCAGTGCCAGATATCCGCTGCACACAGGAGCTGCACCTCTCCCACCTCTGGGGAGACAGAAGGCAGAGGTCAGCACAGCCTGGATGCCTGGAGTTGCCTTGAGACCATTTGGTTCCCAGGCCCCAGAAGGCAGTGCCGGCAGCATCATAGCTGCAATGATCAACGCCATCATTGTTAGAGAGGCAGCTAGCAAGCAGTGCTGGTTCACATTCTGAGCTCTTCACAAACAGTAACTCATTTAACTAGCAGTGCCCGATGTGGCATTTACTAAGCAACTTACCTGTGTTTGGTGACTAATAATAAAACAAAAGGTGTGGCACCCACTCAGCCTTCCTTCGCCAGGGGCGGGGGGGGGGGGCAGTGACTAAGCCACAGCTGCCCACTGTGTCCCGTCCAGTTGGGGGCTCTGTCCCTCTCATGCTCATTTTGTCTAGGCAGTGACGAGGAAGAGGACACATGAGACAAACTGGATGGACATGGGTGTATTGTTCATGCTCTTGTTCTGGTTAGAAGTAGGGGTTCCTACACATAGTGAGTCATCCAACCCATGGTTTCAAACCTGTTAGCCTCCCTAAGAATCTCCCCTTCCTAACAACCATGTGTGTCCACAGCACCAAGTCTTCCCTCCTTCCACCTCCCTGACCTTCTCCAGGGTGGACTGGGGGCCTACAGGTTGTGCTCTAGGCCCCACAAGCAGCGTACACAAGGCAGCTCTGTCCCGCCTTGTCCCCAGCTGGCTCAGAGCCCCCCACAGCACTGTGTGAGAAAAAGGCAAACCTGCCAGCGAGCTGCCTGAACCTCCTCCTGGCTCTGCTCTCCTGTCCCACGCTATCTAGTGGTCCATGCAATTTCTCTTGAATGTGTCAGACTCCCTCCTTCAACGGAAGTCAGCCTACCTGGCCCAAGACCTTGATGCTTGTCTCTTCCTCTCTCAGCTAAATTTTGCCTCTAGACTTCTTCTCTCCACAACTTTCTCTGAACATGGACTGACACAAACTATGTCAAGTGTCAATTGAAAATTGAAAGTTTGGTTTTGCAAAAGCAATGCAAAGTGGGTGACTTTCATGTCCCTGGGATTTTGTCCTTGCAAGGCGAGTTCCAGGGCTGCCGATGACAGGAGTCCCAAGACTGTTACTTGGGCCAAGGGTCCTTCCCTAGTTGCCCATCCCCTAAGAGGCCTACAAGCCAAGACTCCACAGAGACCGAGATGGCAGGATGTGGACAGAGCCAGTGCCTGGCCAGAGGGACCCAGGATGAGCTGCTCCCTGGACACCTGGGAAGAGGGCATTCTTTGATCCACATGTCTGAAGAAAAGCTTCATAGCACTTCTGATAAGGAAGGACATTAACCCAAACTGTGGTCTGGACTCTCAGTGAAGGGAAAATAGGACAACAGGACTCTCTATCGGCCATGTCTACGCATGCGTGGAAATGCACGCAGACTTTTCAATTATCTCTTGTCTATAACATCAGGGGAATGCCATAGAGAGAATGATGGGGGAAACCTTGCACTGGGGCCAAAGAGATGATGGATGCTTAAACTGAAGTCAGCCAATTACAGGAAATCCACTCTCTTGGATTTAGGGGGTGGGGATGCATGTGGGAGAGGAAGCTCACAGTCTCGGACAAACTGAGGACAAACCAAAAAACAGGTGGCAGGAGCCTTCTGGGGAGGAGTCTGGGTCTTATCACGAATCTGTGGAGCCCTGGGAACGTTGTCCCCTGGGTGGGGGGAGCAGATAGGTCTACATCAGAAAGTAATGAGCATCTGGAGTGGAGGAAGCAGAACTGTGGAGACCCTGGAAGAGGCAGTGGCAGCTGTGCAGGCAAATGAAGGTGGCCTTGGCCCAGGAGAGGGAGGTACCAGGAACAGTTTGGTACTTGTGGAGAGGTCATCTGATGGAAAATGAGCTAGACTGAAGAAGGGAATGGAGGGGGGACTCCTAGAGGATCTTAGGTGGATGGTGGGACCATTGAGCTAGATGGGGAAGAGAAGCCAAGCAAGTTTGGGGGTTGGTCATTAGCAACTTATTTGGGGATGTGATAAATTTCAGTATTAATAACTTCTAAAATATGAAGCTTTCATAGGACCCACTGCCAGTTCACGCCCAGGAACTGAGGCTTTTTCCCTAGGGTTTTAAGCTCTGTGGGGAAACCCTTCAGCAGAATTCACAGGGCTGCATGTCATTCTCAAGGCTGCCATCAGTGGCATTGTCTGGTCACTCAATCATCCATTCAATCCACAAACTCCCAGGCATCTCAGGAGGCCTCTGTAACAAACAACCTGTTGAGGCCTCTCCATTCATAATCTGTCATCTTTTTCCTTAAAATTATCTTTTGTAGTAGATACACAGAGAGTACAAAAGAGACTGAAGGGTGGCCTCCCATTCCTCAGTCCAGGAAATGTCCCAGAGGCGGTGCCAGTTGGGTTACCAAGCCTCGCCACTCTCCAGGCCCAGCCCTGGCACCCCCACCACCTTCAGGCTGGATGGGGATTTTCTATTTCCCCTTCCAGGAAAGCAAGGTGCCACACCAGGAGGAGTAGGCTGTTCACATGGGGTACAGGTGACATCACACTAGGGAGTGACCGGCCAGGGCAAGGAGCTTCCTTCCACTCCCTGGATCGAGTTTGGAAGTCAGGCTCTGAATTCCTTTTTCATTGTCTTTGGTTTTATATTTTTGTCATTTATGACTTGTATCTCTGCCTTTCCTATTTAAAAGAAAAAACAACAGCCACCCTATAATGGGCTCTGAACTGTGTCATCCAACCACAGTCACTGAGTTCTAAAGCACCTCATTCCATGATTATTTCCACTGCTTTGGTTTGCTTATCATGTCTCCACTCATTTTCAGCTTTTTAAACTGGATGCCCAATTGTCCAATCCACTTCCAGATTTCCATCTTCAGCCTTAAGTATTAAATGCTGCAAGTCCTCTTTGAACACTAGCTCCATTCTGCAGATGTCAAAGCGGAATTTTTCTTTGCTTGTAATTTCTTTTTTCTTTTTTTTTTTTTATTAAATTCTTTTACTGGTACATTGTAGGTATACAACACAATTACATTTCTCATTGGGAATTGTACCGTTACATAATGCATCTTGGTTCTTATTTTTTTCCCCATTCCTAGCCCTCCCTTCACACCCTCCACCCTTCCCTATTTACAAAGACTTTATTTCCATTTTTTCCATTTCTCATAATTTTATCTTTCCCTTCTTTCCTTTCCCCTGCCCCTCCCACTACCCCTACCCCTTTGGACCTTTTCTTCCTATTTTATATTTTCGATTATTCATTCTAATCATTGGTACATTTTAGGTATACAATATAATGACATTCATCATTGGAAATTTGCACCTTTACATAGTCTCTCTTGGTTCTTATTTTTCACCCTTGCCCAGCCCTCCTTTCAACCCCTCCATTCCTCCCTATTTACAAAGATTTTGTTCCTATTTTTCCATTTTCTCATATTAATCCCATTCCCTTCTATCCTTTCCCCTAGCCCTCCCACTTCCTTCCCCTTTGCCCTTTTTCTTCCTATTTCACATTACCTATTATACGTTTAGTCCTTATTTACACTTTCAGTTTCTCACACTAGAGAAACTATTCAGAATTTATTCATGTGTGTCCTATTTCTTTCACTTAAGAGTATGGCCTCAATGTGCACCCACTTAGCTATAAATGTCTCTAATTTCTCATTTTTTATGGCTGAGTAGTACTCCATTTTATAAAAAAACCACATTTTCTTTATCCAGTCTCCAGTTGATGGGCATTTGGGCTGTTTCCAAGTTTTAGCTATCACAAACTGTGCTGCTATGAACATGGGTGCACATACATCACTGTGGTATGATTCTTTTAATTCTTTGGGGAAGATGCCCAGCAGTGGAATAGCGGGGTCAAATGGGACTTCCAGTCCTAGTTCTTTGAGGTATCTCCATACTGATTTCCACAGTGGTTGCATCAGTCTACACTCCCACCAGCAGTGGAGCAGGGTTCCTCTTTCCCCACAGCCCCGCCAGCATTTGTTATTCCTTGATTTCATGATAGCAGCCATTCTTTCTGGAGTGAAGTGGAATCTCAGCATTGTTTTCATTTGCATCTCTCGAATGACCAGTGATGTTGAACATGTTTTCATGTATTTATTTGCTATTTCTACTTCTTTGTGTGAGAAATGTCTGTTCATTTCAGATGCCCATTTTTGGATTGGGTCTTTAAATTTGGGAGGTCTGATCTTTTTAAGTTCTTTATAGATTCGAGATAGTAGACCTTTGTCTGAGGAAGAGCAGGTGAAGATTTTTTTCCCACATTGTGGATTGTCTCTTCACACTGCTGGTGGTTTCTCTTGCTGTGCAGAAGCCTTTTAATAAGAAGAGATCCTATTTGTTGATTGTTTGTGCTACTTCACCAGCAACTGAGGTTCTGTTCATAAAATCTTTTCCTACACCGATGTCTTCAAGGGTTCTACCTAACCTCTGTTGCAACTGGTTCAGAGTTTCTATTGTAATATTTAGATCTTTAATCTATTTTGACTTTAATTTAGTGCATGGTGAGGGATACAGGTCTAGTTTTAATCTTTGGCAAGTTGAAACCCAAGTTTTCTAGCACCATTTATTAAAGAGGCTATCTTTCCTCCAGTGAGGGTGTTTGGCTCTTTTGTCAAACATGAGATGGCTGAGTGTTTCTGGCATTGTTTCTGCATCTTCTAATCTGTTCCACTGGTCCTCAGGTCTGTTTCTTTGCCAGTACCATGCTGTTTTTATCACAGTAGCTTTGTAGTATAGTTGCAGGTTGGGGATTGTGATACCCCCTGCCATGTCTCTGTTACCTAGAATTGCTTTTGCTATTCTGGGTCTCTTCTTGTTCCAAATGAATTTTTGGATTGTTTTCTCAAGGTCTGTGAAGTATGCTGCTGGGATGTCAATTGGAATTGCATTAAATCTATATGGCAGTTTTGGAAGTATGGCCATTTTCACTATATTAATCCTTCCTACCCAGGAGCAGGGGATGTCTGTCCATTTTCTGATATCATCTTCAATCCCTCTTTTCAGAGTGCCATAGTTTTCAGAGAAGAGGTCTTTGATTTCTTTCGTTAGGATGATTCCTAGGTATTTCAGTTTTTTGGATGCTATGGTGAAAGGAATTATTTGTCCTATTTCTCTCTCAGTGAGTCTGTCATTGGTGTAGAGGAAAGCTATTCACTTTTTTGTGTTGACCTTGTAACCAGCTACTTGACTGAATTTGGTTATTAAGTCTAGAAGACTTTTGGTGGAGTTCTTGGGGTCTTCTATATAGAGTATCATGTCATCTGCAAATAATGACAATTTGACTTCTTCATTACCTATCTTTATTCCTTTTATTTCTTTCTCTTGTCTAATTGCCATGACTAATGTTCCCAGAACTATATTGAGCAAGAGTGGTGATAGTGGACATCCTTGTCTTGTTCCTGATTTGAGTGTGAAGGATTTCAGTTTTTGACCATTTAGTATGATACTGGCTGTTGGTTTTTCATAGATGGCTTCTATCAGTTTGAGGTAGAGACCATCTATTCCAATTTTTTGCAGGGTTTTTATCATAAATGCATGTTGGATTTTGTCAAATGCTTTTTCTCCATCTATGGAGATAATCATATGGTTTTTGTCCTTGACTCTATTGATATAGTGTATTACACTGATTGATTTGCATATATTGAACCATCCCTGCATCCCTGGGATGAATCCCACTTGATCAGGGTGTATGATCTTCTTGATGATCTTCTGCATTCTGTTTGCCAGTATCTTATTAAGAATTTTTGCATCTATGTTCCTTAGTGAGATTGGCCTATAGTTCTCTTTTTCAGTTGGGTCTTTCTCTGATTTGGGGATCAAGGTGATGCTTGCTTCCAGGAATGAATTTGGGAGTATTGCTTCCCTTTCAATTTCATTGAAGAGTTTAAACAGTAGTGGCAGCAGATCCTCTTTAAATGTCTTGTAGAATTCAGCAGTGAAGCCATCAGGACCTGGGCTTTTCTTAGTTGATAAGTTTTTAATTATGTTTTCAATTTCATTGGTTGATATTGAGTTGTTCAGAGTTTTTAGGTCTTCTTGGTTCAACTTTGGTAATTCATATGTATTTAGGAATCTGTCCATTTCTTCTGTGTTGTCCATCTTATTGGCATATAGGTTCTGGAAGTAGGTATTGATGATCCTCTGTATTTCTGCTGAGTCTGTTGTAATTTCACCCTTTTCATTCCTAATTACATGGATTTGGGCCTTTTCTTTCCTTTTTCTGATAAAGTTGGCTAAGGATTTGTCAATTCTGTTGATTCTTTTGAAGAACCAACTCTTTTTTGTATCGTTCTCTTGGTCTCTATTGCATTGATTTCTCCTCTGATCTTTATAATTTCCTCCCTTGTATGAGCTTTGGGGTTGTCCTGCTCTTCTTTTTCTAGAAGCTTGAGGTTCAGCATCAGGTTGTTTAATTGGGCTCATTCTGTTTTCCTAATATGTGTATTCACTCCTATGAATTTCCCTCGTAGGACTGCTTTCATTGTGTCCCATAGATTCTGATATGTTGTATTGTCATTGTCATTTAATTGAAGGAACTGTCTGATTTCTTCTTTAATTTTCTCTGTGACCCACTGGTTATTCAGAAGTGTGTTGTTCAATTTCCACATGTTTATGAAATGTTTTGAGTTTCTTTTGCTCTGGATCTCCAATTTCATCTCACTATGATCTGATAATATACAGGGGATAACTTCAATTCCTTTGCACTTATTTAAACATGTTCTATGTGTGAGTATGTGGTCTATTTTGGAGAATGACCCATGTGCAGCTGAGAAGAATGTGTATTCTGATTTTGTGGGGTGGAAGACTCTATAAACATCTGTTAAGTTCATTTGTTCAAGAGTTCAATTGAGTTCTAGTATTTCATTACTTATTTTTAGTCTAGTTGATCTATCTATTTGTGACAGTGGGGTGTTGAGGTCCCCCACTACAATTGTATTAGTGCATATATGACTTTTCATGTCTGTTAGTATTTGTTTTATATAGCTGGGTGCACTAGTGTTTGGTGCATAGATATTTATGATTGTCATCTCTTCCTCTTGGATTCTTCCCTTTACAAGGATGTAGTGTCCTTCTTCGTCTCTCTTAATCAGTGTTGGTTTGAAATCTACTTGATCTGCCAAGAGGATAGCTACTCTTGCTTTTTTTCGGCTTCCTATTGCATGGAGTATTGTTTTCCACCCTTTAACTTTCAGTCTATGAGTTTCCTTTTGAATTAAGTGTGTTTCTTGTATGCAGCATATTGTTGGATTTTGCTGCTTGACCCATTCTGCCAGTCTATTTCTTTTGATTGGTGAATTGAGACCATTAACGTTGATGGTTATAACTGAAACGTATTGACTTGTCACTGCCATGACTTTTTCTTTTTGTTGGGTTCTCCCCCTTTACATTTAATTTCTTGTCATGCCAGATGGATTCATTCTGCTTTGCTTCCTGGGGTTGTGACCCTCAATGTCTCTTCCTAGGATATTGTGTAAAATTCTTTGGAGTGCTGGTTTGATATTCATGAAGTTCCTAAGGTGCTGTTTGTCATGAAAGTATCTTATTTCTCCATCCATTTTGAAAGCTAGTTTTGCAGGGTACATCAATCTGGGTTGGAGGCTGTTTTCTTTTAGGGCTTGGAATATGTCACTCCAAGCTCTTCTTGCCTTGATGGTTTGCGTTGAGAAGTCTGCTGTGATTCTGATGGGCTTTGTATGTGATTTGTTTCTTTTCTCTGACTGCTTGGAGAACTTTGTTCTTCTGTCGTGTTTCTGGAATCTTAACAATGATATGCCTATGTGTAGATTTTTTTTTTGATCAAGGCTATTTGGAGTCCTATATGCCTCACTTATCTGTATGTCAAGCTCTTTTCCCCTGCTTGGGAAGTTTTCTGCCATTATTTCTGTGAAGAGATTTTTTTATGTCATCTCCACTCTCTCCTGTTTCTTCATTGAGCCCAATCACTCTTATGTTATTCTCCTTTGCATCATCTAGCAGCTGCTGGATTGATTTCTCATGTTCCCTTATAATTTTGAAGCAATTTTTCTTTTCCTGGTCACTAATTGCAATCTTATCTTCTATATCTGAAATTCTGTCCTCACATTGGCTCATTCTGGTGTGTGGTCTTTCAATGGAGTTTTTCATGTCCTGGAAATCTATTTGCATCTGTTTTATGGATTCTATTTGTTTCTTATGTTGGGATTCCATCATGTTCCTGAGCTCCTCTCTAGATTTATTAATCATGTCTTTCACTAGGGGCACAATTTCTCCTGTTATCTGAGAAATTATTTCTGATTTCATTTTTTCCAGATCCCCTTTTGTTGCCAGTTCAGTAGGTCCAGGTGGTTGAGTATCAGAGTGTTCCATCTCATTTCCCTTTGGGGTTGCTGTAGGTGATCTGGAAGTCTGGTTTTGAGACTTATTTACATGTTTTCTCATTTCGACTGGGGCAGGGGGCTGTTAGCACCTGCACAGATTACTTCCTCTGAGCTGGGAGAGGTGGGACAGGGGGCCGGAGCAGCTGTAGGGATGGTGACCCAAAAGCCCTTTCCTGTGGGCTGGGAGCAGCGGGAAGGATGGTGACCAGGAAGCCCCTTCCTCTGGACCAGGAGCAGTGGGATGGTGGCTCAGAAGCCCCTACCTCTGGGCCGGAAGCAGTCGGACTCAGTACCTTGGTCTGGTGGTCTGGTGTCCTCTGCATCTTTGTAGTGTGTAAGCAGGTGGCTGCCTGTCTGCAGCGGGGTGATTTGGCGTCTTCCACGTGACTCAGGACCTCTGTAGGGCATGCACAGACCTCTGCTTGTAATTTCTATATAAATATTTGTGCAAAACAGTTGCTGAGTTTTACTTCCATTCTTGCTGCTTATTTCTAAATTTACTGAAACGTCGTTAAAGAAAATGATGTCCATAAGAGAATTTTATTTCCCACACAGTTCTTGCCCTATGGATTACACACATAGGGCAAAGAATCCCTAGGGAAAACCCATAGGGCAAATTTTGAAGAATGGCATACATGGCCACCCAATGTGAAATGCTTGCTAAATGTTTCAGTTTTGTTGCTAATGTTCTCTGTATCCAGGAGCTGTCTCCTAATGGACCCTCTGTTGGCTGCCTGCAGGGCACAAGGTGTGACCCTCCATTCATTCCCTCCTTTGCTCACCTACCCATTCATTCCGCAGGCAGGTGGGGTGGACTCAGCCTGCTCAGGGCTGGGCCCTTCACGTGTGCTTGCAGAGAGTGGTGAGAGCCCAGCAGTCCAGCCAGGGAGAAGAGCAAATAGAGGGCAGGGAGTGGGCTCCCAAGGTGGAGGGCCCAGGAGCTCTGGCTCACTCTGTCCTCCCCGCCAGGCAGGCACATCTGGGAGGAGCCCTCCTAGCAGCCAGCAGGCTTGTGGTGATCTTCACTGGCTCTGGTAGTGCAGGGTGTGCTGTGGCAGCCTGGAGCCCCTGGCAGGGACTCCTTCCGGCTGTGCATCAACAGGAGCTGTCCCAGACCCTGAGTGTTGCGGAAGTGCCTGGCGTGGGATTCAGCTTGCTCTCCTCCCTAGATATCCATGACAGGTGGTTGCCACTAGCGGTTTCCGGGATTTTAGGCAGAACTTGGCTGTCAATGAAAGCAACAGAGAGACGATTGCATCAGCAGCAGCTCAGCACTAACTAGTTCTGTATGATACAGAGCTTTCCCCATGGCACTCTGATGGAAAAGACGGAAGCCCCACCGAGCCCTTAGTCTTACCCCTAGCAACAGTCAAGTGATAGAATTTGTATCATTTTTTAAAACCTTGGAGTTACACTTTGAGATGTATCAATTCAAATATTGTGTTTTTGAAGCATCGATGCAAAAACTCCCTTTATTTTCATGCCTTCTTTTAATGACTGTCAGAGCTGAAAAAGAACTCTCGATGCCACAGTAGGTACACCACACAGACTGCGTTGTTAACAAGAGGAAGTGCATTTATTTCTTTATTTGTTTGTTTAATTTATTTGCAGTGCTGGGGATTGAACCCCGGACTTTGTCACTGAGCTGCAACCCCAGCCCTTTTTTATTTTCTACTTTTGGACAGGGTCTCACTAAGTTGCTAAGTTGCCCAGGTGGGCTTGAACTTGTGATCCTCCTGCCTTAGCCTCCAAGAGAGCTGGGATCACAGGTGTGAAACTTCACGCAAGTTTGTCTTGCTGTTTCCTCATCCTTTCATAATTACTATTTTCTTCAACCCATACACTTCTTTGTGGGAATCTTTTAAGCCAGGAATCCATTTTTTGAAGGTCAGTTTGGTTCAAGCAGATGTGGCATCTTGCTGGAGCACAGCTGAATTGCAAACTGTGGCCATGTGCTGAAACCCAATGAACTGGCCAGGAGCCACTATCGACAGTGGCACATAGCAAACCCTAAGTGACTGCCTGGCACAGGCGCCCGTCACAGTCCAGATCAGTTCTTTAGAAGATAAAACATCCCCAAAAGCACTAACATCTTGGCTTCGCACCTCGGAGCTCTGTGCGCTCCCACTGTACGGAGACCAACCCATTTGTTGGCCACATGAAGAAGGGTAAGGCTGGCAAAGAGGCGACTAACCAGGCCACACAGCCAGAATGCCGGCCAGGGACAGAGCCTGCAGGGCCACACGTCAGGGCTCTCTCCACTTAGGTGGTGCAGCCGCCCCTGCCCTTCCTCTGGGCTCTTGTCCTGAAGGCCATGAAGTGTGAAGCCCACAGACAGAGCAGTGGGAAGAAGCCTAGCACACTTTATCAGAAATAACACAAAAGAGCTCTAGCTAGCTGAGAGGGACTCCAAGGGAGGGCGCCCTGGAGGTGTCCAAGTTCAGGGCTTCATAGCCAGACTTCAGTGAGCTCGTGGACTGCTTTGGTGTGTGAGCAAAAGTGAGACAATGAAACAGTGTGGGCCATATGGCTGCTGGGCCTCTGGCATGAGGGGACAGACTTCCGCTGCCCCTGCCCCCAGCTTCCCAGGGCACTTCAGGGCCCCTCTGCCCATGTGTTCTGATGTTCCCGGGGCTCTTTGCAGTTTAATCGGGTCCCTGTCTTGGTTGCCCACTGCTTGTCTGTCTCAGGCTCAGCGGAGCCCAGGCACTCTGCTCCATACCTACACTCCCTGCTCCAGCCCTGCTTATGTACCCCGGTTCCAGGGGAGAAACGCAGATGTTTCTAAGCAAGGGGAACAGTCTCACATGACAGAGCAGTCTGGTGGATGAGAGCAGATTTATCTAGCAACAAAGGCCAAGGGGAAGTCACTGTGCTTTGGTTACCACCTGGAAGTCACCCCACCTGATTCTCACATGAGCCACTTCGGGTCCATGGCGACAGTGGTCTCTGCAACTGAAGTTATAACACTGAATTAGTGACCATTGCAAAGTGCAAATTTTAATAGCAACTGGTGAGTATGAACATTAAAACCATGAGCTAACAATGGAATTTTATGCTCATGAATCAACCAGGAAAAGGGGACTGGGGATGGGAGGAGAACGGAAGGAGGGCAGTTGAAGGAAAAGGTCAGGATGGAATATGTACCTGTAATTACCCACGGTGAGCATATTTATTAGTGTCACAAACATACTAGTCTTTCTAAAGGGAAGAAAGATGCTGGCATGTAGGTTGTGAAAGAGCAAGTCTAAGGTTCTAGAGAAATGAGGATGTTATTAGAAGATACACTAGTTTGGTTTGTTTTTAATGGATCACAGAGTAAAGGGCCACACAGCTGGCTGTGTCAGTAGCATCCCTTGAGTCTCCACGAGGTGCACAGACCAGAGACAATGTGCTGAGTTCTGTGTGCCCCAGGAGGAAGGTAAATGCATCATCTAGAGTGGTGCTGACCACACTTGAATTTCACAGAAAATTAAAACCTAAAAATTTGGAACTCCACATAGGGTGCTTACTTTTTAATCTGTCCAAGTAAGGACATAAAGATATGCAGGAAAAGGGACCCAATAAATTTAAGGCTTACCAAGGGTTAAGTGAAAACAAACCATACAAGAATTTCATTTTTAGATGAAATTTAGAATGCAGTTAGATTTATTTTTACTGCTTCTATTATCTAAAGAACTGAAGGTGAATGCAAATGATGGAAAGTACATATCAAAAAGCACACACGATTAAGTGTTATATATGTTATTTTTGCAAATATTTTCCTTAGGGGTTAATGGTTTTCAAGTATAAAAATATCTTGCAAGTCAATATGAAAAGCATTAACGTCCAGTGGTAATATGAACAGGGCTCTTGAGCCAAAAAATCACAGAAATTAACTTTAAAATATCAATAAAAATTAAATGCTTCCATTTGTAAAAGAAACCACCAACGTTTTTAAAGGACACTTTCATGCCAAAAGAGTAATCTCTGAATCTCAAAAGCTAAAGAACAGCCCCATAAATTGAATGTGCTTAGCTTTATGAAAATTCATCACCCTGTTCATATTTTCTCATTTCACCATGAACAAGCCCCTGAAACCAGTCTGTGGCCCACTATTTGGGTCACTGATCCCAAACATCCTGAGCACACAGATCAGCCTGAGCACGTTGGTAGCAGGGGCATCATCTGTACAGGCATGGAGAAGCAGCTGGGCAGCAGCGGAGGCCTCCAAGGGGACCCTTCTCTGATGCTCCCAGGCCTTCTGGGAGAAAAAGTGAGACCGTGGGGAAACCCAGTTTGCCCCCTGACCGTGGCGGGAAGATGCTCTACCAGATCACCATGGTGATGCCTCGGCAGTGGGGGAAGGTGGCCCACACAAGCACGGGAGGAGGGCAGCAAGCTGGCAGGGGCTGATAGCCAGACTCTGTGTTCTTCGTTCCTCGACAGAGAGGGCTGACAGAGCAAGGCCACGTCTATGGCGCTTGAGAGTTACAGAGAATCACTGAGAATCAAGGACACCTAGGCAGATGACAACAGCAGCCCTCCGGAGAACACGAGAGGCTCTGGCACTCACACCAAGGGTGGCGATGGCTGCAGCCCACAAGCCGCGTGACAAGTGTGCCAGTTGGTGCCTGAAACCATGACTAAGCAAGGGGTGCTCCTTGCATGAAGACCTCAGATAAGACCCCTTCTCCAAAGCTCCATGTCTTTGAACACAACGTTCCCCCCTGCGATAAGCAGGACCCCTCAGAGTGGGCTCCTCAGACTGCAGAGGCTGGACACCTACCTCCTTCCTAGGCTGCCCAAAACTCCCCCAGGCTCCACCCCTCCAAGGAGGCTGTGCCTGTGTCTGCAGATACCGTGGACTCGGGTCAAGCGAGGCCTGTATCTCTCAGAGAGCCCCAGGCCCTGGAGGGGCAGCAGTGAGGGTTCCGGCAGGCTGGAGGATAATTTGCAAACCCCGAGTTGCTTCCGTCTTAGACAGCTGGTGTACATCACCTCCTTCGATCCTCACTGTGTCACTGTGAGCCTATGGCTGCCGTTGTTTTACATCCAAAGATACAGAGACTAGAGGATCTTAGAGAAGGCCTGTAAGGTGAGATTCAAATGCAGTTCTGTGTACTTCCAAAGCTATATCATAAGCTTACTTTACTCCTAGAAAGAGTAGCTGAGGCAGAAAAAATACCACCTTGAAATAACTTCGTCGTACACCAGCAGTGTATTATGTATATTATATTGACAGTATATAATTAAATGCAGATATTAAAAAGGAAATGAGCCTGATTTATATGCTATGAACCTGGAAAAAAGTCTTTCAGTTTGTTGAGACAGGCCTCCCTGTGCAGTTCAGCCTATGCTGGCCTCAAACTTGCCACAACCCTCTTGCCTCAGCCTCCCAAGTGCTGGGATTGCAGGCGTGTGCCACCACACCAGGCCAATGAGCCTAGAAAATTTTGTTATATGATTAAGGGGTGAAGGAGAAGTTGCAACAAATAGATGTGTCTTATCCCATTTTTCTTCTGATAAAAGTCCTACATCTGTGAATCTGTTTGCAGAAGCATAGACCTTAGTACCAGGGCAACACTGGATATCCTGTGGGTGAGGGACAGAAGGAGGAGAAAGATGGCCTTCCTTCCTACTCACGTCTCCAGAATAAGCATATTTCATATTCCTAACTTACAAGACATCAGGAGGTGAGTCCGAATTTGCCGAACTGAGTCAAACGGAACTGAGCCACCAAGCCCTCCCCATCCATGGAGAATGCCCCACCAGCCGGGCTGCCCAGGAGCAGGGGTGCAAAGCCTGTGCCTCCAAAGACAAAGGGTCCCCTGCCACCAAGAGGAGGCCCCAGAGGTGAGAACGAGCAGCTGGCTGCACAGCACACCTCTCCCATCACCCAGGCCCAGAGAGGTCGGGAGAAGCTGCCATCGATCGGCTGGAAATAACTACCTTGATGTCGAACTGACTCATGGCTTCTGTGTTTCCAGGCAGCCCAATCATATTAGCAGCCCCCTAACCCGATTACGGCTGTGCACCCCCAGCCCAAACTTGTCAGGGCGAGAAGGAACGGCTGAACCCATCGGCTGCGTGACAGTCTCCTCTTAGAAAAATCACTGGAGACATGAAATCTTTAGTCTATTAATAGAGAGCGCCTACACTCTGACAATAGCAGCTCACAAAAGGGGGGGGTGGAGAGCACAGCTACCAGGGCTCTGATGGATGTTGAAAAGATGGAAAGCTTTTGCCTTTCAAAGGCATGAACTTGAAAGTCACTCGTATTCCACAGTATTTGTAGGAAGGTGTTTAAAAATCAAGTGAGCTTCAAAGACAAATTGGACTGAGAAGTGCAGCAAGGAAAGGCAGGTGTCCCTCTGAGACTTTAAGATGAAGTCGGTCCCAGTTGGGTCCCAAACATCACCACAAAATAACGGGGAGGGGCGAGGACAGGCAAGGAGCTGTCCCAGGCGAGTAGAGGAGGCCAGTGCCCTTCACTCACAGTCACAGCACACGGAGGCCACACCTCTGCCAGCCCCAGCTGCGGGCTCTGCACCCTGCACCCAAACATTGCCTCCCACACCCCAGAATCACTCCCCTGAGAAGCAGTTCATTAGATGTCTGTTCTTGGCGACACAGGGTTCATCTGGGACCAATCTCCTGGTTTTCCATAGCAGAAACATGCATGGCTGCCCACCCCAGGAGGTGGACAGGACGCAAGAGCCGTGAGGTTCAGAGAAGGTGCAGCTGGAGAGACGCGTCAGTGTCCTTGCCCACAGCCATATGGCGCTGCACAGGTGGGCAGCACTCCTCCAGGCTGGGCGTCCTGAGCCTCACACATCTTCATCTCCCTCCTGCACCAGGCAGGCAGTGCTTAAAAGACAGACTGGGGACAGGGACGGCAAGCCCTGGAAAGGCTGTTCCCCAGCCTCGCTCTCTCCCATGCAAGGGAGAGAGCGGGGCGATGCACTCTGTCCAGAGTGGCTGCCAGTGCAGACTCCTCTGTGGCTCGAGAGCGAGGGCCTCTGCGGAGCTGCAGCATTGGCCTGTGCAGCAGGTGCTGCCCCCACGGTCTGAGCTCGCCCGCACTTCAGACTGGCTGTGTGCAAACCCTTTCACCTCAGGGGAGTCTCAGCTGATGGGGTCCCAGCCACACTCAGAACCCCGGGCCTTGCACACACACATACACTCACACACTCACACTCCCCAGACACCCGCTTCCATGCAGTCTGCCATCCGCCGCATCTTTTGAAAATGTCTGCGACATCAGCCACACTGAGTGTTGAGGGGGAAAGACACCTAAAGCGGCGGTGCATCTGGAAGCAGAGCCGCTTCGTGGTGTGTGTGTTTAAATAGCTTTGCTCCCTAATTTCGTGCTGCTCAGGGTTATGTTAAAATTAGCATGTACAGGAAATAGCAGTGAAGAAAGAGGCCCAGAAGCCTTTTTTAGAACAGTAAGGAGAACGCTGGCCTGCTTTTGATTTTGTGCACGGGGACAGACTTCAAAGTGAACAGGAATTGACAGGATCTGCACTCGGCTGTCGCCTTGTCTTGTTCACGCCCAGTGGATGGGTCAGTGGAGGGGAACTCTGGTCAGACTCCTCCTCTCTGAGTTATCTGGCTGGGGTCCTCACATGCCTCACGTGGGTTCGAATGGAGGTGGCTTCCTGGGCCATGCTGTCCGAGTCCTGATGTCACCTGACGTGATGGCACTTTTTCTTTCATCCTCCTCCTCCGCTCCACCTAGGTGGACCCATTCAAATGCCCATCCTTGGAATTCCATCCTGCCGCTGTTTTGTGACTACGCGTGCTGTCACCAACTCCCCCCGTGAGTGTAATCATGTAACAAACACATGCTAATAAACATAAATTTTAAAAAGAAAAGAAAACAGAAAAACGTGGTATTACATTAGGCATCTCACTTTTTCATTCAATAGTACGGTTTTAAGATGTCCTAAACCTAGCTCGTGGTTTCTGACCGACAGGCAGCAGAGGAGCCCAGTGCCCCCTTGGGAGATGCATCCTGAGACGGAGCTCAGAATGACTGTGTCTTTTTGCTGATGTGCAAACCAATGTTCAGGTTTCATTTACAAGTTAGGCACTGAAAGAGATTAACAATAACGAATAGCAAAGCAGAATAACCATGCCAACACACTGTCAGAAAAGCAATGTGAATGTGGCCTTGTATCTCACAGTCCTCAGCCAGCCTCTCTGTGAGCTGCTGTGAGACGCTGCAGCATCTGTGATGAGATGGGGCCAGGCCAGGGGGGCAGCACCGCGGCACGGCGTAGGCCACCAAGAAAGGTGGCTTAAACACGCACTGCGATGCTCCAGTGCCATAACCCAGATGGCCACCATGTGGCCCAGCGGCAGGGGACACAGTATGGACAGCTGGGACAGAGGGACAACTCGGTTCCCAGGGGCGACAGAGCCGACAAGACAAGTTGTCAGGGTGCTACTCACAGACTGGCAGTTCAAAACATATGCACTGTTTATTTCTGGAATTTTCCACTGATATTTTCAGACTGCTATTGACCTGGAGTGACTGAAACCACAAGAAATAAAAACTGCGGATGGGGATGGGAGTAGTGTGTCCACCATGCTCCCTCCATCGTGTCCCAGCTCTACCACTCACTAGCTGTGTGAGCTTGGCAAGTTACTTAACCACTCTGTGCCTCAGGTTCCTAACACATAAGTGAGACTGCAGCAATTCCTACATTGCAGAATTAAATGAGTTTTAATGCATCAAAAGATCTTTGGGAAATGCGTGGCACATAGTAAGTGCTTAGGAAAAGGCCAAGCTGGCCTGATTTACCTCTCCACGCCCTGGTGAGGGGTCTCTCAGTCATACAGCACTTTGCAATCTGAAGCAGGGTGGCAGTGGCCATCCCTGGTTGAGTTTTCTCCGGCGGCTGCTCTGGGCTGCTCAGTCTCCAGAGCTCCCATCCTCCTCCCCAGCACTGGGCAGCCACTCATGGGGCCTCCACTGGCTGCTCGCCTCTGGGTGAGGGTGGTGTCTCATTTTGTTCTGCACGTCTTTGGTGAAGCTG